>NC_041391.1:171364815-171422806 GCF_002162155.2 Triticum dicoccoides | reverse complement strand
GGTTAAAAGAAAGATGACCCTTGAGTCTGCAGAACCGAAGGGAAAGGTATAGGTGGTAGGTAGGCAAATGTTAAAACCAAGGTTGGGCCTTGCTGGAGGAGTTTTATTCAAAGCGAACTGTCAAGGGGTCCCATAAATCGCCCAACCGCGTAAGGAACGCAAAATCAAGGAACATAACACCGATATGACGGAAACTAGAGCGGCAAGAGTGGAACAAAACACCAGGCATAAGGCCGAGCCTTCCACCCTTTACCAAGTATATAGGCGCATTAATTAAATAAGAGATATTGTGATATCCCAACATAATCCTGTCCATCATGGAGCAATCTTCAACTTCACCTGCAACTAACAACGCTATAAGAGGGGCTGAGCAAAAGTGGGTAACATAGCCAAACAACGGTTTGCTAGGAAGGGTGAAAAGGTTAGAGGCTGACATGGCAATATGGGAGGCATGGTAAACAAGTGATAGGTAGCGCAGCATAGCGATAGAATGAAGCAACTAGCAATAAAAGATAGAAGTGATATCGAGGGTAATGGTCATCTTGCTTGAGATCCCGCAAGGAAGAAGAACGAGTCCATGATGAAGACAAACGAATGTAGTCGAACGAATCCTCACAACTTCGGAACGAAACCGAAGCTAACGAGAGAAGCAAACCGGAAAGAAGCAAACACCATGGTAAACAAACATCACATAAACATGGCATGATGCACAATCAAGTATGATGCATGTTCGGTTTAATGAGGCATGGCATGGCAAAGTGCAACAAACAATACTACAAGTTAAGTGGAGCTCAATATGCAGCGAGTTGCATATTAACGGAACACCACATTCGAATTATTTAGTGCTCTCTCGGTTAGGAACACAACAATATTACATGTTGTTATATACATGGAAAGAGGTGAAACATAATTAAACTACCTATCTAGGCAAGTTTAAGTGAGGCCGGAAACAACAAACAACAATTCTGGAAAACCCCATATGTTATTTAGCAATTTAACGCAAACACCAATTTTAACCATTTTAAATGTTGTTATCATGATGCGGATGATATATGCAAGTTTTAGGCAATTTTTATGAAGATGTTGACATGAGCAAGATATGAAACATTCGGTCACCATGGCGGAACAAAAGGGGTGCCATGGCAACGACAACAAAAATGGTGCCACGACAACATTTTGATGATCCGACAACTCGTCGAGATGTCGGTGCAAAAGAAAGTGGCGTGAGCATGCCATGCAAAGATGGTGGGGTGCTCCCGGTTACCGGGTTCCCACGAGACGATGGCATGGCAAAAGAGGGGCATCGCAAGCGACAATTCGATCATGATGCCAACACGAGCATCTCATACAACACATGCATTCGGTCCACGGGTGATCATCTCGGGATTATACCGTTGAAGCGTGCATTTTTGGAGCGGTTCGAGTTCGGAGTGGTGTAGAGGAAGTAGGCGTTCACGGGACATCGTGGAAGTAGTGGTACACGGCGACGGTAGTGGAAGTAGTGGTACACATTCGTTTTCAGAGAGGAACTTGATGAATCCAACGTCTTGGGGCAACGGTAGTGGTACACACAACGTCGGGGTACTTGTCGGTCCGGTCTTGGCGGTCTAGATGTACATGTTGTCGGGGTACTTGTCGCATCACCGGGTGTAGTCATACACGTTCGGAGCGGAACTTGGCTATCCATGCGTAGGGGTACTTGGCGATCCATAGATGTACACGGCAATCGTAGTGGTACTTGGCGGTTTCGCGTAGTCGAACTTGACGATCCAAGGGGGTACTTGGCGCATCACCATGTAGTTGTACATGGGTCAAATAGAGGCATTGACAAATCTGGAGGGGAACTTGTGCACATGAGGAGGTTTTGGCGTGCAACAAGCAACGAACAGGAGACAGAGAAATCTCTTGCAGTCTTCCGGTCAACGTGAACAGGAGGTCAGATCTGAAGAAGGGAAGGGGAGGCGGCCCCGACACGGGTCCTGGCATTTGGCTGAATCGAGTCCATGGGGAAAAGCAGGCGAGCAATGGTTGTTGCTGTTCGAGGCGAAGCAGGGGAACAGTTCAGACGAAGCAGAGGCAGCAGCGGTGGGGCTTGGGGCTGGCGATGGAGATTCGGGCGAGGATGGGGTTCTCCGGCGAGGTGGCGATGGACTTGGGTTGCAGGGGTGAGGTGCGGGCGTAGCAGAGGAGGCGAGATGGCGGGGTCGAGCAGCACAGACGAGTGGAGCGGATGGGGCAGAAGGAGAGGAGCCAGGGGCCCGGCGATGCTGATGGCCTCGCAGACAATGGCGGGCGACGGGCGCGATAGGAGGAGGGCGGTCTCAGGCGAGGCTTCACGCCGGCAAGAGAGGGCGCAATGCAACGCAACTACGTCGGAGCAGGAGGCCAGCTTGGTCGTGGAGCGGGCAGGGACGCGTGTGTGGTGGTGAAGGTGCAACCACGGTGGAGGAGCTACGGGGAGAAGAAGGAGGCGCCCGGCAGCAACGAGCCAAAGGACGGTGGGGACGAGGGAGCTCTTCTCCCTGGCGCGAGGAGGGAGACGAGTGGAGGGGAAAGGGGATTGAGCCGGGGCTCACCCTGGCGGCGCAAGTGAGGGGGCATCGGGAGAGTTGGGGATTGCGAGCGAGTGGAGGGATCGCTAGGGTTAAGGGGGCGCGGCTGGGCCTTGGGCCGGCTTAGTTGGTCGAGCCTAAGAGGCCTGGCTGGGCTCTCTCTCTCTCTCTCTCTCTCTCTTATTTTCTAAAACAGAAAATAACAAAGAAGAAAAGAATAAGGAAGGAGGTGTTGGGGAAGAAGTTGGACAGGCGGATAATTTTCTCGGACTCACAAAAATGTGCTTGTTCCAAGAAAATAGAAAAAGCCATGATTGAAAGATGTAAATTCAAACTCATTTGAATTTAATTCAAATGGGTTTGAACTAGGACTTGATAAAAGGAAGGTCCAAAGATGTCAGATTATTTGGTGGAGCTCCGGAATATGATGGAAGAATATATGGCAAGGTTGGAGACCAAGAATTAAGATAACAAAGGCATTGGGATATTTTGCAAGTGTGTTATGGTGAATTCGAAATTAATGAAATATTTAAAATAGCTCCATAAATATTATGGGGATATGTTATAAAGAGAAATCACCATGTGAATTCCCTCGATTTAAATAGATCAAAAGATCTATGCAATTTATTTAGTTGAGGTTTTAAAAATTAAATGACATGCTGGCATGATGACATGATGCAATGCAAGAGATGGAATGATGGATGCACAAACAAAATAAATAACACGATAAAACTCGAAATAGCTGGAAGTCTACTGGAGCGTCGGTCTTGGGGCGTTACACATGTACACGAGCCCTGGCCATACGTATGCGCGAGTAGGCGTTCGAGACCCCGCCCATCTGTACACATACGTGGCCGTATTTTCTTTCTTGCACACTGGCCGCTGTAGGTACGTGTACATGCTACATGCGCGCGTCTACTACGACACGTGCATGCCTCTACTACGACACGTGCGCGCCTCTGCTACAACACATGCGCGCCTCTACATCCACCAGTATGTACGTACACGTTCGCGGCCAGAATGACAACGCTACGTACGCTTCGACCAGGTGGGTCCCGACTGTCAGGCACTTCCTTGCGTGCGAAGATGTAGATGGTGGGTCCCAGCAGTCTGGGGGGCGAATCATTTTTTCCCGGACGCACTTCCTTGCGTGCGAAGATGTAGTTGGTGGGTCCCAGCAGTCAGGGGGCGAATCATTTTTTTCGTGAAATACGGTGGCCCGTCCGGTGGGTCCCTACTGTCAGGTGGAGGAATAATTATTTTGCGCGTAATAAGGAGGCACTTCCTTGCGGCTGCCGTGGACCCAGCTGTCAGCCTCTCCACGTATAGTACTCTTCCGATGGAAGTCGGTCGTTGACCACATTGACCACGCCGCACCGAGAGCACCACGACGGTGGACGACGGCGAGGCATAGGAAGGGGATGACGCGGAGCCGGGGAAGACGCAGCAGTGGATGCCCACGCGAAGAGGAGTACGAGGGTTCACTGGTTCGGCTACGGTGTGAGGCTGCCGTCGCCGCAGAATAACAGGGGGGTTTGGATGAGTAGAGGGATGGCCTGGCCAGCAGTGGGAGTAGTAGGGGGCGGTGAGGCCTCCGCGGCATCACAACTGGCCACGGGAGGCAGGAGCATGCGGCACGACCGGCACTTCTTTGGGCGGCTGGAGCACGAAGACCAGAGGTTGAAGAAGTACTACGACCGTTGGATGGACATCGTACGGTCACTGGAGCTAGAATCGTTCATATTGACTAAGTTGACAAAGCCCTCCGTCCCCGTCAACTTAGTAGGCCCACAAGTCAGCCTCCCACCAAGGTGAGTCCCAGCTAGCAGGGGGAGTATTCATTTTTTTGTGCATAATAAGGAGGCATTTCCGGTGGGTCCGAGCTGACAGCGGGGGGAATGTTTTTATCGCGAAATATAGAGGCCCTTCCGGTGGGTCCTAGCTATGAGGTGGAGGAATCATTATTTTGCGCGTAATAAGGAGGCATTTCCCTGTGTGGGCCCCTACTGTCAGCCTCTTCCGATGGTTGTTGTTTGTTGACCATGTTGACCTCGCCGCGCCGAGAGCACACACGCGGTGGACAAGGGTGAGGCCCAGGAAGAGAACCACCCGGAGCCGGTGAAGCCACCGCATCGGATGCCCCAGTACGAGCGCTGACTGGTCGGCTGCGGGGTGAGGCTGACGTCACTGGAAAATAACAGGATGTGTGGGTGGTTAGAGGGATGGCCTGGCGGTAGCGCAGCCAGCCACGGGAGGAGGGAGCAGGCAGTCCCGCCGGCGCTGGTTTAGGCGGCTGGAGCAGGAAGATCAGAGATTGAAGAAGCACGACGGCAGTTGGATGGACATCCAACACTCACTGTTGTGTGTTGACTAAGTTGACAAAGCCTTGCATACACATCAAAATGTTTTTTAGGATAGCGTCATCGTCAACCTAGTAGGCCCAAAAGTCAGCCTCCAAATCTGTGGAAAACAGCATACAACCCATTAGCCATTATTTTTAATAATTTACAGCTCATTTGCTAATTCTGAAGGATATTTGAAGCCCATATTCTTTTTATTAGCATTACAGACCATATATTCTAGGCACTGCTAAAAAATTCAACGAAATTTTGCATATTTCGGTGGGTTCCGAACTCTTTTAATCACGAAATTTTGAGTCACATTAAAAATAATTCTCAAAAAATTATATCAAAATAAAATTCAAAAAACAATTCTCTGCAAAAAAATGAATGAAATTTAGAATCTTAACTAGCAAGATGCCCGTTCGTTGCACAGAACATGAAGATGTATTTGTATGAGTAGTTTATCTTGTGGGAGAAAAGATGATATTTTAATGTAATTGCCAGTTGGCTTTGGTTTTTATCTACTATCCATACTACTATATAGTGTACAAGTTTTGAATAGGAGCGGACAATCAATCCTAACCATTTATGTCCTAGATCCAACGGCTGAAAATAGTGGGATTCGCAGTGAACAATGCATGGTTGTTGCATCCATCATGTTCTAGAACGAACCGCCTGATACTTCTCAAGAGATGTGGCCCAAACTAATTCCTCTTTGGGCCAGACATGTTGTAGCTTGAGGTTGGCAACGAGTTGAGCCTAAAAAATGGTTTTGAGGGAGAAACATAAAGTAAAGTTAAATTCATTTTTAATTCTTTTCTTTATTAACTTTTTTGCAGGATTCTTTATTAACAAATTGTGGGGATTGCATATATTAATTCGTACTTTCTTTATAATAAATTTATTTCAGCATCTATAAGTCAAGAATTTTTTGCTTTGAATCAACTAGTAAGTCTATGTTTTTCCCTACCAAAACTCACCCCATAAAGTTAAAACATGCATTGCACGTGCATACATACTAGTAAGAGTAGAGAGTAGAGAAATCCTAAAAATTGATATTTTAATGCAATTGCCGGTTGGCTTTGGTTTAAAAATTTACAGCCCATTTCTTACAACTTATAGCCCATTTTCTGGGGAAGCCCATTTCTTAGAACTTACATCCCTCTCGTCTTGAAAGATTTGCAGCCCAACAGGGCTGAGAAAAGCAAGTAGGCCTCGGTTTTGGTATTCTCCAGAAAAAAGAACTGGGCTAGGCAATTTCAGAAAGAAAAAAAAATTATCAACTGGGCTCGTCATGTGCTTAATAAAAGCGTAAGCGTGGGCTAGACGGGCCACATCCCCCGCATATCACGCACTTGAGCTCCGTCTCTGAAACTAAAAAACAACTGGGCTTGCTGCTGAGTCCCTGGTGTTATCCGCTCGTTGTGTAATTTTCTCGTTTATTGACTACATTGACAATGGCGTGGGACCTAGTTGTCAAACAATTAGGAGGAAGTATTCTTTGGCTTGTAATAACGAGGCACCTGCTTGCGAAATGCAATGACCCTGGTGGGTCCCTACTGCCAGCCTCTCCACGTACAGTCATCTCCTAATTCCTCTTGGTTGTTGACCATGTTGACAACGCCAGACGGCGGCGGGCATAGCGAGCGAACCAAGGCGGAGAACAACAGCAAGACCTCGTACGGGAATGAACAGCAGCCGTGGAAGATGCGGTGGTGTAGTGGCAGGTGGAGGGGAGTACGAGGGCAACAACATGCAACTCAAGCATACAAATGGTACAAAAATCCCAAGGATTAATTGTTCAACAAATTTTTAGACAAAACCCATATTGAACATGATAGTAACATCTAACCCAACCACTCTTTTTTGCAGTCACAAACAAATGGATCAGTCTGATCCATAAAATCAACATCCTGTGCAAAAAAATTATTCCGGGATGACTACAACTTGTTGTAAATAGAAGCCGAGCACGTTAGAAGCCCATTTGTCCACCTGAAACTTCTTTTTTTGCTGTTCAACATGTCCATCCGTGAGAAATCTCTTGCTGTAAAAATTAAGCCTCATGGACAATAGTAACCTCGCATTCAACAGGAAGAATGTGACAAAGCTTCTGTTTGCCTGGTCGGATGCATATCGTCCCATCGTTATTGTCCTCAAACAAATGTCATGAGAACTGAGAAAATCCTTGTGCTTATTACGCCACCGATTGGTTATATGTTTTTCTCCATGTGGTTCTGCCTAAGTAGACATGAAGATTGAAAACAGTTAAGGTCTGAAAAAAGAGTGTCGAAAGAATGACAGCTGGACAGTTAATTCTAGTACAATATATACGAGCTTTCAATGTGCATGAAATCATCACCTTTATGTATAAATTCTCCAGAGATCAAAAGCATCACAGCAAGCCAATAATTATGTCCAGATCAAAACTATACATTCTGATATATATGATCTTGACAGAATCCAGCAGTATTGGTAGGCTATCAATGGACGAACTCTTCATTGAGCATATAACATAATATTAGTACCCAAAGTGTACTCCAAGATGAGATAAAACTTATGTGCACAAATGAAAAATGCAGCATATGATTACAAATGTGTAGATGATAATATACGGTACCTGAAAAAGTGAGGAGCCAAACACCAACTCCTTGTGATTATTAAACGGGTCACGAATTACACCCAAGGTCTCCAGTTTGGGCGCAGAGACGACAGTTATTTGTGAAGGTGTATAACAATTATGAGGGAGCAACCTTTCAAGTGAAGGGGCATCTTCGATGATGAGCTGCTGTCCTTTAAAACAAATTCCAATGCTTTCAAGGTGAGGCGACTTTATTTGGAGACAACTGACACCGATTTCTATTCCCAAAACAATCAGCAAGCGCTCCAGGGCAGGGCAACTAGAGTGGATGATGCTGTGCAGTGAGGCCTCCGACAGATAAACCAGCACAAGCGAAAGTTTTTTTTAGTAGTGGGAGTCAAAGCATTTGTACCAGATCGTCTGGTAGATGGCACCGGGCGAAGGTGGCGGTGTGGAGAGAGGAGGAAAACCGCGATATGGACAACGGTGGTGTGGGCACGAATTCTTGGTGTGTTCGTGGTATGAAACTTTTGTAGTAATGGTACAACTCAAACTGCTGGAGTTTTTCGAAATCAGGGGATGTCAGCCAAGCGTCCACCTTGCCGGGTATGGACAGCAGGTAGCGTGTCGGGATGCAGAGGCATTTAACGGGGCCCTGCTGGTGAGAAGAGACGATGGCTCTGAGGAGATCAAATTCAGGAAGGATACATATCTAACGACGGTCGAGATTGAGGGGCGTGGTGCGCCATAGAGGGCACCACCGAGTTGAGAGGACTTATGTGCGGCAGCAATCCTTGGTGTGGAGAAGCGAGATGATCTCCTCAAGGATGACGTCTGGGAGATCGCTGATGCGGTCCACCAGAGATTCTACCGGTTCCTTAGATCTGGGTGGGGGGGGGGCTCGCCGCTTCTCCTCGCGCTACCGGGTGCGGGATCTACAACCGGCATCGCTGCTAGCTCGAGCCTCATCTTCTTGGCACTGGGGCCAGCCGACTCCATTTTCCTTGTTGGCGTCGCGCCGAGATCACGAGTTTGAGCAGAGTAGCCAGAGACGAGCCTAGTGGCAGTGCGAGTGGGGAAGAAGGAGGGCTAGGGATTTCTGTAGGAGTGGAAGAAGAGGAGCAGGTGTTTTCTATACGAGTGAGGAAGAAGGTGAGCGGGGTTTTCTGGACGAGTGAGGAAGCACCAACTACTCGCTTTTTCCCAAGAACCGCTCTCTTCTTTTGCGTTGCTGCATTGGAGCTGGCGCATGGACTTGGCTGACTGGCCATGCATGCAGGATGCATGTGCCCGCCAGCCACTTCATGCGCCTGGTTTGCTCTAGGCCTATTTAATAGGGTGGTTATGGAGTAAATTAAGGAGATTTATTTTCTCTGTGTGCATCCACCAAATTAGAGGATGCGGTACTGGATGTAGACACTCACATTAAACTAAGCTTCAGAAGATACGGTATGCATACTAATATTCAGAAGAACAAAAGTTCAGCACGTCTATGCATCTCAATGATTCACCATACTATAACCAATACGAAGCTGTGAGAAGGTGTGGAAATAAAGAAAATTGGTCAATGCTTCTCTGAGAAAAGGGCCTCCCTACGCACACATTAATTTCCTGGGCATGCTTGTTTCTTCTCAATGTTGTGAGCACTTTGAGCATGTTGGCAACTCCACAGCTAGCTAGTTGCCTCATCTTGCAATTGATGCTGACACATTTGCAGCAAACACATGAGGCAATAGACATGACTCAACATGAGTCCATATTGTGCAGTTCCTTTGAAATCATATTCATTGTCCTGAATATGAAAAGATAGGAAAACGGTAGCTATACTTAAACGATGTTGCAAAACAGTAGCACATATCAATAGCTCGGCATGACAAAACACGATCATCTGGATGAAGGGGATACTGACCTGCCTGAGGAAGATTATATATAATCTCATAAGTCCTTGGTTGATTTCCACCTTCGACTGCACTGCTTGTTTGCTCCTCCACACATGACAGGATCGTTCCGCGCTGCATTCAGCAAGTCAACGTACGAATAAGCTAATTTCATCTTGCGGTGGTCATTATACCTAGTTACGAATGTAGGAATACCTGGAGCACCATGAGGTTAGCTGACAGCAGGTAGATGCAGCCATATAAATTTTGTGCGGTGCTACCAAAATTGAGGTTTGTATCCCTTCCTGTTATGAGAATTCTTCTTGAAGTTCGTAGAATGTGACGGCTTGTTCTTTGCATCAAACTTGCCTTTCCCCTGAGATTTGTTCTTGTTGTTTTGGGGCTGGTTGGGCTGGAAGTTCTTCTGGTATACCATGTGGGCACTAGAAGCTCCCTCAGCGACCCGAGCACGTGTGTCTTTTGCTCTCGCCTTCTCCTCAAAATCAAGAGTGCTAATGAGATCAAAAACAGAAAACTCATATCTCTTGTTTTTCAGAGAAGTAGCAAAATCGTTCCACGAAGGTGGAAGTTTGGCAATGATGGTCCCCGCAACAAATTTTTCCAACAACACACACTTAAAGTACTCAAGTTCCTTAGAGAGTGACTGTATCTCATGAGTCTGCTGAACAACAGAGTGCTCATCAGTCATCTTGTAGTCACAGAATTGCTCCATGGCGTACAACTCGTTGCCAGCGCCCGAGGGCCCAAAGGTGTCCTCGAGCGCAGCCCACATGTCTTTGCCGCTGTCAAACGACATATATGAATCCACAATGGAATCGTCAAGAACACTCAGCGGGGCGGCTTTGAAGATGGTATCCATGTTCTGAAAAGTTTCCTATTGTGTAGGATTAAGATCGCCCTCAGGCTTACCCTTAGTGGCGTCATAGCAGTACATGATCTGAAACCAATATACTGCTCTTGTGCGCCACCTTTTATATTGCACCCCCATAAAAGTAGGCAGCTTCAAAAGCGCAGCAAAACCACTCGGAGTAAATTGCCTGTAATCAGGTTTTTGGATTGGATTGTTGAATATATGAGCAATTTAGTATGAGATTTAATCTGAATCAGCAGTAAATAGATCATGGTGACAATTGCAAACATCAAAGTAATGATGCGGACTAAACCAGGAGGACAGAATCACATACTGTACTGTGGGAGCAGAACCGATGTGGTTGATGTTGTCACTCATGTCGTTGATGAAGAGGTTACCGAGGTCGGGGAAGAAGGCTGTTGTTGAGGAAGTCGTCGTTGGCAGCAGTCACAGGAGTCTGCTCCCCAAAAACCTGATCGCCCCTCTCCCGTACAGGATCATGAAAGGCGGGGTTCGGAGGACTGCTGTCCCTTCTCATGGTGCACGCCGGAAGGAGGGCTAGAGATGAATTGCATGGCGGGGCTAAGATCTGGAACAGTGCGAAACCATATGATACAGCGGCGGCTAGGGTATAATAGTAGGACTTTGGCCCCCAAACCCCACGTCCAAGTCAATAATAGCTCAAAAAAAGTCAATAATAGCCCCACCATGGTTTGTCTCGAAAACCCCCCGGAGTAATTAAGGCGTCCGTTAGTCCCTTTAGTATAAATACTATATCATTAATAATGGCCCCACCTTTTGTCTCACAAAGTATGTTGGAGTACAACTGGCTACACGTTTACAATCCGCTTATCTTCTCTCTCCTCTTCTCTTTCCTTCAACTAAGCACAAATACTATATTTAAATCCTTATAGCCTGCTTATGTCATCTAATTGTAGTACTTTCTCTAAAGTTACTCTCCACTGTGTAGTCTGAAATGCCGGGCGTGCAGCGGGCGGTGCCCTCAGTCGGCGCGCCGCTTCAATGGCGGAAGCAGTGAGAGGTCGCGTCGCCCTGACTTGCCATCAATGTGGAGTGGCAGGCTCAGCTGGCGCCGAGCAGGAAGCGCGCGCGGGAGGGGGGAGGGGTTTTTGTTGGGCCAAGAAGGTGAGAAGCCAACTTGGGATCGGTCCAGACGGGGAAATATCATGTGCTCCCATACTCTGCATATGACACTAGTCTATGTGACTACTCCCTCCTTTCCGGTTTATAGTAATATGTTACAGTATAAGTTACTCCCCACTATGACCAGCCTTGGCCTCTCCCAGTGCTCCACCATGTATAGCTGCTAAGCATGCCACGTAGGCATAAAATATGATGTGGCACCAATAAATTAAGCACCTATGCATTGAAGACTTGAGTTACTAATCATTTAATGCACTTAGCACCTCATCTAAGAGCATGGTTAATAGTATAGCCAGCTACTGGCCATAAGACAGCTGCTGGCTATAAGCCAATGCCATGTCATCTACAACCCATCTTATAGTCAACATGTACAATAGTAAATCAAAAGAGTGTACTACTTTTTTATTATGTGGCCCACCTTTCATTCTCACAAAGTGCCTAGGAGCACGTGCTAGAGCTGGCTTTTCACGAAGAGCCCACTTACCTTCTCTCTCCTCTTCTCTTTCCTCCAACTAAGCAGAAATATACTAGTTTATTCCTCATAGCCCGCTGACTCAACTCTATTGTACTTGCTCTAAGCACATCTAAGCACTTACTAGCACCCCCTTGACCGTGGACCTTGATGGTGTACGTCACCTTGTGTCTCATAATTTTCCTTGTCATCATCTGAGTCCTAGAAGATCTCACCCACATCATCATTAGCATGCAGCCGCCTTGATAGACAATATGCGCAAAAGGAGTAGAGGCGACTGGGGACGCATCACCACCATGTCATGGGCACTCCACATGTGCTCGTGTGCGTGCAACGTGCGTGTTTTTCCATCGATGCTAGCTCTAAGGCCGAGGCTGCGGTGGTCTTCGTCTCCGACTAGTAGTTGAGCAACGACAGCAAAGAGGTGTTGCAAGAGATGCGTAGGTGCTGTTGCGTGCGAGCTTCGCCGTAGCACGATGAACCAAATGTCGCTGCGGATGGCGCACGCCTCCATGCAGCCGAGTGTATGCGCATGCATGTGTTATTCACGTGCATTCTATGGCCGAGCGTGTGTGCATGCATGTGTTTTGTACGTGCATTGTGTGCTCCATGCTGTGCGCGTATGTGCATGAGTTGGATCGGATGGAGTTAGTGTGTTGGCTTGTGTACATGCGTTGCTGCATGCGTCCTGTACATGCGTGGCTTGTTGCGTGGTTATCAATAATTCAATATAAACTACTCCCTCCGTTCCTACATATAAGTCTTTCTAGCCATTTCAAATAGACTACAACATACGGATGTATGTAGACATATTTTAGAGTGTAGATTCACTCATTTTGTTTCGTATGTAGTCCCTTATTGAAATCTCTAAAAAGACTTATATTTGGGAACAGAGGGAGTATAAAACATCTTCAACTTAGCATCTTGATGTACCGTTTATAGTGGTTAGAGAAAAGTTCATGTTCTTTTATTTTTTTATAGGTGGGCAGGCGGCAAAAAATAGGGAAAACGCGCAAGGTTCCTTGCAGACGCTCCACCGCGAGGTTCCTTGCTCCTTCTCGGTCATCGGGAATCTATGCTCTTCAACTCTTTTCTTTTATGTGAGCTTTGTTCATCCTTTTCCCAACACGCGAGACATCTAGCATCAAGGTGCACGTGTCATGCAAGAAAATGGAGATAATCAGATAAGCAGTGCGTAAGTGAGTCGTGCACTTCGATGGCACCTACGCAATATTTTTTCTCCTCGATGGCACGTGAATAGTGCACGTACTCAACGACGGAGCACGAGATGGTAGCAATGACATGGTCAGCCCTTTTCTGGAGAGAGTACGTACTACTAAATAACTTTGATGTGTCCCGTCAACTCGCAGAACGATGATAAGCTTGATTACGCCTTCTCCCTCGCCAACGCTTGCGCGGTGGCTCACAGCACGAGGAGAAACTTTTGCTTACAAGCGGTGGACATGCAGCAGTTCATTTGGTGTCAGATTGCCAGAAGTACTACTATAGAACCATTGACTTCCGGAAGAGGTGAAGAGCCAAGCGCAAAGGTCACCTACTTACCTTACGCTAGGCATAGTGGGAGTAACATAAGTAGGGGTACATCCTTTTTTTATTCTAGAAACAACCACACACGAATATCTTTTTTTTAAACTCCAACGATATATTGATCAAATAACAATAGTCTTACAATCGTTCATTACATAATTAGCCACGCAGGGCGGAACAGAATTACACAGAATACCATCGGACATGGTATCAAAACTAAATTTATCTATCTCATGCGCCGCCTTGTTTGCCTGCCTATCAATCTTAACAATCTTGAGATCAGCAATAAACTTGGAGGTGGTGATCGCTTCCATTTCTACATCCACATAAGGAGACTTGTCAACAGTTTCTTTCGCTAGGAAAGATGCAACAAAGGAGCAGTCAGTTTCCAAGACAATTGGTTTGTGAAGAGAAATACCAATGTACAGCCCGACGAGGCACGCACGAAGTTCCGCCTCCTCTGCTCCGGAGCACATTCGAATAAAATCCCAAGAAGACACCGGGACTTCTCCCAGATGATTCCTAGCGACAACCCCAATGCTAGCAGATCTCAAGCTCTCCACATAACTAGCATCAACATTTATCTTAATATACTCCCGCTCTGGAGGCTTCCAAACAGCACGATCATTTTCTTTTTGCAGACTAAGATTCTCCCCATTCCCCATCACCCCCTTCCCTTTGGTGCGTTGGTCCACTTGCACACGCAAATATCGAGGTGTTGGTTACGTAGAAAAAAATTCCTAGAGTCCGTGCTCAGCCCTCCTCTATCTCTCTTCTCAGCCAGCCAGCGGACGCGCGGAACCCATCGTCTGTTTGCTCACATGCGGTCCCGCATGTCAATGAAAACGCAAGAGGACCCACTGAACCTGCACATCTTTCACCTCGACGTGCTGGTGATGAAAAACAAATCCAATAAAGATCTTCGGTGGCCGCTTTAGGAGTTACTCAAGAGTAGTAAGATTCTATTTATAGTTTAACCCAAGATGCACATCACGTGGCTTCAACTACCACTCTATTTTCTTGCATGACACGACCTGGATGCTGGATGTCGCACGTGTCGGCAATAGGAGGAAGAACCCGACCAAATCTTTGATTGTGCTCTCGGATTAGACTAGTTGTGCTAAGTTAAAAAAATTATTGTGTACCCCCTCTGTTCCAAAATACTTGACATCCATTTGTCCAAAAATGGATGTATCTATATACTAAAACATGTCTAGATACATCTATATTTTGACAAATAGAAGGCATGCACTATTGTGGAACGGAGGGAGTAGAATGGATGCAAGTTTTGGTATTGGGAAGAAGAGTACATTGATATATTGATAGAGCGCAATTTAGTAGATGTTCTAGCACTTTTAGCTAGCATAGAGGCTAGAGATGAGACTAGTGCACTTGTTGATACTCCTACTAGAGGCTAGACATGAGACTGTTGGGGAATGTAGTAATTTCAAAAAATTTCCTATGCACACGCAAGATCATGGTGATGCATAGCAACGAGAGGGGAGAGTGTTGTCCATGTACCCTCGTAGACCGAAAGCGGAAGCGTTATAAAAACGCGGTTGATGTAGTCGTACGTCTTCACAATCCGGCCGATCCAAGTACCGAACGTACGGCACCTCCGAGTTCAGCACACGTTTAGCTCAATGACGATCCCCGGACTCCTATCCAGCATGGTGTCGGGGAAGAGTTCCGTCAGCATGACGGCGTGGTGACAGTGATGATGTTCTACCGACGCAGGGCTTCGCCTAAGCACCGCTACGATATTACCGAGGTGGAATATGGTGGAGGGGGGCACCACACACGGCTAAGGAACGATCACGAAGATCAACTTGTGTGTTATGAGGTGCCCCCTGCCCCCGTATATAAAGGAGGGAGGGGGAGGTGCGGCCGGCCCCTAGGGGTGCGCCTGGAGGAGTCCTACTCCCACCGGGAGTAGGACTCCCCCCTCTTGCCTTGTTGGAGAAGGAAGGGGGAAGGGGAAAAGAGGAAAGGGGGGCGCCGCCCCCCCTTCCTTGTCCTATTCAGACTAGGGGGGAGGGGGCGCGCAGCCTGCCCTGGCCGGCCCTCCTCTTCTCCCTTAGGGCCCATGTAGGTCCATTAACCCCCGAGGGGGGGGGGGGTTCCGCTAACCCCCCGGAACTCCGGTAAAATCCTGATTTCACCCGGAACAATCCCGATATCTAAATATAGGCTTCCAATATATCAATCTTTATGTATCGACCATTTCGAGACTCCTCGTCATGTTCGTGATCACATCCGGGACTCTGAACACCCTTCGGTACATCAAAAACTATAAACTCATAATATAACTGTCATCGTAATGTTAAGCGTGCGGACCCTACGGGTTTGAGAACTATGTAGACATGACCTAGAACAGTTTCCGGTCAATAACCAATAGCGGAACCTGGATGCTCATATTGGCTCCTACATATTCTACGAAGATCTTTATCGGTCAAACCGCATAACAACATACGTTGTTCCCTTTATCATCGGTATGTTACTTGCTTGAGATTCGATCGTCGGTATCCAATACCTAGTTCAATCTCGTTACCGGCAAGTCTCTTTACTCGTTATGTAATGCATCATTCCGTAACTAACTCATTAGCTACATTGCTTGCAAGGCTTATAGTGATGTGCATTACCGAGAGGGCCCAGAGATACCTCTTCGACAATCGGAGTGACAAAACCTAATCTCGAAATACGCCAACTCAACATGTACCTTTGGAGACACCTGTAGAGCTCCTTTATAATCACCCAGTTACGTTGTGATGTTTGGTAGCACACAAAGTGTTCCTCCGGCAAACAGGAGTTGCATAATCTCATAGTTATAGGAACTTTGTATAAGTCATGAAGAAAGCAATAACAACAAACTAAACGATCAAGTGCTAAGCTAACGGAATGGGTCAAGTCAATCACATCATTCTCCTAATGATGTGATCCCATTAATCAAATGACAACACATGTCTATGGTTAGGAAACATAACCATATTTGATCAATGAGCTAGTCAAGTAGAGGCATACTAGTAACATTAAGTTTGTCTATGTATTCACACATGTATCATGTTTCCGGTTATTACAATTATAACATGAATAATAAACATTTATCATGATATGAGGAAATAAATAATAACTTTATTATTGCCTCTAGGGCATATTTCCTTCAGTCTCCCACTTGCACTAGAGTCAATAATCTAGATTACACAGTAATGATTCTAACACCCATGGAGTTTTGGTGCTGATCATGTTTTGCTCGTGGAAGAGGCTTAGTCAACGGGTCTACAACATTCAGATCCGTATGTATCTTGCAAATCTCTATGTCTCCCACCTGGACTTGATCCCGGATGGAATTGAAGCGTCTTTTGATATGCTTGGTCCTCTTGTGAAATCTGGATTCCTTTGCCAAGGCAATTGCACCAGTATTGTCACAGAAGATCTTCATTGGTCCCGATGCACTAGGTATGACACCTAGATCGGAAATGAACTCCTTCATCCAGACTCCTACATTTGCTGCTTCCGAAGCAGCTATGTACTCCGCTTCGCATGTAGATCCTGCCACGATGCTTTGTTTAGAACTGCACCAACTAACAGCTCCACCATTCAATATAAACACGTATCCGGTTTGCGATTTAGAACACGTATCCGGTTTGCGATTTAGAATCATCCGGATTAGTGTCAAAGCTTGCATCGACGTAACCATTTACGACTAGCTCTTTGTCACCTCCATAAACGAGAAACATATCCTTGGTCCTTTTCAGGTATTTTAGGATATTCTCGATCGTTGTCCAGTGATCCACTCCTGGATTACTTTGGTACCTCCCTGCTAAACTTATTGCTAAGCATACATTAGGTCTGGTACACAACATTGCATACATGATAGAGCCAATGGCTGAAGCATAGGGAACATCTTTCATTTTCTCTCTATCTTCTGCTATGGTCGGGCATTGAGACTGACTCAACTTCACACCTTGTAATACAGGCAAGAACCCTTTCATTGCCTGATCCATTTTGAAATTTTTCAAAACTTTATCAAGGTATGTGCTTTGTGAAAGTCCAATTAAGCGTCTTGATCTATCTCTATAGATCTTGATGCCCAATATGTAAGTAGCTTCACCAAGGTCTTTCATTGAAAAACTTCTATTCAAGTATCCCTTTATGCTATCCAGAAATTCTATATCATTTCCAATTAACAATATGTCATCTACATATAATATTAGAAATGCTACAGAGCTCCCACTCACTTTCTTGTAAATACAGGCTTCTCCAAAAGTCTGCATAAAACCATGTGCTTTGATCACACTATCAAAGCGTTTATTCCAACTCCGAGATGCTTGCACCAGTCCATAAATGGATCGCTGGATCTTGCACACTTTGTTTGCACCTTTTGGATTGACAAAACCTTCTGGTTGCATCATATACAACTCTTCTTCTAGAAATCCATTCAGGAACGCAGTTTTGACATCCATTTGCCATATTTCATAATCATAAAATGCGGCAATTGCTAACATGATTCGGACAGACTTAAGTATCACTATGGGTGAGAAAGTCTCATCGTAGTCAACCCCTTGAACTTGTCGAAAACCTTTTGCAACAGGTCGAGCTTTGTAGATAGTTATATTACCATCAGCGTCAGTCTTCTTCTTGAAAATCCATTTATTCTCGATGGCTTGCCGATCATCGGGCAAGTCAACCAAAGTCCATACTTTGTTGTCATACATGGATGCCATCTCAGATTTCATGGCCTCAAGCCATTTTGCGGAATCTAGGCTCATCATTGCTTCCTCATAGTTCCTAGGTTCGTCATGGTCAAGTAACATGACTTCCAGAATAGGATTACCGTACCACTCTGGTGCGGATCTTACTCTGGTTGACCTATGAGGTTCGGTAGTAACTTGATCTGAAGTTTCATGATCAATATCATTAGCTTCCTCACTGATTGGTGTAGTTGTCACAGGAACGGTTTCTTGTGATGAACTACTTTCCAATAAGGGAGCAGGTACAGTTACCTCATCAAGTTCTACTTTCCTCCCATTCACTTCTTTTGAGAGAAACTCCTTCTCTAGAAAGGATCTGAATTTAGCAACAAAAATCTTGCCCTCAGATCTGTGATAGAAGGTGTACCTAATATTCTCTTTTGGGTATCCTATGAAGACACATTTCTCCGATTTGGGTTGGAGCTTATCTGGTTGAAGTTTCTTCACATAAGCATCGCAGCCCCAAAATTTAAGAAATGACAACTTTGGTTTCTTGCCAAACCACAGTTCATAAGGCATCGTCTCAACGGATTTTGATGGTGCCCTATTTAATGTGAATGCGGTCGTCTCTAAAGCATAACCCCAAAACGATAGCGGTAAATTAGTAAGAGACATCATAGATCACACCATATCGAGTAAAGTACGATTATGACGTTCGGACACACCATTTCATTGTGGTGTTCCAGGTGGCGTGAGTTGTGAAAGTATTCCACATTGTTTCAAATGTAAACCAAACTCGTAACTCAAATATTCTCCTCCACGATCAGACCGTAGAAATTTTATTTTCTTGTTATGATGATTTTCCACTTCACTCTGAAATTCTTTGAACTTTTCAAATGTTCCAGACTTGTGTTTCATCAAGTAGATATACCCATATCTGCTCAAATCATCTGTGAAGGTGAGAAAATAATGATACCCGCCGCGAGCTTCAATATTCATTGGACCACATACATTTTAGTCATCTTGCCCATGAGGCACGGTTCGCAAGTACCAAGTGATTGATAATCAAGTGATTCCAGAAGTCCATCAGTATGGAGTTTCTTCATGCGCTTTACACCGATATGACCTAAACGGCAGTGCCACAAATAAGTTGCACTATCATTATCAACTCTGCATCTTTTGGCTTCAACATTATGAATATGTGTATCACTACTATCAGATTTAATAAAAATAGACCACTCTTCAAGGGTGCATGACCATAAAAGATATTACTCATATAAATAGAACAACCATTATTCTCTGATTTAAATGAATAACCGTCTCGCATCAAACAAGATCCAGATATAATGTTCATGCTTAACGCTGGCACCAAATAACAATTATTTAGGTCTAAAACTAATCCCGATGGTAGATGTAGAGGTAGCGTGCCGACCGCGATCACATCGACTTTGGAACCATTTCCCACGCGCATCGTCACCTCGTCCTTAGCCAATCTTCGCTTAATCCGTAGTCCCTATTTCGAGTTGCAAATATTAGCAACATAACCAGTATCAAATACCCAGGTGCTACTGCGAGCATTAGTAAGGTACACATCAATAACATGTATATCATATATACCTTTGTTCACTTTGCCATCCTTCTTATCCGCCAAATACTTGGGGCAGTTCCGCTTCCAGTGTCCAGTCTGCTTGCAGTAGAAGCACTCAGTCTCAGGCTTAGGTCCAGACTTGGGTTTCTTCTCCTGAGCAGCAACTTGTTTGCTGTTCTTCTTGAAGTTCCCCTTCTTCTTCCCTTTGCCCTTTTTCTTGAAACTAGTGGTCTTATTGACCATCAACACTTGATGCTCCTTCTTGATTTCTACCTCCGCTGCCTTTAGCATTGCGAAGAGCTTGGGAATAGTCTTGTCCATCCCTTGCATATTATAGTTCATCACGAAGCACTTGTAGCTTGGTGGCAGTGATTGGAGAATTCTGTCAATGACACTATCATCAGGAAGATCAACTCCCAGTTGAATCAAGTGATTATTATACCTAGACATCTTGAGTATATGTTCACTAACAGAACTATTCTCCTCCATCTTACAGCTATAGAACTTATTGGAGACTTCATATCTCTCAATCCGGGCATTTGCTTGAAATATTAACTTCAACTCATGGAACATCTCATATGCTCCATGAGGTTCAAAACGTCGTTGAAGACCCGGTTCCAAGCCGTAAAGCATGGCACACTCAACTATCGAGTAGTCATCAGCTTTGCTCTGCCAGATGTTCTTAACATCGTCAGTTGCATCTGCAGCAGGCCTGGCACCCAGCGGTGCTTCCAGGACGTAATTCTTCTGTGCAGCAATGAGGATAATCCTCAGGTTACGGACCCAGTCCCTGTAATTGCTACCATCATCTTTCAACTTAGCTTTCTCAAGGAACACATTAAAATTCAACGGAACAACATCACGAGCCATCTATCTACAATCAACATAGACATGCTAAATACTATCAGGTACTAAGTTCATGATAAATTTAATTTCAATTAATCATATTACTAAAGAACTCCCACTTAGACAAACATCTCTCTAGTCATCTAAGTGATCACGTGATCCAAATCAACTAAACCGTGTCCGATCATCACGTGAGATGGAGTAGTTTCAATGGTGAACATCACTAAGTTGATCATATCTACTATATGATTCACGTTCGACCTTTCGGTCTCCATGTTCCAAGGCCATATCTGTATATGCTAGGCTCGTCAAGTTTAACCTGAGTATTCCGTGTGTGCAACTGTTTTGCACCCGTTGTCTTTGAACGTAGAGCCTATCACACCCGATCATCACGTGGTGTCTCAGCACAAAGAACTTTCGCAACGGTGCATACTTAGGGAGAACACTTCTTTATAATTAGTGAGAGATCATCTTAAAATGCTACCGTCAATCAAAGAAAGATAAGATGCATAAAGGATCACATGCAATCAATATAAGTGATATGATATGGCCATCATCATCTTGTGCTTGTGATCTCCATCTCCAAAGCACCGTCGTGATCACCATTGTCACCGGCGCGACACCTTGTTCTCCATCGTAGCATCGTTGTTGTTACGACATCTATTGCTTCTACGACTATCTCTACCGCTTAGTGATAAAGTAAAGCAATTACAGGGCGTTTGCATTTCATACAATAAAGCGACAACCATATGGCTCCTGCCAGTTGCCGATAACTTCGGTTACAAAACATGATAATCTCATACAATAAAATATAGCATCACGTCTTGACCATATCACATCACAACATGCCCGGCAAAAACAAGTTAGACGTCCTCTACTTTGTTGTTGCAAGTTTTACGTGGCTGCTACGGGCTGAGCAAGAACCGTTCTTACCTACGCATCAAAACCACAATGATAGTTCGTCAAGTTAGTGCTGTTTTAACCTTCTCAAGGACCGGGCGTAGCCACACTCGGTTCAACTAAAGTTGGAGAAACTGACACCCGCCAGCCACCTGTGTGCAAAGCACGTCGGTAGAACCAGTCTCGCGTAAGCGTACGCGTAATGTCGGTCCGGGCCGCTTCATCCAACAATACCGCCGAACCAAAGTATGACATGCTGGTAAGTAGTATGACTTGTATCGCCCACAACTCACTTGTGTTCTACTCGTGCATATAACATCAACGCATAAAACCTAGGCTCGGATGCCACTGTTGGGGAACGTAGTAATTTCAAAAAAATTCCTACGCACACGCAAGATCATGGTGATGCATAGCAACGAGAGGGGAGAGTGTTGTGCACGTACCCTCGTAGACCGAAAGCGGAAGCGTTATAACAACGCGGTTGATGTAGTCGTACGTCTTCACGATTCGACCGATCCAAGTACCGAACGTACGACACCTCCGAGTTCAGCACACATTCAGCTCGATGACGATCCCCGGACTCCTATCCAGCAGGGTGTCGGGGAAGAGTTCCATCAGCATGACGGCGTGGTGACGGTGATGATGTTCTACCGATGCAGGGCTTCGCCTAAGCACCGCTATGATATTACCGAGGTGGAATATGGTGGAGGGGTGCACCGCACACGGCTAAGGAACGATCATGAAGATCAACTTGTGTGTTATGAGGTGCCCCCTGCCCCTGTATATAAAGGAGGGAGGGGGGAGGTGCGGCCGGCCCCTAGGGGTGCGTCTGGAGGAGTCCTACTCCCACCGGGAGTAGGACTCCCCCCTCTTGCCTTGTTGGAGAAGGAAGGGGGAAGGGGAAAAGAGGAAAGGGGGGCGCCGCCCCCCTTCCTTGTCCTATTCGGACTAGGGGGGGAGGGGGCGCCCGGCCTGCCCTGGCCGGCCCTCCTCTTCTCCCTTAGGGCCTGTCGATGTCAAAACCGGCAGATCTCGGGTAGGGGTTCCCGAACTATGCGTCTAGGCGGATGGTAACAGGAGACAAGGGACACGATGTTTTTACCCAGGTTCGGGCCCTCTCGATGGAAGTAAAACCCTACTCCTGCTTGATTAATATTGATGATATGGGTAGTACAAGAGTAGATCTACCACGAGATCGGAGTGTCTAAACCCTAGAAGCTAGCCTATGGTATGATTGTTGTTCGTCCTACGGACTAAAACTCTCCGGTTTATATAGACACCGGAGAGGGCTAGGGCTACACAGAGTTGGTTACAATGGGAGGAGATCTTCATATCGTATCGCCAAGCTTGCCTTCCACGCCAAGGAAAGTCCCATCCGGACACGGGACGGAGTCTTCAACCTTGTATCTTCATAGTCCGGGAGTCCGGCCAAAGGTCTTAGTCCGGCCATCCGGACACCCCCTAATCTAGGACTCCCTCAGTAGCCCCCGAACCAGGCTTCAATGACGACGAGTCTGGCGCGCAAGTTGTCTTCGGCATTGCAAGGCGGGTTCTCCTGCAAATTCTCCGTATCCGTCGAATAGTGTCCGGCTTCTAGTGTGTGCTGTCCTCCTCGGCTTCTGTGCCCCATAATGACCATCTTCCACACGTCAAACGAATGCGAAAAGCCAGGGGGTTTTCTTTTCACTTACCCCCCCCGGTTGCGTTAATGAGCCGCCCATAAAAGAGACGGGGATTTAGATCCAATTCGCACCATCTTCCCTCCGCGAGTCTTCATCAGAGCGCCTCTGACAGAGATCCATTCCAACATGGCCAGTCGATGCCGCTCCTCCTCTCGCCCCTCCAGCCCTCGGCCCGGATATTGGGGGCGGTGCTCCGTCCCGCATAGCAAGTTAGTAGTGCTTTAGTCCAAGGGGCTTCTCCCCCCAGCATATATGGTCCCTGTTCGAGCCGGGATTGCTGCCTATAGCGGCGGAGAGCAGGCGGAGGGCGTTCCCAATCCCTCTCAAGGAGAGCGGGTATGCCTAGTCCCTTATTTGATGAGAGGACTAGGATTTCCCATTCATCCGTTTCTCCGAGGGTTGCTAGAGTTCTACGGCCTCCAGCTACATAACCTCACGCCCGCCTCCATTTCGCACATCGCGGGCTTCGTGGCCCTCTACGAGCTGTTCTTGGGTGTTGAGGCCCATTTCACGTTGTGGAAGAGGTTATTTTGCCTTGTGCCCCGCTCTCAGGAGGGGTCTATTTATCAGGTGGGCGGAGCCGAACTATGGCGCATCGCCGGGACCGGATATCTATCCGGCACCCCAAAGAGGGCGTCCGAAGACTGGCCCTCGGAGTGGTTTTATATAGATGACGCCCCCCTGCCAAACCCTATACGGATCGGCCTCCCCGAGTTCAATAAGACCCCGTTGAAGAAGCGCCTGAGTTGGCGCCCACGGAACCCTCAGAGGGAAGCTGATAGGGACGTCCTGTACTTGATGAGCCGGATAAGGTTGTTGGCTCATTCCGGACTGACCATGATTAAGGTCATGGCCGTATGCATTATGCGAGGGGTGCAGCCGCTTCAATACAGAGGCCACCCCATGTGGGATTTCAACGGGGAGGATGACGCTACCCGGTGCGGTCGCAAGGGGCCAGATTCGGCCGCCACTTTAACGAGAATCTTATCCGCTTTGTATAAGGGGGAAGAGGAAGAATTCCTCCGTGTCAACCCGGAAGGCGGATTCTCTATGTACAATCCTCCTAGTTGGGTGAGCGGACACTTTCACTTGCCTATCCGTTTGTGAAATTCCCATAGTTGAGTACTTAGACTAGTAATGTTCGAACGCAGGAGCTGCGCCAGGCTGTGAAGGAAATAAACAGCCCTGCTCCACAACCCGAGGACCCGGAACGGCCCCTCGATCGGGACTCCCAAGAAGATTCGGACTTATGCTTGGAGTTGATTGATGGAGTATTTCATCAATTGAGCAAGGATAACTCCTTAGTGGCCATCACGGCTGACTATCCCGGACTACTTCTAGCCTCCAAGGTAACTAAGACCGAAGTCCCAGTATTCTCATGTTTTATCTTGCATGCCATGTACTAACAGCGTTTCGCAGGGTAAATCCTTGAGGCGGAAGGCCGAGCCCACGGTGGGCAGCCAAAGCCAGGCGGGCCAAAAAGAAGTGCGGACCGGATCGAGATTCCGGCGCAACGGTATGGCGTGCGGATTTAACGCCTAGGTTTTATGCCCTTGAGTCTTACTAATGCTCATGATTTTCTTAGAAAGAAGAGAGCCCGCCAGACTATGTCCGTCGGCCAAGGTTCGAGGCCGGGTCCGAAAGCGGAGGCGGACACGGGACGCGCCTCGGGTGCTCCTCCGACAGAGGGCGCCGACGGGCTATCTGCCACCAATTCAGATGTGGAGAGTGCCCTGAACCACAGGCGTCGCCGGACTGTTCTTCATGACGTGTGTTTTTCCCCAGAGGCGTTGGACGCCTTTAATACAGGAGATGCGTATCTTCGTGCTGCTCAAAATGGTCTAGCCAGAGCCACGGAGCAGTATGTGAAAGACATACAGGTGAGTAAAATTGAAACAGTGAAGATAACTGTTTGAAGGATCATGTGCTATGCAGTGTCTTACAAAGAAGAACACGGAATTGTCCCAGGAGCTCGAAGAGTGCAAGGCTCAGCTCGAGGCCGCATTGGCCACTTCAAAGAATGTCAAGGGGACGCCCGCAGGTAATATGTGCTTCGAAAGGTACTTCCGTTTTGAAATGCGGCAGGCGTGCAACCTTGACGATAATAATGCAGATGAGGCCGGAGTAAATCCGGACCAGCAACAACTCCTATGCCAACTAAAGGCTGGCGAGAGCATGCTGACGATGGTGAGGCAAGAGAAGAACAAGCTTCAAGACGCCAATACCCAGCTAGGCGAGGAACTGAAAGATGTTCGTATTCAGCTGTCTTCTGCCGTGAAGGAGAATCGGCGACTTCGACGTGGCATTTTTAGTAAGTGCTTGAACGAATCTTCGAAAAAAGAATTCGGCGAGGAAGTCGATTGACAGAGCTATGTCTGTAGGTCTGCTGATGGGTCGTCCGGCGGAGGAAATGCTCGGTCCATCGGGGGACCTTCTTCCTGAGCTATTGCAACTACACGAACGAGTTCGGCAGGCAATGCAAAGCGTCATCCAGGCTATGTGGCCATCCCTCTCCGTGCCCGAAGGCCTTGAGGAGCTTACCAAGAAGCTGGAGGGAGTGCGGCAGCGCTTCCGGTTGTGGAAGATATCGGCTTGCCGTCAAGGTGCCAGGGAGGCCTGGGCCATGGTGAAGACTCGGTACATGAAGGCTGACCCAAACCACATGGCTCAGGTCGGCCCTATAGGTCCGGACGGAAAGGAGATCCCGGTCAGCTTAGCATATGGTCAGGTGGAGCTGGCTGCAAAGTATTCCCAACATGACTATAAATTAGACCGCCTGTTGGATGGCATTGAAGAAGAATATGCCGAGTCAGATTGACTCTGTAAAAATGACATAAAAATGTCTTCTAGCCGGATTGTAGATCGTTTGTCATTGCGGACCTTTTCGCTTCGACCTCTGGACCCTATAGTCTGGAGTGTGTCTGAATACCCTCTCGATTATGTAAGAACCGGGGCATGCATGGAGACAAGGCGTAGGGGTCATAAGTGCTTTAGCAGACAAGTGCCCAACTAGTTATGTTATATTACATGGTTAGTAAGAAACATCTTCCAGAGAGAATAGTTCCCTTAGGGGTTCCTTTCCCTGGGAGGCATGCCCTAAAGTGCATGTCCGAACTGCTGGAAAGAGCAGAAAATCATCTGGGGGCAAATGAATAAATACGAAAGATCATCTTTTAGTTCACCGACCGAATATTCCCTTAAGAACGCTAGCTTTCGGCTTCACCCAGTCTGAGGTACACATCCGGCTGACCCGACAGTAACAATCGCAGAGGTGCTCCCTTTACCACCTAGCCGAACGAACGGGAACGTAGGGGTAAGCACAGGAGCCAGGCAACCCAGCTTGGCCAAACCTTAAGTCATATCGATTCATATAATGGTGTATAAAAGGTTCATGCAGAAGCATCACACATGTTTTGGGCATGAGGCCCGTTTTATATAAACTTCTTGGTAGAGAAGCCCCCAGGTATTATGAGCGCAGGTAGCGCGTCGGGTATGTGCGAATATTGCATAGGCAAGCCCCTAAGGGCTTGTGAGAAAAAAGGGTAGGGAGAAGGAACAAAATCCCGGACTGCCAAAAATAAAGATGAAAAATAAAACAAAGGGACTAGGGAAGGAAACAAACACGGAGTCCGGCGCTAGGCGTAGAACCTTCGTAGGCGTGCTGTGTTCCATGGGTTCGGCTCGAGTCGGTTATCTGGTGCGCTTCGTAGACGGTACGCTCTGCCGGTCAGTACTTGGTTGATGATGAAGGGACCCTCCCATTTGGGCTTTAATTTATCCTTTTTCTTGTCCGGCAGGCGTAGAACTAGTTCGCCAACGTTATAGGTTTTGGCCCGTACTTCTCGTTTGGTATCTTCGAGCCTGCTGTTGATAGAATGCGAAAAGAGCTTTTGCCACGTCACGCTCCTCTTCCAATGTGTCCAAGCCGTCCTGCCGATCGAGCTTGGATTCTCTTTCTTTGTTCATGCGCACTTGAGGTGAGTCATGGATTATGTCGCATGGCAGTACTGCCTCTGCGCCGTATACCATAAAAAATGGTGTGAATCCGGTAGTGCGATTCGGCGTGGTCCACAGCCCCAGAGTACGGAGTCAAGCTCCTCTACCCAGTGCGTGTTAGATTCCTTGAGGGATCGCAATAGTCTGGGTTTGATGCCGCTCATGATGAGACCATTGGCCCGTTCGACTTGACCGTTAGTTTGAGGGTGATAGACTGAAGCATAGTCGAGCTTGATGCCCATGTTTTTGCACCAAAGTTTGACTTTATCGGCCGTTAAGTTTGTGCCTTTATCGGTTATGATGCTGTGGGGGACGCCGTAATGGTGTACGACCCCGGATATGAAGTCTATCACTGGTCCGGATTCGGCCGTCTTTACAGGCTTGGCTTCTATCCATTTGGTGAATTTGTCCACCATGACCAGTAGATATTTTTGCTTGTGGGTTCCTCCTTTAAGGGGTCCGACCATGTCAAGCCCCCAGACCGCGAAAGGCCAGGTAATGGGTATAGTTTGTAGGGCGGTAGGCGGCATGTGGCTTTGGTTGGCGAATAACTGGCAACCAACACATCGTTGCACTAAGTCCTGAGCGTCTTCCTGGGCCGTTGGCCAATAAAATCCAATACGGAAGGCCTTGCTTACAAGGGCCCAGGCTGCGGCGTGGTGCCCGCCGAGTCCGGCATGAATTTCAGCCAAAAGGTCTCGCCCTTCCTCTTCGGAGATACACCTTTGAAGGACTCCGGTTGTGCTTTTCTTGTAAAGCTCTCCCACGTGGACTTTGTACGCTTTAGATTGCCGCACTATGCAGCGGGCCTTGTTTCGGTCCTCGGGAAGTTCCTGCCTAGTTAGGTAGGCTAGGAATGGTTCTGTCCAAGGGGCAATGACTGATATTATTGCGTGGGCTGACGGCGTTGTTTCGTTGGCGGAGCCCCCAACTGGGTCAGAATGTTCGGTGAGGGGCAGTGTAGTTATGTCCGGGCTATTGTTTCCAGATTCTCCTTCCCATGTACAGATGGCTTGAACAGCCTTTCTAGGAAAATGTTGGGAGGGACGGCCTCGCGCTTGGCGCCAATGCATGCCAGCACGTCTGCTGCTTGGTTATTTTCTCGGGCTATGTGATGAAATTCGAGCCCCTCAAACTGAGCTGACATCTTTAAGATGGCGTTGCGGTAAGCTGCCATTTTCGGATCCTTGGCGTCGAAGTCTCCATTTATTTGGGATATTGCGAGATTTGAATCCCTGCGGACCTCTAGGCGCTGAATGCCTATGGAGACTGCCATCCGGAGGCCATGTAAAAGGGCCTCGTATTCGGCTGCATTGTTGCAATCCGTGTACATTATCTGAAGTACGTATTGGACTGTGTCTCCGGTTGAGGACGTCAGAACGACGCCAGCCCCCAGGCCAGCCAACATTTTGGAGCCGTCGAAGTGCATGATCCAGTTGGAGTATGCGCCGTACTCTTTAGGGAGTTCGGCTTCCGTCCATTCGGCGATGAAGTTTGCCAAAACCTGCGACTTAATAGCTCGCCTTGGCTTGTAGGTTATGTCGAACGGGAGGAGCTCAATGGCCCATTTGGCAATCCAGCCCGTTGCGTCACGGTTTTTTATAATATCATTAAGGGGTACTTCAGATGCCACTGTTATGGAGCACTCTTGAAAGTAGTGTCACAGCTTCCGGGATGCCATGAACACCGCGTATGCTATCTTTTGATAATGCAGGTACCGTGACTTGCATGGACTTAGTACAGTGGACACGTAGTACACTGGTTTTTGGAGGGGGAACTTGTGTCCGTCTGCTTCTCGTTCGACGACGGGCACCGCGCTTACAACTTGATGGGTTGCCGCGATGTATAATAGCATTGGTTCGCCCGTGTTGGGCACGGCCAGGACCGGATTTGTTGCCAGTATGGCTTTTATTTCTTCGAGTCCGGCCGTGGCGGCATCCGTCCACTCGAAGTGGTCGGTGCGCCGCAGGAGGCGATAGAGGGGCAATCCCTTTTCTCCTAAGCGGGAGATAAAGCGGCTTAGAGCCGCCACGCATCCTGTCAGTTTTTGTATTTGTTTGAGGTCCTTTGGGGTATCCAATTGTGACAGAGCTCGGATCTTGGCTGGGTTTGCTTCAATTCCTCTACCGGATATGATGAGGCCCAAGAGCTTTCCGGCTGGTACGCCAAAAACGCATTTTTCCGGGTTGAGCTTAATGTCATATGTTCGGAGATTGTCGAACGTGAGCCTCAAGTCGTCTACTAGAGTATCGACGTGTTTTGTTTTGACGACCACGTCATCTACGTATGCTTCAACTGTTTTGCCGATCTGGTTGGCCAGACATGTCTACGTCAAGCGCTAATATGTTGCGCCGGCGTTTTTGAGCCCGAAGGGCATCGTGTTGAAGTAGAATGGGCCGTATGGGGTGATGAATGCCGTTGCGGCTTGGTCTGACTCTGCCATCTTGATTTGATGGTAGCCAGAGTATGCATCTAGGAAACACAATGAGTCGTGTCCTGCGGTGGCGTCGATGATTTGATCAATTCGGGGGAGTGGGAAAGGGTCCTTTGGACATGCCTTGTTTAGGTCTTTGAAATCGACACATAGGTGCCAAGATTTGTCCTTCTTTGGTACCATCACCAGGTTTGCTAGCCAGTCCGGATGTTTTATGTCTCTGATGAATCCGGCCTCCAGCAGTTTTGCTAGATCCTCTCCCATGGCTTGTCTCTTGGGTTCGGAAAAATGCCGTAGGGTCTGCTTGACGGGTTTAAAGCCTTTTAGGATGTTCAGGCTGTGCTCGGCCAGCCTGCGTGGGATTCCTGGCATATCCGAGGGGTGCCAGGCAAAAATGTCCCAATTTTCTCGCAGGAAGTCTCTGAGTGCGGCGTCTACATCGGGTTTTAATTGTGCCCCGATGGAGGCCGTTTTTGTAGGGTCCGTTCGATGGAATTGTAATTTAATTATTTCGTCCGCTGGTTTAAAAGAGGTGGACTTGGATCTCTTGTCTAGTATCACATCGTCCCTGTCCACCGTAGAGCGCAACGCCGTTAATTCCTTGGCCGCTAGGGCCTCAGATAATGCCTCTAGGGCTAGTGCGGCTGTCTTGTTTTCAGCGTGGAGCGCTATGTCCGGATCACTTGCAAGAGTGATGATTCCATTGGGTCCGGGCATTTTGAGCTTCATATACCCGTAATGGGGTATGGCTTGGAAAATTGTAAATGCTTCTCGCCCTAGCAGAGCGTGGTATCCGATGCTGAACGGGGCCACTTGAAATGTGACCTCCTCAGATCTGTAATTGTCCGGCGTGCCGAACACCACATCCAGTGTGATTTTTCCTGAACAGCACGCTTCCTGGCTTGGGATTATTCCCCTAAAAGTTGTGTTGCTTCACTCAATGCGGCTCCAGTCAATTTCCATTTTTCACAGGGTTTCCTCGTAGATGAGGTTCAGTCGCACAGTACTTTTGTACTATGGATGTCAAGTCGCCGAATCGTGTAATTTCGCGGCGACTTATGGCGTTGAGGATTCCGATGTTCGTGCAGTTGTTACAGAAGAGTGAAATTGCTTCTTTCTCATGGCAGTCCTTTATCCTGTTCATAACCAGGAGGAATATGGCCCAGTAGTGGTGTACTGTTTCTCCGGACTCTTGCCGTATTAGGGATAAATCCCGTATAGTTGGGTGGGCGGGTGGAATTAAATCCGGAACCCTGCCCGATGTAAGATTCAGGGGCCGAGCGGTTTCCGAATTCGAAAGCTTGCTTTCTCGGATATTATTCAATGAATCGTGCCTGCTGCCTGACTTTAGGTTCAGGGTTTGGACGACATCCTCCCCTCCACGGGTATCTGGCTTGGAGGGATCGGGAATCCGGACGCATCTGGTCCTTAGGGCGAGCGAAGACTCGCCACATTGTTCTTCCACCACTTCGATGTGATGGGTGATCTGGGGAGAGTCAATCTCTCTCTAATCGGGTTTAAGCCCAATCTGGTCGTAACCAGTAGCGACTCCCAGGGCCGCGATGCGATCCAAGAGATCGTTCAGGGAGAAGAGCTCCATCGGATCTAACTGCTCGGCAAGCTCCAAGCTGATGTGAAGATTGATTTCGATGGCCCGAGAGGTCATCGTCGGCGCGGCGGCCAGACAGGCGGTCATCAAAAACCTGCCTAGCCGGAGAGTTTGGCCGACAGCCAAAGCTCCTTTAGCAACGACGCCAACTTTAAAGACGGGATGCAGCATCCTTCCTGATGGTGACGACACAGCGGAACTCTCAATGAAAGCACCAATGTCGGTGTCAAAATCGGTGGATCTCGGGTAGGGGGTCCTGAACTGTGCGTCTAGGCGGATGGTAACAGGAGACAAGGGACACGATGTTTTTACCTAGGTCCGGGCCCTCTCGATGGAGGTAAAACCCTACTCCTTCTTGATTAATATTGATGATATGGGTAGTACAAGAGTAGATCTACAACGAGATCGGAGTGGCTAAACCCTAGAAGCTAGCCTATGGTATGATTGTTGTTCATCCTATGGACTAAAACTCTCCGGTTTATATAGACACTGGAGAGGGCTAGGGCTACATAGAGTCGGTTACAATGGGAGGAGATCTTCATATCGTATCGCCAAGCTTGCCTTCCACGCCGAGGAAAGTCCCATCCGGACACGGGACGGAGTCTTCAATCTTGTATCTTCATAGTCCGGGAGTCCGACCAAAGGTCTTAGTCCGGCCATCCGGACACCCCCTAATCCAGTGTTGGGGAACGTAGCAGAAATTCAAAATTTTCCTACGTGTCACCAAGATCTATCTATGGAGAGACTAGCAATGAGGGGAAGGAGAGTGCATCTACATACCCTTGTAGATCGCTAAGCGGAAGCGTTCAAGTGAACGGGGTTGATGGAGTCGTACTCGTCGTGATTCAGATCACCGATGATCCTAGTGCCGAACGGACGGCACCTCCACGTTCAACACACGTACAGCTCGACGATGTCTCCCACGCCTTGATCCAGCAAGGAGAGAGGGAGAGGTTGAGGAAGACTCCATCCAGCAGCAGCACAACGGCATGGTGATGATGGAGGAGCGTGGCAATCCTGCAGGGCTTCGCCAAGCACCTACGGGAGAGGAGGAGGTGTCACGGGAGGGAGGGAGGCGCCAAGGGCTCAGGTATGGATGCCCTCCCTCCCCTCCACTATATATAGGGGCAGGGGAGAGGGGGGGAGGCGCAGCCTTGCCCCCTCCTCCAAGGAAGGGGTGCGGCTAAGAAGGGGGGGAGGAGTCCATCCTCCCCAAGGCACCTCGGAGGTGCCTTCTCCCTTGAGGACTCTTCCCTCTAGGGTTCCCTAGGCGCATGTGCCTCTTGGGGCTGGTGCCCTTGGCCCATGTAGGCCAAGGCGCACCCCCTACAGCCCATGTGGCCCCCGGGGTAGGTGGCCCCACCCGGTGGGCCCCCGGGACCCTTCCGGTGGTCCCGGTACAATATCGATGACCCCAAAACTTGTCCCGATGGCCGAAACAGGACTTCCTATATATATCTTTACCTCCGGACCATTCCGGAACTCCTCGTGACGTCCGGGATCTCATCCGAGACTCCGAACAACATTCGGTAACCACATACAAGCTTCCTTTATAACCCTAGCGTCATCGAACCTTAAGTGTGTAGACCCTACGGGTTCGGGAGACATGTAGTCATGACCGAGATGTTCTCCGGTCAATAACCAACAGTGGGATCTGGATACCCATGTTGGCTCCCACATGTTCCACGATGATCTCATCGGATGAACCACGATGTCAAGGACTCAATCAATCCCGTATACAATTCCCTTTGTCTAGCGGTATGGTACTTGCCCGAGATTCGATCGTCGGTATACCGATACCTTGTTCAATCTCGTTACCGGCAAGTCTCTTTACTCGTTCCATAACACATCATCCCGTGATCAACCCCTTGGTCACATTGTGCACATTATGATGATGTCCTACCGAGTGGGCCCAGAGATACCTCTCCGTTTCCACGGAGTGACAAAATCCCAATCTCGATTCGTGCCAACCCAACAGACACTTTCAGAGATACCCGTAGTGTACCTTTATAGCCACCCAGTTACGTTGTGACGTTTGGCACACCCAAAGCACTCCTACGGTATCCGGGAGTTGCACAATCTCATGGTCTAAGGAAATGATACTTGACATTAGAAAAGCTTTAGCATACGAACTACATGATCTTGTGCTAGGCTTAGGATTGGGTCTTGTCCATCACATCATTCTCCTAATGATGTGATCCCGTTATCAACGACATCCAATGTCCATGGTTAGGAAACCGTAACCATCTATTGATTAACGAGCTAGTCAACTAGAGGCTTACTAGGGACATGGTGTTGTCTATGTATCCACACATGTATCTGAGTTTCCTATCAATACAATTCTAGCATGGATAATAAACGATTATCATGAACAAGGAAATATAATAATAATCAATTTATTATTGCCCCTAGGGCATATTTCCAACAGTCTCCCACTTGCACTAGAGTCAATAATCTAGTTCACATCGATATGTGATTAACACTCAAGGTCACATCCCCATGTGACTAACACCCAAAGAGTTTACTAGAGTCAATAATCTAGTTCACATTTACCATGTGATTAACACTCGATGAGTTCTGGGTTTGATCATGTTATGCTTGTGAGAGAGGTTACAGTCAACGGGCCTGAACCTTTCAGATCCATGTGTGCTTTACAAATCTCTATGTCATCTCCTAGATGCAGCTACCACGTTCTATTTGGAGCTATTCCAAATAACTGTTCTACTTGGAGCTATTCTAAATTGTTGCTCCATTATACGTATCCGGTATCTCTACTCAGAGCTATCCGGATAGGTGTTAAGCTTGCATCGATGTAACCCTTTACGACGAACTCTTTTACCACCTCCATAATTGAGAAAATTCCTTAGTCCACTAGTTACTAAGGATAACTTTGACCGCTGTCCTGTGATCCATTCTTGGATCACTCTTGTACCCCTTGACTGTCTCATGGCAAGGCACACTTCAGGTGCGGTACACAGCATAGCATACTGTAGAGCCTATGTCTTAAGCATAGGGGACGACCTTCGTTCCTTTCTCTCTATTCTGCCATGGTCGAGCTTTAAGTCTTAACTTCATACCTTACAACTCAGGCAAGAACTCCTTCTTTGACTGATCCATCTTGAACACCTTCAAGATCATGTTAAGGTATGTGCTCATTTGAAAGTACCATTAAGCGTTTTGATCTATCCTTATAGATCTTGATGCTCAATGCTCAAGCAGCTTAATCCAGGCTTTCCATTGAAAAACACTTTCAAAATAACCCTATATGCTTTCCAAAAATTCTACGTCGTTTCTGATCAACAATATGAACAACATATACTCATCAGAAATTCTATAGTGCTCCCACTCACTTCTTTGGAAATACAAGTTTCTCATAAACTTTGTATACACCCAAAATCTTTGATCATCATCAAAGCATACATTCCAACTCCGAGATGCTCACTCCAGTCCTCAGAAGGATTGCTGGAGCTTTGCATACTTATTAGCATATTTCAGGATGGACAAAACCTTCCGGTTGTATCACATACAACCTTTCCTCAAAAATCGTCGAGGAAACAATGTTTTTTTTGACATCCTATCTGCAAGATTTCATAAATAATGCAGTAATTGCTAATATAATTCCAACAGACTCTTAGCATCGCTACGAGTGAGAAAGTCTCATCGTAGTCAACTCCTTGAACTTGTCGAAAAACATCTTAACGACAAGTCGAGCTTTCAATGGTGACACTTACCATCATTGTCTGTCTTCCTTTCAAAATCCATATGTACCTAACAGCCTTACGACCATCAAGTAGTCCTTCCAAAGTCTACACTTTGTTTTCATACATGGATCCTCTCTCGGGTTTTATGGCCTTGAGCCATTTATCGGAATCCGGGCCCACCATCGCTTCTCCATAGCTCGTAGGTTCATTGTTGTCTAGCAACATGACTTCCAAGACAGGATTACTGTACCACTCTGAAGTAGTACGTATCCTCGTCACCCTACGAGGTTCGATAGTGACTTGATCCGAAACTTCATGATCACTATCATAAGCTTCCACTTCAATTGGTGTAGGTGCCACAGGAACAACTTCCTGTGCCCTGCTACACACTTGTTGAAGTGACGGTTCAATAACCTCATCAAGTCTCCACCATCCTCCCACTCAATTCTTTCGAGAGAAACTTTTCCTCGAGAAAGGACCAGATTCTAGAAACAATCCCTAATTGCTTTCGAATCTGAGACAGGAGGTATACCCAACTGTTTTGGGTGTCCTATGAAGATGCATTTATCCGCTTTGGGTTTGAGCTTATCAGCCTGAAACCTTTCCACATAAGCATCGCAGCCCCAAACTTCTAAGAAATGACAGCTTAGGTTTCTCTAAACCATAATTCATACGGTGTCATCTCAACGGAATTACGTGGTGCCCTATTTAAAGTGAATGTGGTTGTCTCTAATGCCTAACCCATAAACTATAGTGGTACTTCGATAAGAGACATCATGGTATGCATCATATCCAATAGGGTGCAGTTATGATGTTCGGACACACCATCACACTATGGTGTTCCAGGCTGTATTAGTTGTGAAACTATTTCCACAATGTCTTAATTCTGTGCCAAACTCGTGATTCAGATATTCATCTCTATGATCATATCATAGATCTTTTATCCTCTTGTCACGATGATCTTTCAACTTCACACTGAAATTACTTGAACCTTTCAATAATTCAGACTTGTGATTCATCAAGTAAATATACTCAACATCTACTCGAATCATCTGTGAAGTAAGAACATAACGATATTCACTGCATGCCTCAGCACTCATTGGACTGCACACATCAAAATGTGTTACTTCCAACAAGTTGCTATCTTGTTCCATCTTACTGAAAACGAGGCTTTTCAGTCATCTTGCCCATGTGGTATGATTTGCATGTCCCAAGTGATTCAAAATCAAGTGAGTCAAAACGGTCCAGTTGCATGGAGTTTCTTCATGCATATACACCAATAGACATGGTTCGCATGTCTCAAACTTTTCAAAACGAGTGAGCCCAAAGATCCATCAATATGGAGCTTCTTCATGCGTTTTATACCGATATGACTTACGTGGCAGTGCCACAAGTAGGTGGTACTATCATTACTATCTTTTGGCATGAACATGTGTATCACTACGATCGAGATTTAATAAACCATTCATTTTAGGTGTAAGACCATTGAAGGTATTATTCAAATAAACAGAGTAACCATTATTCTCCTTAAATGAATAACCGTATTGCGATAGACGTAATCCAATCATGTCTATGCTCAACGCAAACACCAAATAACAATTATTTAGGTTTAACACCAATCTCTTTGGTAGAGGGAGCGTGCGATGCTTGATCATATCAAGCTTGGAAAAAACTTCCAACACATATCGTCAGCTCACCTTTAGCTAGTCTCCGTTTATTCTGTAGCCTTTTGTTTCGAGTTACTAACACTTAGCAACCGAACCGGTATCTAATACCCTGGTGCTACTAGGAGTACTAGCAAAGTACACATTAACACAATGTATATCCAATATACTTCTATCGACCTTGCCAGCCTTCTTATCTACCAAGTATCTAGGGTAATTCTGCTCTAGTGGTTGTTCCCCTTATTATAGAAGCACTTAGTCTCGGGTTTGGGTTTTACCTTGGGTTTCTTCACTAGAGCAGCAGCTGATTTGCCGTTTCATGAAGTATCCCTTCTTGCCCTTGCCCTTCTTGAAACTAGTGGTTTCACCAACCATCAACAATTGATGCTCCTTCTTGATTTCTACTTTCGCGGTGTCAAACATCGCGAATACCTCAAGGATCATCATATCTATCCCTGATATGTTATAGTTCATCACGAAGCTCTAACAGCTTGGTGGCAATGACTTTGGAGAACCATCACTGTCTTATCTGGAAGATCAACTCCCACTCGATTCAAATGATTGTTGTACTCAGACAATCTGAGCACAAGCTCAACAATTGAGCTTTTCTCCTTAGTTTGCAGGTTAAGAAAGTCATCGGAGGTCTTATACCTCTTGACATGGGCACGAGCCTGAAATCCCAATTTCAGCCCTCAAAACATCTCATATGTTTCGCGATGTTTCAAAAACGTCTTTGGTGCCTCAACTCTAAACCGTTTAACTGAACTATCACGTAGTTATCAAAACGTGTATGTCAGATGTTCGCAACAACCACAGACAATGTTCGAGGTTCAGCACACTGAGCGGTGCATTAAGCACATAAGCCTTCTATGAAGCAATGAGGACAATCCTCAGTTTACGGACCTAGTCCGCATAATTGCTACTATCAACTTTCAACTAATTTTTCTCTAGGAACATATCTAAACAGTAGAACTATAGCGTGAGCTACGACATAATTTGCAAAAACCTTTTGACTATGTTCAGGATAATTAAGTTCATCTTATGAACTCCCACTCAGATAGACATCCCTCTAGTCATCTAAGTGATTACATGATCCGAGTCAAACTAGGCCGTGTCCGATCATCACGTGAGACGGACTAGTCATCATCGGTGAACATCTTCATGTTGATCGTATCTTCTATACGACTCATGTTCGACCTTTCGGTCTCCGTGTTCCGAGGCCATGTCTGTACATGCTAGGCTCGTCAAGTTAACCCTAAGTGTTTCGCATGTGTAAATCTGTCTTACACCTGTTGTATGTGAACGTTAGAATCTAACACCCGATCATCACGTGGTGCTTCGAAACACGAACTGTCGCAACGGTGCACAGTTAGGGGAGAACACTTCTTGAAATTGTTGTAAGGGATCATCTTATTTACTACCGTCGTTCTAAGCAAATAAGATGTATAAACATGATAAACATCACATGCAATCAAATAGTGACATGATATGGCCATCATCACTTTGCTCCTTTTGATCTCCATCTTCGGGGCTCCATGATCATCATCGTCACCGGCATGACACCATGATCTCCATCATCATGATCTCCATCATCGTGTCTTCATGAAGTTGCCTCGCCAACTATTACTTCTACTACTATGGCTAACGGTTAGCAATAAAGTAAAGTAATTACATGACGTTTAAGTTGACACGCAGGTCACAAATAAATAAAGACAACTCCTATGGCTCCTGCCGGTTGTCTTACTCATCGACATGCAAGTCGTGATTCCTATTACAAGAACATGATCAATCTCATACATCACATATATCATTCATCACATCCTTTTTGGCCATATCACATCACATAGCATGCCCTGCAAAAACAAGTTAGACGTCCTCTAATTGTTGTTTGCATGTTTTACGTGGCTGCTATGGGTTTCTAGCAAGAACGTTTCTTACCTACGCATGAACCACAACGTGATATGCCAATTGCTATTTACCCTTCATAAGGACCCTTTTCATCGAATCCGATCCGACTAAAGTGGGAGAGACAGACACCCGCCAGCCACCTTATGCAACTAGTGCATGTTTGTCGGTGGAACCGGTCTCACGTAAGCGTACGTGTAAGGTTGGTCCGGGCCGCTTCATCCCACGATGCCACCGAATCAAGATAAGACTAGTAACGGCAAGCATATTGAACAATATCGACGCCCACAACTACTTTGTGTTCTACTCGTGCAAAGAATCTACGCAATAGACCTAGCTCATGATGCCACTGTTGGGGAACGTAGCAGAAATTCAAAATTTTCCTACGTGTCACCAAGATCTATCTATGGAGAGACTAGAAACGAGGGGAAGGAGAGTGCATCTACATACCCTTGTAGATCACTAAGCGGAAGCGTTCAAGTGAACGGGGTTGATGGAGTCGTACTCGTCGTGATTCAGATCACCGATGATCCTAGTGCCGAACGGACGGCACCTCCGCGTTCAACACACGTACAACTCGACAATGTCTCCCACGCCTTGATCCAGCAAGGAGAGAGGGAGAGGTTGAGGAAGACTCCATCCAGCAGCAGCACAACGGCGTGGTGATGATGGAGGAGCGTGGCAATCCCGCAGGGCTTCGCCAAGCACCTACGGGAGAGGAGGAGGTGTCACGGGAGGGAGGGAGGCGCCAAGGGCTCAGGTATGGATGCCCTCCCTCCCCTCCACTATATATAGGGGCAGGGGAGAGGGGGGGAGGCGCAGCCTTGCCCCCTCCTCCAAGGAAGGGGTGCGGCTAAGAAGGGGGGGGAGGAGTCCATCCTCCCCAAGGCACCTCGGAGGTGCCTTCCCCCTTGAGGACTCTTCCCTCTAGGGTTCCCTAGGAGCATGGGCCTCTTGGGGCTGGTGCCCTTGGCTCATGTAGGCCAAGGCGCACCCCCTACAGCCCATGTGGCCCCCGGGGTAGGTGGCCCCACCCGGTGGGCCCCCGGGACCCTTCCGGTGGTCCCGGTACAATACCGATGACCCCGAAACTTGTCCCGATGGCCGAAACAGGACTTCCTATATATAAATCTTTACCTCCGGACCATTCCGGAACTCCTCGTGACGTCCGGGATCTCATCCGGGACTCCGAACAACATTCCGTAACCACATACAAGCTTCCTTTATAACCCTAGCGTCATCGAACCTTAAGTGTGTAGACCCTACGGGTTCGGGAGACATGTAGTCATGACCGAGATGTTCTCCGGTCAATAACCAACAGCGGGATCTGGATACCCATGTTGGCTCCCACATGTTCGACGATGATCTCATCGGATGAACCACGATGTCAAGGACTCAATCAATCCCGTATACAATTCCCTTTGTCTAGCGGTATGGTACTTGCCCGAGATTCGATCGTCGGTATACCGATACCTTGTTCAATCTCGTTACCGGCAAGTCTCTTTACTCGTTCCGTAACACATCATCCCGTGATCAACCCCTTGGTCACATTGTGCACATTATGATGATGTCCTACCGAGTGGGCCCAGAGATACCTCTCCGTTTACACGGAGTGACAAAATCCCAATCTCGATTCGTGCCAACCCAACAGACACTTTCAGAGATACCCGTAGTGTACCTTTATAGCCACCCAGTTACATTGTGACGTTTGGCACACCCAAAGCACTCCTACGGTATCCGGGAGTTGCACAATCTCATGGTCTAAGGAAATGATACTTGACATTAGAAAAGCTTTAGCATACGAACTACATGATCTTGTGCTAGGCTTAGGATTGGGTCTTGTCCATCACATCATTCTCCTAATGATGTGATCCCGTTATCAACGACATCCAATGTCCATGGTTAGGAAACCGTAACCATCTATTGATTAACGAGCTAGTCAACTAGAGGCTTACTAGGGACATGGTGTTGTCTATGTATCCACACATGTATCTGAGTTTCCTATCAATACAATTCTAGCATGGATAATAAACGATTATCATGAACAAGGAAATATAATAATAATCAATTTATTATTGCCTCTAGGGCATATTTCCAACATCCAGGACTCCCTCAGGGCCCATGTAGGCCCATTAACCCCCCGGGGGGGGGGGGGGTTCCGGTAACCCCCCGGAACTCCGGTAAAATCCCGATTTCACCGAAACGATCCCGATATCTAAATATAGGCTTCCAATATATCAATCTTTATGTCTCGACCATTTTGAGACTCCTCGTCATGTTCGTGATCACATCCAGGACTCCGAACACCCTTCGATACATCAAAAACTATAAACTCATAATATAACTGTCATCGTAACGTTAAGCGTGCGGACCCTACGGGTTCGAGAACTATGTAGACATGACCTAGAACAGTTTCCGGTCAATAACCAATAGCGGAACCTGGATGCTCATATTGGCTCCTACATATTCTACGAAGATCTTTATCGGTCAAACCGCATAACAACATACGTTGTTCCCTTTGTCATCGGTATGTTACTTGCTCGAGATTCGATCGTCGGTATCCAATACCTAGTTCAATCTCGTTACCGGCAAGTCTCTTTACTCGTTACGTAATGCATCATTCCATAACTAACTCATTAGCTACATTTCTTGCAAGGCTTATAGTGATGTGCATTACCGAGAGGGCCCAGAGATACCTCTCCGACAATCAGAGTGACAAAACCTAATCTCGAAATACGCCAACTCAACATGTACCTTTGGAGACACCTGTAGAGCTCCTTTATAATCACCCAGTTATGTTGTGATGTTTGGTAGCACACAAAGTGTTCCTCCGGCAAACGGGAGTTGCATAATCTCATAGTTATAGGAACTTTGTATAAGTCATGAAGAAAGCAATAACAACAAACTAAACGATCAAGTGCTAAGCTAACGGGATGGGTCAAGTCAATCACATCATTCTCCTAATGATGTGATCCCATTAATCAAATGACAACACATGTCTATGGTTAGGAAACATAACCATCTTTGATTAGTGAGCTAGTCAAGTAGAGGCATACTAGTGACATTAAGTTTGTCTATGTATTCACACATGTATCATGTTTCCGGTTAATACAATTATAGCATGAATAATAAACATTTATCATGATATTAGGAAATAAATAATAACTTTATTATTGCCTCTAGGGCATATTTCCTTCACAGACTAGATGCGAGGAAGCAACGTCTACTTCTTTACACTCGAAGAAGAAAGAAGCACGCAAGATCGAGCCTCCGCAGATCAACAATGAATGCATCGAGAAGGCACTAATCCAACTTACAGGAGCATTTATGGAAGTTGGATATCTTCTAGAGTAGTAAAATGTATTCTTTTGGTTCTTGTTTTCTTTGGTCTACCTTTTCTAGTCAAAATTATTGTTGGAGTTCGTGCAAAACGGAGGTCCGTTTGGGTCATGCATTGGAGTTGGCCTTACAAGTGGGACCGCAGTTGAGGAAACCGACTATCGGCAAACCCCCACCTCGCCCGTCGTGCGATGGCTGAAGTTAGAGAAACAACGAGGTTGAATAGATTGCTCTAGCATGGACTCCAAGAAATAATATGGTGTCAGATGGATGTCATGGTGGTGGCGTGTGCCGTACTCCTGGACGTGAATGCTTCTTCTGGACCATGCCACCCTACTACTCCTACTACTTACTATATAGTACTAGTATCAAGGATTCGAGGTGCATGTTATGTACAGTGAACACATTAACATAATGCTACAGTAAAAACACCCGCCCGACGCGCGAAGCATGTGAAGCTAGTACAAATAGTGTACTACTATTGTTGATTGGCCTCATCCGATAACCTGTTGCAATGCACGTACAATTATGTATTCGAAAAATATTTTTTTGCCTTGTCGCACCACTCACTCAGAGAAGCGACTCGAAAGCCATTCATAAATTTAGTAAGTTTATCACATGCATATCATTTTATTACATACAACAGGTCATCAACCCATATCGACAACAAGGATACATTATAAATACTAAAGTTTTCATCACACAACAAATAACAAGCAACGAAATACCCACAAAAAAAACAAGAAATGAAATACCCGCAAAAAAAACAAGCAATGAAATGAACTTCAACTCAACCATTCCTCGGCGAAGAGTCGGTGGACGGTTGCCAGTTTGCCATGGTACACGAAGAGGCGCCCCAGCCTACACATCCGTTCAGAAATACTAGTACTAGAAAAGGACTCGCCGTCGTCTCACTGATATGTTGGAACGGGACCACATGTCAACGAAACATGGTGTGTAATTTCTCGTGCAAAATGCGATCTGGCCACGTTGGCCCAAGGTGCCGCATTAGTTTTTGTTTTTTTTTGAAAGTTTGCCGCATTAGTTATCGACCTTTATTTTTTTTAACATGCAATCTAAATGGATAGCTCCTGTGGTCATCACACATGAGCGGATATACTGATGGTTGATTCGCCCGAGCAACTTATTACTGTGGGAATATGGGAGTACCAGCGGATTCAAGGAACAGAGAAATGATGGTTGCTTCATCCGAGCAACTTACTGTGGCGAAGGTGGGGCTCTATGATTTGACTGCTCACTATTCATTACTACTGCGGCGCAACGACCGGGGTGAATATTTCCCTGAAGTTGTGTTGTGCACTCAATATTGCTGCATGGCAGGTGGAGCCGGATGAAGGATGTCCAACATGTCGGCGAAACGAAGTTGAATTGTTTCTGGCATTGCTATCAATCCTTCAGGATTTGTTTATATGTACGCATAATTTTAATGAAATTGTACTGTGATGCTATGAACGTTTCAACTTTGGTTCCCGCAGGAAAAAAAAGGTTTCAACTTAGGATTCATCTGTCTTGCCTCGAGATTATCTCGTTACAACATTCCATCAAATACAAATGAAACTACCATGGCTAATGCATCTCAATGGTTCGCAGATTAGCGCCAATATTCACATCACAACTGAAGACAAAGTTGTGAGAAGGTGCACAAATAAAGAAAAAATATAATTGATCGATGCTATTCATAGGCATGGATCCATTTCCTTGGCACAATGTTCATTGCTTGGCAACTAGTTTCACCCAGCTCTGTAGCCAAAAAAGAGGTGTATGAAGGACACCACAATCCAATCATTTTTGCAGCTCCACTAAAATCGAGCGGACCATCCCTGTTTGCAAAGATATCCAGTCAGTTTGATTACAATAATAGTGGCACTAGATGATGAAACATAACACACATAAATAGAAGCCGATCACCTCTATGATCTCTCTTTAGGACTAACTTCTTGTTGGAGAAGACTAGGCACGGAGTTGGATGAGGAGGATAGCAAAACCAATCTCCCTTTCCGTAGTCCCACAGAAATGTAAAAACGTTGCCCGTGTGACATTTTGGCGGAACTGCACAAAACACTCTTTAGAAAAAAGTGATTTGTGCAGTTCACCAAAAGGTCGCAATAGCAACGAGGTGAAAATGGATAGCCCTGTTTGCAAAAGGAGGTCGAAAGGAAACAATTACTGCCCAATAACACGAGTTGAAGACACATACGCCGACAAAAAAGAAGCATGTTCCATGTAATAAGGGAAAGATAGCACATGGTGGTTTATCTAAAATGGTTTGAGGACGAGATTGCAAGATGGAAAGTACGCTGGCCGAGATACGATTTAGGCAAACAACTAAAGAAGATCCACATGCAGCAATGTGGGAAGATGGGCAGTGGAGCAAGGTTGGAGGAAGCTGTACCTGAGGGTCGTTGGGATGTTACTAGGAGGGCGCCGGCGGCCGGGATCTGCCCATACTGCGGCAGCGAGAAAGTGGCGAAGGCCCTACCACGCCGGAGCTTGGTCAGAGAGAACGGCGGGTACCGCAGATCAGGACGTGCTGCCTCAACGCCGTCGAACAGAGAGATGATGCACATCCTCCCTTTCCGCCGGCAGACGGGATGCAGCCGGATCACTGACTAACGCTGAGAGAGAGAGAGAGGCCACGGCCGCCTTGTGTGAGATGGTGTGACGAGAGACAAACCCATTTTTCCATTTTCCCCACGGCAATCGTTTTATATTCTGTACGTGCCATTGAGGAATATATAATTTTATTTAATGCTAATGCGTCAAGTCGAACTTTGTTCCGTCTACGCGTGGTACCCGACCCTCCTTCGAGTAAACAACCGCTACACACGTCAAATTATCACGTGGGCTTCCTTTTCGTACAGAAACGAACTCCACCGTGTACCCGCACGGGTGTGGCCGGGAATGAGATGTGAGTACGTGCGTCCTGTGTGCAGTTCTTCTTTAGGTGCAGGTACGTACGTGGGTGGGTGTGAGAGAGATGGTTTGTGCGAAACAGAGGCAATGTGTTGATGATATCTCAAACAGAAAAATGTAACATATGCAATGTGTGTGAAACAGAGTCATGGACGTGAGATATCGATAGAATTGAAAACAAGGATGAAGTGTGTGGCTGTGCGATCGATAAAGAGTGTCGGGACCCCGACTCAATGCCACATCGATCTAGCATGTAACACCTCATACCACCTTGCGGCCTCACGCACGGTATTCCCACGGGTGTCGCCTTACCTTTGCCCAGGACCGTTTGCGCCTTTTGGCACACGTATATGATGGTGTCGCTAGCATCCATATGACAAAGAGCCCGTGCTGACATGGCTAGTCGTAAACCCAAAGTTGCACTAACTTACAGGGACAGGCATCCATGACCCAGCATCGAACGTGTCGGTCATCAGCGAGTGAATCCAGGCTGTAGCACTGGGCTAACAGGACTCCGGTGAACCGGGCTGTAGCGGGCTAGCAGGACTCCGGTATTCATCGCGTGACATTTCCCCGAAGGGACAGACACAGGATCGAGGAAGGACACATGCCGGCCAGCCTAAGTGTTCCGGAGCAGTAGCAAGCTACCAGGGCTCAGTGGAAGCACTAGGAGACATTTCCCGGTAAGAGAGAACTACTAAGGATAAGCAACTAGATAGTCAGATCCCACACATAGCAATACACATTACACGTACGCATAACATGCAAGTATGTGCTGTACAACATGGCATCACAGCATAACTCAACAACTTATATAGATAAAAGCTCAGAAGAGCCATCACAGCATTATTACAAACAGGGGTCACATGACCCACAGTCAGAGCAATCAAGCAACAAACGGAAGCATTACATGTCTGAGTACAGACATCTATAAATGAAAAAGGCTGAAAGCCTGACTATCTACAACATCCGATCAAGATCGTAGCTGAGGTACTAGCTACTAGTCGAAGTCCATGAGAACCCTAGTAAGACCGAAGTCTCCGCTGCAAAAACATAAATAAAGCAACATGAGTACAAAGGTACTCAGCAAGACTTACATCAGAACCTATCATACATGCATTTGTATCAAGAGGGTAATGTGGGGTTTAGTTGCAGCAAGCCAGCTTTGACTCTGTGGCTATCCTGTTCTACGACTACCAGAAACTCTGGAGGTGAAACAACGTACACGAGTCCACTAATCACCACACAATACACTACTATGGATTCATCCCCGTCTCCCTACGAGAAGGCCATCCATAGCACTCACACTTGTCTTGAGCATTTTATAGTATCCACTTCAAGTTGTCTATGTACCATGTAAGCATCCAAGAAGTCCGTAACCGCGGACCCGGCTATTCGAATAGATCATGTTAACCCTGCAGGGGTGTACTTCTTCACACACGCTCTCGCCACTTACCGCCATGTACACGTCATGTATCTCGGCAACCTTCAAGCGGAAGCCTGGCGAGGGTGTCGGCCACGACCTGACTAACCACACAAGACTCTAGTCCAGGTTTATCGCCTATTCGGGTTCCATCTGCAAGGAGATCCGGCCGGGGTATCGCTTACGGCCCCAAACGATGTGTACAGGGTTCCCGAGCCCACCAACCGGGTGCCACTCGGTACACCGGGCCACGTGTGCCTAGTCTGTCCCAAGCCCACCCTGCCGGGTGCCACTTGGTAGAAAAATAGCACTACCTACAAACACCAGAAACTAGTTGCGACTCCTGGACAGAGACCAAGTTGGTTAATAAGTCGAGAGGGGTCGAGTTACCGGAACCCAATGTGTGGTAGTATCGAGTCATTGGACAACATACACAGAACTCAATGCTTAAGGACGGTTCCAATGAGACAACCCACCATGTACTCCTACATGGCCTCTCACCGCTACCTTTACCAAATCGTGTTCACACACTTCACTCTCAGCATCAGAACATATCGTAACACTCCAATTCATTCCCAATGAATCAGACCTGACACAACTCTAAGCAATAGTAGGCATAGCATGGTAGGAACACATCAGTGGCTTCAATCAACTCCTACACATGCTAGTGGGTTTCAACTATTTACTGTGGCAATGACAGGTCATGCAGAGGAATGGGTTCAACTACCGCAGCACAAAGTAGCAGATGAACCGTTGTTGTCCTAATGCAATAACTGAGAGCAGGAGCGAGAGAGTAGGGTTTTATCGAAATGAACAAAGGGGTTTGCTTGCCTGGTAAATCAACAAGGGAGGCACTGCTTCACAGACAGGTACTCTGGAACGTCTCCGAGCAGGACCTATCGAGAAGGAACGGTGCCAGCAATCAAAACACAATCATATGCAACAATATGATGCATGAGCATGGCATGTAGATGTGATGCTGTTTGAGCTAATGCAACTAGTGTTCAATTGGTTTGAAGTCCATTTGAACCAAAGGTTCAATGCATTTCTAAATTAAGTCTCTTATATATGCCATAATGTGTTTTCCCATATTCAGCATGTATAAGTTGGTTTGTCATGCATGAAACTAGTACAGATGGAAAGATTGCATTTTTCTGATAATTTTTCATATATAAATTATTTTAATTTGAGCTACGGTTGAATTGATATGAATTTTTGAAGTTTAAAACAATTTCTGGAATTTTCTGATTAAATTTAATTCCAGAAATCATATTATAGCGCCAGCATGACGTCAGCACGACGTCAGCGGTCAACTGGGCTGGTCCGGGTCAAACCTGACGTGTGGGACCCACACGTCAGTGACAGGGGGGTTAAACAGGGTTAATTTAGTTTAATTAAAAGGTTAGGGGGCACCGGGGCCCACTGTCAGTGTCAGGGGGGGGGGTTAGTTAACGGTGATTAGCACTAAGCTAATCACCTGACGGGCCGGCCCCACATGGCAGGGCTCAGGCGACGGGGCTCGCTGCCGGCGACCTCTGGACGCGGCGGAGTCCGCGCCACAGGCCACGGGGACGGCGTCTGAGAGCACCGGGGCGTAGCCCGGGCTCTCGCGCATCTGGTGGGACAGGTGGGAGGAGCGGGGAAGGCCGGAGCTCGCCGGAGCAAAGCTCGCGGCGGCGGCCGGAGTTCGGGCGCGAGCGGGATCGGGCTGCGGGGCACAGGGAGGCCACCTGAGGGGCTCGGCGGCACCCTCGTGGCACCAGGAGTGCGAAGGGATGCTTGGTTTGGGCGGAGACGGGCCGAGACGGCGACGGCGACATGGACGGCGGCGAGAGGCTTCGGCCGTGGTGGGGAGCGGCGCTACGGCGCGGAAACTGGGGGGAGAAAAGAGGGGAACGGTGGAGGAGCTCACCGCGGATCCAACGGCGTCGTCGGCGAGCTCGGGGAAGGCTTGGGGCAGCCGAAGCGACGACGACGATCTCGTCGGCCGGAGCTTGAAGACGACGGCGATTGCGATGAAGCGGGGCTTCCCCGGGTTGCTTGCTCGGTGAGGAGGGAGAGGGGGTCGCGGCGGAGCTCGGGGACTCTATGGAGGGGCGAGGGAACGGCGGGGAGCGCGTCGTTGGTGAGCTGCGGCGGCGGCAGTGCTTCGGGTGAGAGGGAGAGAGAGCAGGGGAAGGGAATGAGGGCGAGGGAGAGTGCGAGGGGGTCGGGGTGGCTGCGTGGCGTCGTCCGGGGCATCGAGGGCGACGAGAAGGGCGCCAGGCAGGCAGGGAGGGAGGTGGCGTGGCGCGGTGGCGCGCGCGCGCGCCGGGCGCGCTGCGTTCCCCTGTCGGGGAGGAAGCCGACAGAGGAGGGGGGCCAGGTGGGCTGGGCCGCCTGCTGGCTGGGCCGGCCTGCTGCGGCTGGGCTGCACAGGGGAAGCCCCAGGTAAGCCCCTCCTTTATTTCTGTTTTCTATTTTTTCTCACATTTGTTTTGATTTAATAAAATACTAAATCAATTTATTACCTTATGCCAATTTTTGCAGGAGCTAGATATATTATTCCAGAGCTCCTTTATAAATGACATAATTTTTGGACCATATTTCATATATATAGAAATATATTTCCAATGCAAATATTTATCGAATTAATCCAAATGGCCAAAATAAATATCCATGAGCTCCTAAAAATACTGTTTTGATTTTTATCTCTGTCCAATATTTTCAGAGGGCAACATGAGCATTTTCTTGGACCCTTTTGGAGAAATTTTTATTTGGGTCATTTTCAAAAAATGATTCTGAGGGTTCCACCAATCCTCATTTCAAATTTAAATGAAATTTAAATATGATGCACAACTGACTAGCTAGTCTAGGTCATACCAGACTAGGGATGTGACAACTCGCCCCCACTTGACAGAATCTCGTCTCGAGATTCAGGGGTCGACGGAAAGAAAGTGGGGTACTCCAGTCGAAGACGATCTTCTCGCTCCCAAGTAGCTTCTCTCTCGGAATGATGAGACCACTGAACTTTGAGAAACTTGATGTTCTGACGTCGAGTGACACGCTCTGCTTGATCAAGAATGCGAACCGGGTACTCTCGGTATGTGAGGTTATCTTGGAGATCAAGCGTTTCGTGGTCCACTCCACGGATAGGATCCGAGAAGCAACGCCTGAGTTGAGAGACATGGAAGACATCATGAACTCGAGAAAGATGTGGGGGTAGTTCCAACTGGTAGGCAACCTCTCCTCGTTTGGCGAGAATGCAAAAGGGACCAATGTAATGAGGAGCCAACTTGCCCTTGATACCGAAACGATGGGTACCCTTCAAAGGAGTAACCCGAAGGTAAGCTTGGTCGCCAATTTCATAAGTCATATCCTTATGATGACGATCGTACTGGCTCTTCTGACGAGACTGGGCTGTTTTCAAATTCTCACGAATGATGCGAACTTGCTCTTCTGCCTCCTGGATCATATCCGGTCCAAAGAATTGTCTTTCACCGGTTTCTGACCAGTTCAAAGGTGTTCGACATCTTCGTCCATAGAGAACCTCAAAAGGAGCTTGCTTGAGGCTGGATTGGTAGCTATTGTTATAAGCAAACTCGGCGAAAGGAAGACATTTCTCCCAATCCATACCGAATGAGATAACGCAAGCTCTGAGCATGTCTTCGAGAATTTGATTGACCCGTTCCACCTGACCACTCGACTGAGGGTGGAAAGCGGTACTGAAGGAAAGATGGGTTCCCATGGCAGTTTGGAAACTCTCCCAGAAATGAGAAGTGAAAAGACTGCCACGGTCTGAATTGATCTCTAGTGGAACACCATGGAGTGACACTATTCGAGAAATATATAAGTCAGCAAGCTGACTAGCAGTGATACTCTCTCGAACAGGAAGGAAGCGAGCCACTTTGGAGAGACGATCAATGACTACGAAGATAGCATTATTCCCTCTCTTGGTCCTGGGAAAACCGGTGATGAAGTCCATACCAACTTTATCCCATTTCCATTCAGGAATAGCTAAAGGCTGAAGGGTGCCAGCAGGTCTCTGATGCTCTGCCTTAACGCGACGACAAACGTCACATTTAGCAATGAACTCTGCGATTTCTCTCTTCATCCTAGTCCACCAGAACCTCTGGCGTAGGTCCTGATACATCTTAGTGCTACCGGGATGAATCGTGAGAGGAGATTCATGCGCCTCCTTAAGAATCAACTGCCGAAGATGTTGCTTCTTGGGAACCACCAAGCGATTCTCAAAGAAAACAACACCACGATCATCCATAGAGAAACATCCACCAACTCCCTTCTTAATGTTTCTCTTGATCCGGGTAATCCCCATATCATGTCTCTGGGCTTCGATGATAAGATCCACAAGGGTAGGTTTCGCCACCAAGGTAGAAAGAAATCCGCGAGGAGCTATGTGAAGATTAAGCTTATAGAATTCCTCATGGAGAAGTGGTTGGCCTTGCTGTAACATGAGATTGTTGCAATAGGATTTACGGCTTAGCGCATCAGCCATGACATTGGCTTTGCCTGGGGTGTAGGTAATCCCTAGATCATAATCTATGATTAACTCCAACCAACGTCTTTGCCTAAGGTTCAAATCTGGTTGGGTGAAGATATACTTGAGACTCTGGTGATCGGTGTAGATCTCGCAACGTTTACCAAGAAGGTAATGTCGCCAGGTCTTGAGTGCATAGACTACGGCTGCAAGCTCTAGATCATGTGTAGGATAATTCTCCTCATGTGGATGCAACTGTCGAGATGCATAGGCAATCACATGACGATCCTGCATAAGAATGCAACCTAGTCCCTGTCGTGAGGCGTCACAATAGATAACAAAGCCCTTTGTGAAATCCGGTGGCACAAGTATGGGAGCAGAAGTCAGGCGTCTTTTCAGTTCCTGAAAACTGTACTCGCACTGTGGGGACCACTCGAACTTTTTATCTTTCTTGAGAAGTTCCGTGAGGGGTTTGGCTACTTTGGAGAAGTTTTCAACAAAGCGGCGACAATAGCTGGCTAGACCAAGGAAACTCCTAACTTGTTTAACGGTCTCAGGTGGAGTCCAATCGAGAACGGCTTGAACTCTCTCGGGATTGACAGCAATGCCCTTACCAGAGATTACGTGGCCTAGGTAGGTCACTTCTGGCAACCAAAATTCACACTTGGAGAACTTGGCATAAAGGCGGTGCTCTCTGAGTTTTTCTAATACAAGTCTAAGATGTTCGGCATGCTCTTCCTCGTTCTTCGAGTAAATAAGAATATCATCGAGGTAAACCACGACGAACTTATCTAAGTACTCCATGAAGATCGAGTTCATCAAGCGGGAGAATGTAGCTGGGGCATTGGTTAGACCAAAGGACATGACGGTGTACTCGTACTGACCATAACGAGTGACAAAAGCTGTCTTGGGAATGTCCCCGTTTCTGATCTTGATTTGATGGTAGCCTAACCTTAAATCCATCTTGGAGAAGACTGAGGATCCAGCGAGCTGATCATACAGGTCGTTGATCCTAGGAAGCGGATACTTGTTCTTTATCGTGACCAAATTAACGGGACGATAATCTACGACCATCCGGTCCGTACCGTCTTTCTTCTTGACAAAGAGGACGGGGCAAGCCCAAGGAGAAGAACTAGGACGGATGAAACCCTTTTGCAAGGACTCATCGAGTTGTTTCTTAAGCTCGGCTAGTTCTAGGGGTGCCATCTTGTAAGGTCTCTGGGAGATTGGAGCTGTTCCTGGGATAAGATCTATGACGAACTCTACATCTCTGTCAGGTGGAACACCTGGCAGTTCTTCTGGAAAGACATCCGGAAAGTTACGGACTACCGGGATATCTTCAAGGTCTGGAAGGGGGCTGGCATTAAGAGAATAGAGCTGACGCTTTGCAACTCTAGTGGAGACGGTGACTATCTTGCCAGACGGGTGTGTAAGCTGAACAGATCTTGTGTAACAATCAATCTTGGCATGATGAGCTGTTATCCAGTCCATACCCAAGATGATGTTAATATCTGAAGACTTGAGGGCTACAAATGATGCAAGGAATACAAGTCTATCAATAAGGATTTCATTACCATGGCTGATTCTGGTGGTCTGCCATCTAGACCCTGGGGTTTGGATTTCAAGCGGAGTTGGCATATCACAAAATGACATGTCGTGCAAACGAGCATAGCCTTCAGAAATGAAAGAGTGAGATGCTCCAGTATCGAATAGAACTGATGCTGGGTGACAATTAACAAGGAGTGTACCAAGAACGACATCTGGATCATCATGAGCGTCTTTAGCTGAGACGTGATGCACACGTCCACGTTCAGTGGGGGCTGACTTAACACTGTTCATCTTGCGTGATGGCTTAATACAGCCAACAGTCTTCTCGGGCTGGGGTGGAGCATAACTAGTCTGAGAGCAGTCACGTGCATAGTGTCCTGGCTTCCCGCATGTGAAGCAAGTCCCTGAGGTTGGACGTGGACCCGCACTAACAAGTGGTCTACCAGTAGGCCTGGGTGGAACATATGACTGAGCTGGAGGAGGCACCACATAGGATGGCCTCGGTGCACATCCGGAAGGAAGAGCGGAGTTTGGAACCCAAATCCGGCGCTTCTGGGAACTAGAGCCAGAGGAAGATCCCAAATTACGGGTGTGCTTACGAGACTCCTCGTAAGTGAGCTGAGCTGTCTCTGCATTGATGGCCTTGTTCACAAGGGCTTGGAATGTATCACAATGATGCAGGTGGAGATCACGACGCAACTTGGGGTTGAGACCCTTCCGGAACCTAGCTTGCTTCTTGGCGTCCGTGGACACTTCTTCTGTGGCATAGCGGGCAAGGTTCTCGAACTCTCTGCTATAAGCATCAACAACCATCTTACTCTGGGTGAAACTACAGAACTCTTCTCTCTTGCGATCAAGAAGGGCCTGGGGAATGTGATGCTCGCGAAAAGCCTCAGTGAAATCCTTCCAGGTAGGAATCTGGCCAGCTGGAAGCATAGTCTCATAGTTCTGCCACCAAAGACTAGCAGGACCTTCCAGGTGGTATGCAGCATAGGTGACCTTATCATCTTCAGCTACGTTCGCAGAACGCAGCTTATGAGTGATGCTACGGAGCCAGTCATCTGCATCGAGTGCCTCGATGGAATGATGAAAGGTAGGTGGGTGCAAACGAATGAAGTCATGAATGGTAGCAGACCCTTTGAACTGATGTGCGGTGTTCTCCTCGATACGTGCCAACAAGCGGTTGGACTCACGCTTGTTCCTCTCCATTTCTAACATGAACTCTGTCAACGAAGGCTGGTCAGGAGGATCCTCATTCCTACCATCTCCGTGGTTCTGGCTACGAGCGACGGAACTTCGCTTAGCTGATGACATCCTGGGAAACGAAACCAAGGACGGAATCAGCATCAGCTAAAGACTGTAGAATGTAGGACAAGGAATTAGTATCTCTCGAACTCCTAGGGAAATTTTGGTAGCATAACGACAGTAAAATGCTCAGAATGAGACATCCTACTAAAAATGGGGTGGTAACATACTCATCAGCATTACTCAAGGTTCTGAGATCATACTAAGCAGACTACACCGGAAATACTCAAAACTGGGGTATGACTCTGATCAACCAGTCCTATGGGACTACGGAGTAGTAACACGTGATCCTGATAGACGGAAGAGAAAGCCTAGTTCCTTAATCCCGTCGGAAAGATCGGATGACTCAGATCAGAAGGCCATGAGGTAAAGGAGTAAAAGAGCCTTACGTTCCTTCCCACAATCAATTCCCTTACATAACTAAAGAATTTCTAGACTCAACTTCGACCAGTATGGCTTGGTAAACCTACAGGCAGTCAGGCTCTGATACCAGCGCTGTCGGGACCCCGACTCAATGCCACATCGATCTAGCATGTAACACCTCATATCACCTTGCGGCCTCACGCACGGTATTCCCACGGGTGTCGCCTTACCTTTGCACGGGACCGTTTGCGCCTTTTGGCACACGTATATGATGGTGTCGCTAGCATCCATATGACAAAGAGCCCGGGCTGACATGGCTAGTCGTAAACCCAAAGTGGCACTAACTTACAGGGACAGGCATCCATGACCCAGCATCGAACGTGTCGGTCATTAGCGAGTGAATCCAGGCTGTAGCACTGGGCTAACAGGACTCCGGTGAACCGGGCTGTAGCGGGCTAGCAGGACTCCGGTATTCATCGCGTGACATTTCCCCGAAGGGACAGACACATGATCGAGGAAGGACACATGCCGGCCAGCCTAAGTGTTCCGGAGCAGTAGCAAGCTACCAGGGCTCAGTGGAAGCACTAGGAGACATTTCCCGGTAAGAGAGAACTACTAAGGATAAGCAACTAGATAGTCAGATCCCACACATAGCAATACACATTACACGTACGCATAACATGCAAGTATGTGCTGTACAACATGGCATCACAACATAACTCAACAACTTATATAGATAAAAGCTCAGAAGAGCCATCACAGCATTATTACAAACAGGGGTCACATGACCCACAGTCAGAGCAATCAAGCAACAAACGGAAGCATTACATGTCTGAGTACAGACATCTATAAATGAAAAAGGCTGAAAGCCTGACTATCTACAACATCCGATCAAGATCGTAGCTGAGGTACTAGCTACTAGTCGAAGTCCATGAGAACCCTAGTAAGACCGAAGTCTCCGCTGCAAAAACATAAATAAAGCAACATGAGTACAAAGGTACTCAGCAAGACTTACATCAGAACCTATCATACATGCATTTGTATCAAGAGGGTAATGTGGGGTTTAGTTGCAGCAAGCCAGCTTTGACTCTGTGGCTATCCTGTTCTACGACTACCAGAAACTCTGGAGGTGAAACAACGTACACGAGTCCACTAATCACCACACAATACACTACTATGGATTCATCCCCGTCTCCCTACGAGAAGGCCATCCATAGCACTCACACTTGTCTTGAGCATTTTATAGTATCCACTTCAAGTTGTCTATGTACCATGTAAGCATCCAAGAAGTCCGTAACCGCGGACCCGGCTATTCGAATAGATCATGTTAACCCTGCAGGGGTGTACTTCTTCACACACGCTCTCGCCACTTACCGCCATGTACACGTCATGTATCTCGGCAACCTTCAAGCGGAAGCCTGGCGAGGGTGTCGGCCACGACCTGACTAACCACACAAGACTCTAGTCCAGGTTTATCGCCTATTCGGGTTCCATCCGCAAGGAGATCCGGCCGGGGTGTCGCTTACGGCCCCAAACGATGTGTACAGGGTTCCCGAGCCCACCAACCGGGTGCCACTCGGTACACCGGGCCACGTGTGCCTAGTCTGTCCCAAGCCCACCCTGCCGGGTGCCACTTGGTAGAAAAATAGCACTACCTACAAACACCAGAAACTAGTTGCAACTCCTGGACAGAGACCAAGTTGGTTAATAAGTCGAGAGGGGTCGAGTTACCGGAACCCAATGTGTGGTAGTATCGAGTCATTGGACAACATACACAGAACTCAGTGCTTAAGGACGGTTCCAGTGAGACAACCCACCATGTACTCCTACATGGCCTCTCACCGCTACCTTTACCAAATCGTGTTCACACACTTCACTCTCACCATCAGAACATATCGTAACACTCCAATTCATTCCCAATGAATCAGACCTGACACAACTCTAAGCAATAGCAGGCATAGCATGGTAGGAACACATCAGTGGCTTCAATCAACTCCTACACATGCTAGTGGGTTTCAACTATTTACTGTGGCAATGACAGGTCATGCAGAGGAATGGGTTCAACTACCGCAGCACAAAGTAGCAGATGAACCGTTGTTGTCCTAATGCAGTAACTGAGAGCAGGAGCGAGAGAGTAGGGTTTTATCGAAATGAACAAAGGGGTTTGCTTGCCTGGTAAATCAACAAGGGAGGCACTGCTTCACAGACAGGTACTCTGGAACGTCTCCGGAGCAGGACCTATCGAGAAGGAACGGTGCCGACAATCAAAACACAATCATATGCAACAATATGATGCATGAGCATGGCATGTAGATGTGATGCTGTTTGAGCTAATGCAACTAGTGTTCAATTGGTTTGAAGTCCATTTGAACCAAAGGTTCAATGCATTTCTAAATTAAGTCTCTTATATATGCCATAATGTGTTTTCCCATATTCAGCATGTATAAGTTGGTTTGTCATGCATGAAACTAGTACAGATGGAAAGATTGCATTTTTCTGATAATTTTTCATATATAAATTATTTTAATCTGAGCTACGGTTGAATTGATATGAATTTTTGAAGTTTAAAACAATTTCTGGAATTTTCTGATTAAATTTAATTCCAGAAATCATATTATAGCGCCAGCATGACGTCAGCACGACGTCAGCGGTCAACTGGGCTGGTCCGGGTCAAACCTGACGTGTGGGACCCACACGTCAGTGACAGGGGGGTTAAACAGGGTTAATTTAGTTTAATTAAAAGGTTAGGGGGCACTGGGGCCCACTGTCAGTGTCAGGGGGGGGTTAGTTAACGGTGATTAGCACTAAGCTAATCACCTGACGGGCCGGCCCCACATGGCAGGGCTCAGGCGACGGGGCTCGTCGCCGGCGACCTCTGGACGCGGCGGAGTCCGCGCCACAGGCCACGGGGACGGCGTCTGAGAGCACCGGGGCGTAGCCCGGGCTCTCGCGCATCTGGTGGGACAGGTGGGAGGAGCGGGGAAGGCCGGAGCTCGCCGGAGCAAAGCTCGCGGCGGCGGCCGGAGTTCGGGCGCGAGCGGGATCGGGCTGCGGGGCACGGGGAGGCCACCTGAGGGGCTCGGCGGCACCCTCGTGGCACCAGGAGTGCGAAGGGATGCTTGGTTTGGGCGGAGACGGGCCGAGACGGCGACGGCGACATGGACGGCGGCGAGAGGCTTCGGCCGTGGTGGGGAGCGGCGCTACGGTGCGGAAACGGGGGGGAGAAAAGAGGGGAACGGTGGAGGAGCTCACCGCGGATCCAACGGCGTCGTCGGTGAGCTCCGGGAAGGCTTGGGGCAGCCGGAGCGACGACGACGATCTCGTCGGCCGGAGCTTGAAGACGACGGCGATTGCGATGAAGCGGGGCTTCCCCGGGTTGCTTGCTCGGTGAGGAGGGAGAGGGGGTCGCGGCGGAGCTCGGGGACTCTACGGAGGGGCGAGGGAACGGCGGGGAGCGCGTCGTTGGTGAGCTGCGGCGGCGGCAGTGCTTCGGGTGAGAGGGAGAGAGAGCAGGAGAAGGGAATGAGGGCGAGGGAGAGTGCGAGGGGGTCGGGGTGGCTGCGTGGCGTCGTCCGGGGCATCGAGGGCGACGAGAAGGGCGCCAGGCAGGCAGGGAGGGAGGTGGCGTGGCGCGGTGGCGCGCGCGCGCGCCAGGCACACTCCGTTCCCCTGTCGGGGAGGAAGCCGACAGAGGAGGGGGGCCAGGTGGGCTGGGCCGCCTGCTGGCTGGGCCAGCCTGCTGCGGCTGGGCTGCACAGGGGAAGCCCCAGGTAATCCCCTCCTTCTTTATTTCTGTGTTCTATTTTTTTCTGACATTTGTTTTGATTTAATAAAATACTAAATCAATTTATTACCTTATGCCAATTTTTGCAGGAGCTAGATATATTATTCCAGAGCTCCTTTATAAATGACATAATTTTTGGACCATATTTCATATATATAGAAATATATTTCCAATGCAAATATTTATCGAATTAATCCAAATGGCCAAAATAAATATCCATGAGCTCCTAAAAATATTGTTTTGATTTTTATCTCTGTCCAATATTTTCAGAGGGCAACATGAGCATTTTCTTGGACCCTTTTGGAGAAATTTTTATTTGGGTCATTTTCAAAAAATGATTCTGAGGGTTCCACCAATCCTCATTTCAAATTTAAATGAAATTTAAATATGATGCACAA
>NC_041391.1:171249212-171364074 GCF_002162155.2 Triticum dicoccoides | reverse complement strand
AGAGACCGGTCAACTAGTATATGTGTGGGGAAGGAGTGAGACCTAGCTATGTATTGAGGGAGATCGATCGACATCCATGGATATGTGTAGCAGAGGAATAAGGTTGGGAAAAAGACAAAGGTAGAGCGTCAGAGGGTTGGTGGTGGAGTGGCGTCTCACAAATGGTGGGAGAGGCCTGCTAGACAAACGGAGGGTATGAGTGCAATATCAATAAGAAAGGGCGGGGGATGTCTGTGTGTCTATGCACGTGCGTGTGAGAGATGGGTCGAGAAGTATTCAAGGATGATGAGGGGAGAAGATATGGTTGTGGTAAGCATACATAACTACATAGGAAGATCAATTGTCGTGTGTCCGAGAAAGGGAGAGACATAACTAGCGAGGTAAGTGTATCGGTGCTTGGTGAAAACGAATTATAGTCGACCTGGCTATATGTAGGGAGATCAGTTCATATACACGCCTGCATGTGTTAGAAGCAAATAAGGTCCGGAGAGACAGACATGGGGAGAGGGTGCGGCTAGGAGGTGGTGTGAGAGGCCTACCATGTCGAGGGGGGAGGAGTGTGCGAGTATGTGATCAATGAAAAGAGGGGCGGGAGTGTGCACCTGCGTGGAATCATATTGGACATAGGGGGGCATGGACGGTGGGAAGAGAAGAGCGGAAGTATATATGTATTTGTTGTAGGCACACTTGGCTAGAGAGGTATATCGACCGGTGTGTGCCGGAAAGAAGGAGCCGGGGGCCTACACACACCGCGGGTGGACGACCTAAAGAGAAATAATGAACATGCGCGATGGAGGGGATGCTAAGGGTGGGTGATAGGGGGGCGGGCGTGTGCATGCACGATAGAAAGTTAGCGCTAGCTAGCTACAAATAGAAGAGGATCATGAAGGTGTAAAAGACGAACAAAGATCATAATTCATTATAAAAAAGTGGATATGGATACTTGAAGAAGATATCATAATGTAGAACATTGATTATAATTTGGGCTAATGTGTGGCTTTTGCAACTCAGGTCTAAATACTTGTCATAATGTAGGGGGCGGGGCACTATACTTTGTGTGATAAACACGGTGTACGTATGGAACATGGTTTAGATTATGAATATATAGTTAGTACATCAAATGTACTATTATTTGGAATCAACATCAAGTGTATTCAAAAAATAGAATTCGAGTTCATGTAGTACACATAGTTCATATCTATCTCTGTAGTAATCATGTGGTGTGTTATTAAGGTAAAATACACGAATGATGGTTGAAGTTGGCAACAATCATGATTGTATATTCTTATTGAAATAGAGAAACGAATTCAAATTTGGTTCGAATTGCAGCGGTAGTATAGTCATTTGGAATGCACTAAAATGTTGGTATGAGTAGGTCGTTACATGCATTATACAGCAAGCGAAAAACTTTAATTGGACATAACATGGACTCATACGCCCTCCTTCCATCTATATAGGGCGTAATGAGATTTTTAAGACCGCCTTTGACTATTGACAAGATTAATAGTACATGACATGCACAATGTGAAAATTATATCATTGAAAGAACCTTTCAGAGACGAATTTAACGGTGTGCTTTGTGTAGGTTGCATGTCATATATTATTGCTCTAATATTGGGTCAAAGTTAGCATCGAAAAACGCACTAGGCCCTATATAGATGGAAGGATGGAGTAGCTTTGAATAGCATTTGTATAGTAAAATGGGGCAAGACTCTCTCTTTGTGTGGTGTGAATAGTTTTATTTTTTTGTTTTCTTTTTGGTTGAGGGAAGTGCGAATTGATTTGGTACGTACAAGTACAATATTAGTACACATAAGGCTTGTCCCTAAAACTCAAGCTTGTTATATCCCAAAAATTCAGATATCATGCTCCCAAAACTGGCGCCTTCACAACCCGCGCCTTGCTATCCCGAAATTACTACGTGCGCGAGAACTCCCTCCAGTTGCCAAATCCCGACACGCGAAATCCCCCTTCTAACCCTGAGGCGAAAGGGCCGCTAGTTCAAATCGGTGGGGGGGGGGGTACTTTTGTAACACACCGTACATTTTGGACAAGCGCTTCCCTAAGTCATGGTTCACCCCCTCCCATCACCCCCTTTTCGCCATTCGAAATCCTAGGCCGCCATAACCTCTCCACTCCAGCCGCAAAACTCCACCCTCCTCTGTCCGCCACCTCACCGCTGCCCAGCCGGAGCCTCTTCCCCGACGATGTCGTCCACCACAACAACTCGACGTCCCTCGTCCACCTCCCCGGATGAGGATCCGTCGTCCATCTCGTCGTCCCGCTGGTTCAGCCGCCCCATCCTCCACCTCCAAGGAGCTGCTCCGATGATCGCCTCGTCTATCGCGGCTGCTCCATCCCCACATCACCGCCTTAACCTGCTCCACCGGAACCGTAGCATCCTTACCGACTCCTCGGACGAAGCCGAGGCCTACTCAGCGCCACCAAAGAGGTTGTACACCCATCGCATCGCACCTTCTCCTTAACTCGACCTCCCGGTGCCGACGGTGCTCCATCCCGCACCCCCATGGTGCGGCTACCTTGAAGCCGGTGCCGCGGGCGACATCTCCGTGGCGGCTCTCCCCCAGTGCGAGGCCCCTTCGACGGCGGTGGCCATACCAGCCGGATCTGTTGCTGTTGCTCCGGCTCTCGCTCGCTCGCGCTGCCGCTACTGCTCCGGCTCTCGCTCGATCTCTCGCTCGCCTAGCTGCTGCTGCTGCTCTCCCCCTCGCTCGTGCTGCTGCTCTACTCTGATTTAGCCACACTTCAGTCGACTGAATCGACTTTCGGGTCAGTCGATTTCCAGGGGTTGGGGGGCTCGCCGGAGAGGTACCCCACTATCTATCTTAGGGTTCAGGGTGGGGGGGGGGCTAGAGGGTTGGCTGAGGCGGCGGTAGGGAGTTGTTTCGGGGCGGCGAGGCGGCGCTGGGGCTGGCGGTTCGGCCGGTGGTGGCTGGCAGCTCAGGGGGGTGCAGGTTGAAGATGAACTGTAGGCCCTCCCTCAACTACATGTCAAGTGACTCTCTGCTACCATTGCGTTCAGTTTCGACAGTAGCATTCAGATTCCAGAGTAAATTTCCGTTTCGACAGTTAAGTTCAGAGTCAACAATTTTTACCTCATCTGTTGTAGTGAGGTGGTTTTTGGTGATGTAAATTTTACATCTATTTTACATCATCTATTGGAGATGCTATTAGAATCCCACTTGAGATTGACGATGTCTGTCTTGTGCTGCTTCAGCCTTGACGTCTTATGGCTCACCGGAGCTGCTCCAATGACAGAATGATCCAACACAACAGAGCAGTGCCCTCGATGCTGTCTACAGATTCCTCAGATCTTCCTCCACACCTCCGACAGCCACCTATGACTCACACTACAAAAAAATATACTTCCGTGATGATACGTGTTTGTCACAGTAGGTCGCGTTTTTTGTCATGCATGCACATCCATGAAGATTTTATGAAAGAATCAAGATAGTCATACCTGTGCTGTCGTAGAAGTGTTCCATGACAGTACCAAAATTACCATCACGGAAGTGTCCACTTCCATGATGATAAATCGCGCATCACAGAAGTGCTTTCGTCAAGGGTGACCGACACATGGCATCCACCGTAACGGAACGCTGTTAAGCTATCGGGTCGGGTTTTTGATCCGATAACCCATTAACAGCCCTGACCAATGGGGATTTTCCACATGTAAAATCATCATTGGCTGGAGGAGACACGTGTCGGCTTGTTGTTGGGACAGATGTCATCCACTCATTGGATAGAAGGCGCCTATGATACGTCGACACGTGGCACGACCCAACAGAGGCCCATTCCTATGAAAAGGCCGACCCGTTTGACTTGATCAAAAGGTGACAGGCCGGCCCATGGAAAGCATGTTAACGGCCTGTTCGCATATAGCCCATTTACAGCCCGCTAACTCAAGGCCCGTTACTCCCTATCCGAATTAGGCACAGTACGTAGCGTCATCTGGGCCATCCAATATGATTCAAACCCATTTTCACTTCTGGCCCATGTATGGCCCATGACGTCTTTCGGCCCATATGAGGCCCTATGTAACTCTTGGCCTATTAACGGCCCGTGGTGAAACTAGCCCACAATGAACAGTGTATCACTTTAGCCCATTAACGGCCCGTGGTGAAACTGGCCCGTAATGAACAGTGTATCACTTTACACCCATTAAGGGCCCGTTATTCAGTTGGGACATTTCCTGCCCATGTTATCTTTTGGCCTTCTAAGAGCCCATTTATTCTTGGGCTCATTTCCAGCATTCGTTTACTTACGGCCCGTTACTGTCATTTTCTACTTGTGGGCCAAATTCAGCTCGTGGTTATAGTCGGCCCATTTGTGGTCCGTTAATACATTGGGCCGTTTTCATAGCATCATCAAATACAGCCTATTGACGATGGCCCGTTATGGTCGGCCCATGAATGGACGATTCCAACTCTAGCCCGTTTACGGCCATAATGCGGCCTGTTATCGGCCCATGTTTGGCCAATCGATCATACGACCCGTATAAGGCCCATTGATGATACGGCCCGTAGAAGGCCCATTGTTTCTACGACCCGTAGAAGGCCCAATGTTTCTACGGCCCGTAGAAGGTCCACTGTTTCTACGGCCCATAGGAGGCCCAGTGTCACTACAGTAAATATTAGCCCATGGTTATTGTGGCCTAGTTTTAAAAAATAGGTTATTGCAGCCACTAACAAACCGCGGAAAAAGAACTGCACTGACTACAAGCAAACAAATAAACAAGACAACAAGGAAATAAATAAGCAAGCAACTTATGCTAGGCTATCACGGCTATTACACATATTACATCCACTGGGCATCAAAGTTCACCACCAGTGCAAATATAGGGAACACAACAGCATATAAACGCCGCAGCAAAACAAGTCTAGAACTGAAACCACTTCAGAAGAGTTCAAGAAGCAATATCCTGGGTACCCATAATGCTGGCAAGATGCTTAGCAAGCTTATTAACTTTCTCTTGTTTGGCGCTTAAATCCTCCAACGCTTGCTATTGCACAAGAGTACACATCTGAATTATGCAGGGACTTCCTCAGTCCTTCGGCTTCTTGCCGTAGGACAACTGACTGATGCCTTTCAGCTTGTAGCTGAGACTGAAGAAGCCAAAGTGATTCAGGCAGCAAGTTCGAAGAGCTTGTGCCAGCAGTACTGGCCAGTAACTCGAACACTACATCAACGCAGGACTGTGGGGTTTTCTCACTGTCTACAAGATCGTTTTTATCACCTTTCTTGGAGACCAACAGGGTTGTCTCACTATCTTGAACCTTATCTGCATTACTTTCTCTACCTTGCATAGTGGGGTGCTCTTCTCCAATATTCTATTTGCATACTACAAAAGAAACAAGCAGACACATCACAGGTTTAGCTTGTAGTATACCAAACTCATTTTGGTAAACCGGTTCAGTAGTAAGGTGGACAGGATACCAACATGAAACAAACATATATCTATGTACTATGGTCACTATATTGTCCATATCATTCTAGTTTATGTTCCCTAATCAAGATAGAGACACAGTTCAACTCATATATTTTTAAGACACAACAACATAGACAAAATATGAGTGTGAGAAACTACACAGCATTGGCAGCACTTGTAATGTGCATCACATGAGAACATAACTGTTTATACAACTTAAACTGAAATCAAAATAGAGCAAGAAGTTAGAACAGCAATCCAGTTAAAGAAATAGGTTTAAAACATACCTGTTGCGCCATTGGAGTTCCAATTGGATCCTTAAAATTCGAAAGTAGTTGGTATGAGTAAATATAGTGATGCAACAGCAAAGGAGTATGGACCATAGCTGCGGAATCTGACCTGAGAACAGTTGCTCTTATGCTTTAAACATGGAGTTTGGGTTAGCCGTGGTGGTCTTCGTGCTTTGGGCACTGCACTAGCTTTACAAACTGCTCGTGTGGGGGTACTCTGTGGTGGACATGGTGCTTTGTCAACTATAAGTGGGTTACTATCCGCTGGGGTTGCGGTTAGATGGGTTGTAGCTGGTTCTCTGCCCAACGGTGTAAGTGTGCAATCTGGAAGAGTCTCGATTATGTGTGGTGGGGCTAGTTTGTGGGCCAGTACAACCATGGTTCTATCTGCATCGACGGGTAGCACTGTCTTTTGTGAAGAACGGGTTTTTGCTCCCTTAGATACTGCCATCACCCCCTCCAATTCAAATGGCTGATAAACAAGAAAATAAATTGAATGTACAGACATTGTATGATAGACAGATGTGGTAATTCACATATATGTTGTCTAACCAAACAGGACAGCATGACACAATTTCACATATATGATGCCTAACTAAACAGGATAGCATGACACAGTTTCAGATATATGATGGATAACTTAACAGGATATAATGGCATAATTCAACATATGATGAGTACCTAAATAGGATGACATGACAAAACTATATGATGTCTTTCTAAAATAGCTTGGGATGAAATAATTCACATACATGTTGTCTAAGTATACAGGATGGCATGATATAATTGACATAATTGATTCATATACTAAGCAGCTGGCACTCGCATGTATGATCTCTAAACTAAGTAGATAGAATTCAATATTGTGCATATGATGTCTAACCTAAGCAATGCAAGACACCATATGCATCATATGAGAAATATAGACATTGCAACTTAGAGCATACACCTCAGGTGGGATATAGGACTGGTCATCTGTGTCTGAATCCTCCTCTGAGGAGCTCCCTGTAACCATCAAGATATATGCTTCAACAGGTACCATTGCCTGCTCTGAAGACCTTGTTTTCACTCCAGATTTTTCATTAACCGGCTCAAATGGCTGATACACATGAAGAGTAGTTCAATATACACAGATTGTCGACAAATGGAATACGTAATGAAAAAAAAGATGGCATGAGATAATTCACATATATGATGCCTTGCTCCATGGCGGTGCATAATTCACATATATGATAACTGGCTGAAAAACATGGCATTGCATAATTCACATATCTGATATAGAAAGCAACCAGGAGGCATTCACACAAAGCATGTCTAATCTAAGCAGATGGCATGGCAATGCAAGACACCATATGCATGATATGAGCAATATAACCCAGCCAAGTTAGAGCATGCACCTTGGGGGGGCATACGACTGGTCATCTCTCTCTGAATCCTCCTCTGAGGAGCTATCTGTAACTAGCAAGAAATCTGCATCGACAGGTAGCACTGACTGCTTAGAAGACCTTGTTTTCACTCCAGATTTTCCCATGACCGACTCAAATGGCTGATGCACAAGAAGAGTAGATGAATGTATAAACATTGTTGACAATTGGAATACATTATGGAAAAAATATGGCACGATACAATTCACATATACGACGACTGGCTAAACAGGATGGCATTGCATGATTCACGTATATGATGCCTGGCTAAATAAGATGGCATTGCATAATTCCCATATACTCCCTCCGTTCCTAAATATGTCTTTTTAGAGATTTCAAATGGACTACCACATACGGATGTATATAGACATATTTTAGAGTGTAGATTCACTCATTTTGTTCCGTATGTAGTCACTTGTTGAAATCTCTAAAAAGACAAATATTTAGGAATGGTGGGAGTATGATATAGAAACCAAACAGGTGGCATTCACACAAAGCAAATCTAAACTAAGCTGATGACATATAAGATGTACTCCCTCCGTTTGGAATTACTTGTCATAGAAATGGATGTATCTAGATGTATTTTAGTTCTAGATACATCCATTTCCGAGACAAGTAATTCCGAACAGAGGGAGTATAATGTAAGCAATGCGAGGCGCCATATGAATGATATGACCAACATCAGCATGCTAGGTTAGACCAAACACCTCAGGTGGTAAACAGGCATGGTCGGCTCCTTCTGAATCTCCATATGAACAGTTATCTTCCTCTGGAATACAATCTGGAAATGCAGGAGAGGGGGGGGGCACTTCACCCACCATGGAGCAGCGTCTGCATGACATTATATTCGCACGCAACGGTCTTCTCTTTTTCTCTACATGTTCAGTACGATTGTGGACAATATCTGACATGCATAATAAAAAAATAGTTAGATTTTGTAAGGCCTAAGGGGTGCATGCAAAAATCAAGACTGATGGTAGCAAACGAGTGGATGGATCCAAAACTAATGATAGCAGGTAGATTATAGTTTCAGTTTAAAAAGATAGACAATGGATCATCTATTGTTTGTTGCCCAGCCAACATGAACCACATAGAAGACCCCAGATGAACCAAATAGTAGATAGGTACTATTCGTTGCTGGCTCAATATGAGACCCATGGGCAATTCAAAACTAAAGATTGAACGAGAAAGTAGCAGGTAATAAAAACCGATGTATAACGTAAGCAAACACGAAAGACTACGACCTCTCTTCCGGAACTGTGTAGTCCTCAAGTTCATCTGCTTAGTCGATGATGGTAATGCAGTTGGCGTGGCTGCCGGCAACGGGGAAGATGATCTGAGGCGGTGAAAGAAAGTCTGCAGGGGGGATCTCTACTGCAGTGAACGCTTCTGTCGATGGTGCACCTCAGGTGGGGTGGACGACGACACGATAGGAGCAGGACATAACACACAGAGTTTTCTTTGACGCCAATCTGAAAATGAAGTAAATCTATAAGGGCTCCTTAGAATTGGAGGATTCTATAAACACAGGGACAGGAAAAACACTGGAATAGGATAGGAATGCACGTGCAAAACAGAGAATTTGGAAACATAGGATTTCAGTCAACCTGGGTGTTTGGCTCACATGAATTGGAAGAACAGAGGAATGGAGAAACAAAGTGATGCGACGACTGTACAACCTCTTTGGCATAGCCTTGTGGACCTCAGCATCATTTGGTTGGACGTGGAGGATGGTGATGATGCTGGTGTGACTGTTGGAGGTGGGGAAGAAGATCCGAGGCCTCTGGAAACGACGCCGAGGGTACTGCTCCGCTGTGATGGACGGTTCCGTCATTGGAGCAGCTCCGCTAAGGTGTACGGCGACAAGGCTGAAGCATGACAAGACAGACAACTTTAATCTGAAGTGGTACCCTAATATCATCTGCAATACATGATGTAAAATACATCACCAAAAAGTGCTAGATGTAAAACGCATCAGCCGCACCACGGCCACTCCAACAGATGCTGTAAGTACTGTTCACTCTGAACTTAACTGAAGAAAATGAACTTCACAGTCGAAACTAAATTTTACTGTCGAAACTGATTGAACTAGTAACAGAGCATTGCAATAGATGTTTAGGGTGTTCGAGCACTAGTAGCAGAGAAGCAGTGATCTAAATCAGCAGACCCTCGAGCAGGGAACGGACTAGCAGAGAGCAAGTCATGCAGTAGCACCGTGAGCGAGTGCTAAAGCAGCAACTCCTGTAGCTGCCGGAGGTCGTGCAGCAGCAGCAGCAGCGCAAGCGAGAGCAAGAGCAGAGCAGCAGCACGAACGAAAGCAGGAGCAGTGTAGCAGCGCGACCGACAACAAGAACAAAGCCACAACACGAGCGAGAGCCGGAGCAGCTGCAGCTAGTGCTGTTGTGGAAGTCGCCGCCGAGGAAGCAACGACATCATGGATGATTTGGCCGGCGACGGCGCCGTCGATGGAGATGCCATGTCTGCTCGGTATCGAGCACCGGCAACCCCGTGAGATCGAATAAAAGATAAAATGCAGCGGTGAGTGCAGAACCTCCTTGGTGGCACCGAGTTGGCCTCGACTTCATCGGAGGAATTGGTGAGGGTGCTGCGGTTCCGGTGGGGCAGGTCAAGACGGCGCTGTGGGGATTGAGGTGGAGCGATAGACGAGGCGAATGTCAGGGCAGCTCCTTGGAGGTGGAGTACGGGGCGCATGATCCGGCGGGATGATGAGATCGACAACGGATCCTCATCCGGTGCGGTGGATGAGGGACTGATACTTCTCCAACGTATCTATTATTTTTGATTGCTCCATGCTACTTTATCTACTGTTTTGGACTATATTGGGCTTTATTTTCCACTTTTATATTATTTTTGGGACTAACCTATTAACCGGAGGCCCAGCCCAGAATTGCTGTTTTTTGCCTATTTCAGTATTTCGAAGAAACGGAATATCAAACAGAGTCCAAACAGAATGAAACCTTCGGGAACGTGATTTTCTCACCGAACGTGATCCAGAAGACTTGGACCCTGCTCCAAGGAACAACCGAGGAGGTCACGAGGGTTGGGGGCGCGGCCCCTGGGCGCGCCCCCTGCCTCGTGGGCCCCCTGTTGCTACACATACATACTCCTTCCTCCTATATATACCTACGTACCCCCGTCAGATCAAATACGGAGCCAAAAACCTAATTCCACCGCCGCAACTTTCTGTATCCACGAGATCCCATCTTGGGGCCTGTTCCGGAGCTCCGCCGGAGGGGGCATCGACCATGGAGGGCTTCTACATCAACACCATAGCCTCTCCGATGAAGTGTGAGTAGTTTACTTCAGACCTTCGGGTCCATAGCTAGTAGCTACATGGCTTCTTCTCTCTTTTTGGATCTCAATACAATGTTCTCCCCCTCTCTTGTGGAGATCTATTTGATGTAATCTTCTTTTTGCGGTGTGTTTGTTGAGATCGATGAATTATGGGTTTATGATCCAGCTTATCTATGAATAATATTTGAATCTTCTCAGAATTCTTTTATGTATGATTGAGTTATCTTTGCAAGTCTCTTCGAATTATCCGTTTGGTTTGTCCAACTAGATTGGTAGTTCTTGCAATGGGAGAAGTGTTTAGCTTTGGGTTCAATCTTGCGGTGTCCTTACCCAATGACAGAAGGGGCAACAAGGCACGTATTGTATTGTTGCCATCAAGGATAACAAGATGGGGTTTTTATCATATTGCATGAATTTACCCCTCTACATCATGTCATCTTGCTTAAGGCGTTACTCTGTTTTTAACTTAATACTCTAGATGCATGCTGGATAGCGGTCGATGAGTGGAGTAATAGTAGTAGATGCAGAATCATTTCGATCTACTTGTCTTGGACGTGATGCCTATACACATGATCATACCTAGATAACATCATAATTATTCGCATTTCTATCAATTGCTCAATAGTAATTTGTTCACCCACCGTAGAATATTTATGCTCTTGAGAGAAGCCACTAGTGAAACCTATGGCCCCCGGGTCTATACTCATCATATCAATCTCCATTACTTTATTACTTGCTTTGTTTTTACTTTGCCTTTTACTTTTTACTTTGCATCTCTATATCAAAAATACCAAAAATATTATTTATCATCTCTATCAGATCTCACCCTCGTAAGTGACCGTGAAGGGATTGACAACCCCTAATCGCGTTGGTTGCGAGTAGCTATCGTTTTGTGTAGGTACGAGATACTTGTGCGTGATCTCCTACTGGATTGATACCTTGGTTCTCAAAAACTGAGGGAAATACTTACGCTACTTTACTGCATCATCCTCTCCTCTTCGGGGAAATCCAACGCAGTGCTCAAGAGGTAGCAAGAAGAATTTCTGGCACCGTTGCCGGGGAGTTTGCGCAAAAGTCAACTATACCAAGTACCCATCACAATCCTTATCTCTCGCATTACATTATTTGCCTCTCGTTTTCCGCTCCCCCACTTCACCCTTGCCGTTTTATTCGCCCTCTCTTTCCCAATCTCTTCCCCTCTTTTTCACTCACTTTCTCCCGCCTTGCTTTTATTTGCCACTATGTCTGAAACTGGGGAGATTATCGTCGATATGGACAATAATGATAACATGGAAAATCCCGAGGCTCCGGCCAATGAACCCCCTATCTTGCATACTAAAAAGTTTCGAATCAGTAGTGGTAACATTATTCTCAAAGGTGTTATTCAAGATTTCTTTACTTGTGCCGGTGCTTTACCTTCCTAGGGTTGTTCTATTCTTCATAGAACTAGTAGTCTTGCGGATGCTATCGCTATGCTTGTATTTGAACTTGAAAGACAGTTTATGCATATGCATCCTTGCATACAAAGAATTTTTCTAGAATTTCCAATATTGAGCATTCTTCTGTTAAGCATGCTGTTACTATCTTCCCGACTCACGAGTTTAGATTTATCATAAGAGAGGCCAAAGAAATCTTTGCACACTATAGGGTGGGCGCCGGTCGTCCCCCCATAGAGGCCATCCTCTATGATCAAGAGGAATTTAGGCGTTTTCAATCTTCGGACTACGTTGCTTTTAATGAAAACCTTAGAAAAAAGGTTCCTATCAATGTCTTGGTTGATTGCATCAATGAACTCAATAATGATTTTACTCTTCGAAACAATGAGCTAGGTTACTCTCTTGAGTATAGGCTCACAAAATTTTGCCAAAAGAATGCTTTTAGTGATGAAATAGTTGTGCACTATGAAGGGCCAAGGGAGGAACCCGTTCCTCCTATGATTGATCTTGGGGACATCTGTCCCACTAAATTTAGCCCTTTTGATTACTTTTTCTTGCCTCAAAGAAAACTTGCCGCCGAACGTAGAGAATATGAGATGAATTTTCAAGATCTATCCTATTATTATGGCACGCATTAGATCTATCCTTGCTTTTATGCCTAGCTAGGGGTGTTAAACGATAGCGCTTGTTGGGAGGCAACCCAATTTTTTTTTGTTTTTGTTCCTGTTTAGTGTTAAATTTTGTTTCTACTTTTTGTTTAGATGTGTTTTTATGTTTTAATTAGTGTTTGTGCCAAGTAGAACCTATAGGATAAGCTATGATGATAGTTGATTTGATTCTGCTGAAAAACAGAAACTTTGTGCTCACAAGAAAAAATTCAATAAATCACAGAAACGAGATTTTGCATTGATTCTTTTTGCTGCTGATCAATAAACAAATTTTCCAGTACTTCCTATTTTGGTAGAATTTTTAGAGTTCCATAAGTTTGCGTTAGTTACAGATTGCTACAGACTGTTCTATTTTTGACAGATTCTGTTTTTCGTGTGTTGTTTGCTTATTTCAATGCATCTATGGCTAATAAATTAGTTTGTAAACCATAAGGAAGTTGGAATACAGTAGGTTTAACACCAATATAAATAAATAATGAGTTCATTACAGTACCTTAAAGTAGTCTTTTGTTTTCTTTCACTAACGAAGCTCACGAGATTTCTATTGAGTTTTGTGTTGTGAAGTTTTCAAGTTTTGGGTGAATTCTTTTGATGGATTATGGAAAAAAGAGTGGCAAGAGCCTAAGCTTGGGGATGCCCATGGCACCCCCAAGATAATCCAAGTACACCAAAAAGTCAAAGCTTGGGGATGCCCCGGAAGGCATCCCCTCTTTCGTCCACTTCCATCGGTAATTTACTTGGAACTATATTTTTATTCACCACATGTTATGTGTTTTGCTTGGAGCATCTTGTATTATTTGCGTCTTTGCTTGTTAGTTTACCACAATCATCCTTGCTGTACACACCTTTTGAGAGAGCCATACATGATTTGGAATTTGCTAGAATACTCTATGTGCTTCACTTATATCTTTTGAGCTTGATAGTTTTGCTCATAGTGCTTCACTTATATCTTTTGTGCGTAATAATTACTTCAGTTAGATCTTTTAGAGCACAGTGGTGGATTTGTTTTAAAGAAACTATTGATCTCTCATGCTTCACTTAGATTATTTTGAGAGTTGTTAATAGCATGGTAATTTGCTTAAAGATAATATACTTGGTATCCAAGATATGTGAAACTTTCTTTTGAGTGCGTTGAATACTAAGATAAGTTTGATGCTAGATAATTGTTTTGAGATATGGAGGTGATAATATGAAAGCAATGCTAGGTAGAGTGATTATGAATTTAAAGAATACTTGTGTTGAAGTTTGTGATTCCCGTAGCATGCACGTATGGTGAACCGCTTTGTGATGAAGTCGGAGCACAATTTTATTTATTGATTGTCTTCCTTATGAGTGGCAGTCGGGGACGAGCGATGGTCTTTTCCTACCAATCTATCCCCCTAGGAGTATGCGTTTAGTGCTTTGGTTTTTGATGACTTCTAAATTTTTGCAACAAGTGCATGAGTTCTTTTGATTAATGTTGAGTCCATGGATTATACGCACTCTCACCCTTCCACCATTGCTAGCCTCTCTAATACCGTGCACTTTTCGCCGGTATCATACACCCAACATATACCTTCCTCAAAACAGCCACCATACCTACCTATCATGGCATTTCCATAGCCGTTCCGAGATATATTGCCGTGCAACTTTCCACCGTTCCGTTCATATGACACACATTACTTTTGTCATATTGCTTTTTGCATGAACATGTAGTTGACATTTTATTTGTGGCAAAGCCACCGTTCATAATTCTTTCAAACATGTCACTCTTGATTCATTGCATATCCCGGTACACCGCCGGAGGCATTCATATAGAGTCATATTTTGTTCTAGTATCGAGTTGTAATTGTTGAGTTGTAAGAAAAAATAAAAGTGTGATGATCATCATTATTAGAGCATTGTCCCAGTGAGGAAAGGATGATGGAGACTATGATTCCCCCATAAGTCGGGATGAGACTCTGGACTTTATGAAAAATAAAAGAGGCCAAAGAAGCCCAAATAAAAAAAGATGCCAAAGAATCCCACCAAAAAAATGAGAGAAAAAGAGAGAAGGGACAATGCTACTATCCTTTTACCACACTTGTGCTTCAAAGTAGCACCATGATCTTCATGATAGAGAGTCTCATATGTTGTCACTTTCATATACTAGTGGGAATTTTTCATTATAGAACTTGGCTTGTATATTCCAATGATGGGCTTCCTCAAAAGTGCCCTAGGTCTTCGTGAGCAAGCAAGTTGGATGCACAACCACTTAGTTTCTTTTGTTGAGCTTTCATATACTTATAGCTCTAGTGCATCCGTTGCATGACAATCCCTACTCACTCACATCAATATCTATTGATGGGTGTCGGTGTCAAAACCGGCGGATCTCGGGTAGGGGGCCCCGAACTGTGCGTCTAGGCGGATGGTAACAGGAGACAAGGGACATGATGTTTTACCCAGGTTCGGGCCCTCTTGATGGAGGTAAAACCCTACGTCCTGCTTGATTAATATTGATGATGTGTGTTACAAGAGTAGATCTACGATGAGATCAAGGAGGCTAAACCCTAGAAGCTAGCCTATGGTATGATTGTTGTTCGTCCTATAGACTAAAGCCATCCGGTTTATATAGACACCGGAGAGGGCTAGGGTTACACAGAGTCGGTTACAATGGTAGGAGATCTACATATCCGTATCGCCAAGCTTGCCTTCCACGCCAAGGAAAGTCCCATCCGGACACGGGACGAAGTCTTCAATCTTGTATCTTCATAGTCTTGGAGTCCGGCCGATGATGATAATTCGGCTATCCGGACACCCCCTAATCCAGGACTCCCTCAGTAGCCCCCGAACCAGGCTTCAATGACGACGAGTCCGGCGCGTATGTTGTCTTCGGCGTTTGCAAGGCGGGTTCTCCTTCATGTTTCATGTGTTTTGCCGGATAGTGTCCGGTTGCTTCATAAATGTTGCGCTCCTTGGCTTCTACGTCCAATAATGGCCTTCTTCCACGTGTCGTACGAATGCGAAAAGCCAGGGTATTCTTATGTTTTACCCCCTAGCTGCGCGAATAAGCCGCCTATAAGAGAGGCGAGGATCCAGATCCAAATCACACCATCCTCCTTCCGCAAGTACTCATTGAAGCGCATCTGACAAAAAATCCATTCCAACATGGACAGTCGACGCGGCTCCTCTTCTCGCGCTCCCAGTCCTCAGCCAGGAGATTGGAGGAGATGCTCAGTCCCGCATAGCGAGTTAGTGACGCTCCAAGCAAAGGGATACCTTCCCCCGGCCTTTATGGTTCCGGTTCGAGCCGGACTGGCCACCTACAAGGGTGGGAAGCAGGCGGAGAGCGTCCCCAATCCCTCCAAAGGAGAGCGGGTATGCTTCGTCCCCTACTTAATAAGGGGACTCGGATTTCCTATGCATCTGTTTCTCCGGGGGCTCCTGGAGTTTTATGGACTCCAACTTTACCACCTCACGCCCGCCTCCATTTTGCACATCGCGGGCTTTGTAGCTCTTTGCGAGCTATTCTTGGGCATCGAGCCCCATTTTGCGCTGTGGAAGAGGCTGTTTTGCCTCGTACCCCGTTCTTACGAGGGGTCGATATATCAAGTGGGCGGAGCCGAAATATGGCGCATCGCCGGGACCGGATATCTATCCGGAACCCCGAAGAAGGCGTCCGAAGACTAGCCTTTGGAGTGGTTTTATATGGAAGACGCCCCACTGCCGGATCCAGTCCGGATCGGCCTCCCAGAGTTTAGCAACGCTCCTTTGAAGAAACGCCTGAGTTGGCGCCCGCGGAGCCCTCAACAGGAAGATGACAGGAGCGTCCACTATCTGATGGGCCGGATACGGTTACTAGCCCATTCTAGATTAACCATGATTGGAGTCATGGCCACATGCATTATGCGAGGGGTGCAGCCGCTCCAATATAGGGGCCACCCCATGTGGGATTTCAACAGGGAGAATGACACCACCCATCACGGCCGCACGGGGCCGGGGTCGGTCGCCGATCTGGTGAAGATGCTGTCCGGCTTGTACAAGGGGGAGAAGGAGGACTTCCTCCGCACGAATCCATTGAATGGATTCTCCATGAATAACCCTCGGAGCTGGGTAAGCGGACGCTTATATATCTGATCCGTGCTTTCAAAGATAAGTGTCTTACTTTATGATTTCAACACAGGAACTGCGCCGGGATGTGGAGGGTATAGAAAGCCCAACTCCACAATCCAAGGATCCGGGAAGATCCCTTGATCCGGCCTCCGAAGAGGATCTGGACATAAAGGTGGATTTGATTGACGGGGTGTTCCACCAGCTCAGCATAGACAATGCCTTAGTCGCCATTACGGCTGACTACCCTGGTTTATGTCCGGCTTCCCAGGTGAGTACGACCGAAGTCCTGACACCGTTACTTTTTTAATGCTTATTCCTGACCACCGTGTACCAATGGTGCTTCACAGGAGGTGCCTTTACAGCGGGAAGCCGAGCCCGCGGCGACTAACCAAACGAGGTCAGTGCGGCCTAGCAGGCAGAAGAGGAGTGTGGCGCGAATCGAAACGCCGCCGCAAAGGTATGGTGCACCATTGTCCTTTAAGGGAAAGACTCCTGGGAGGTATATTAATGCTCACGATTCTTCTAGGAGAAAGAGCGCTTGCCGGACTGAGTCCGGAGAGGGTGCCAACCAAGCCTCCGCCAGCCAGGCTCGAACGCCTGGTCCGAAGGGGGAGGCAAGTGCAAGGCGCGAGCCGGATGCTCCTCCAACAGAAGATGCCGACAGGTTGTCCGCCACCAGGTCTGAGGTGGAGAGCGCCATGAATCACAGGCGCCGTCGGACAGTTCTTCATGACGCGTGTTTTTCCCCAGAGGCGTTGATTGCCTTTAATGTAGGAGGCGCGCACCTCCGTGCTGCTCAAGATGGTTTAACCAGAGCCACGGAGCAGTATGTAAAAGACATACGGGTGAGGAATTTTAATAGTTATATATGCCAGTAGCCCCCGAGACTTAAAATAGTTAAACTAACTGATTTAAGTATCATTTGTAATGCAGGATCTTACCGAGAAGAATACCCACCTGTCCCAGGAGCTTCAAGAATGCAAGGCCCAACTTGAGGCTGCACTAGCCGTTGCCGGGGGAGCCACGGAGACCCCCTCTGGTAATTCATGTCTTGAAAAGAGAAGTTATTTATGAAGTGCGGCGTGTGTGTATAGTCTGACAATAATATTGCAGAGGGTGCCGGACTAGATCTGGACAAGCAACAGCTGCTGCGCCAGTTGAAGGCCGGCGAGAGGGTGCTTTTGAGGGTGCAGCAGGAGAGGAAAAAACTCCAAGATGCCAACACCCAGCTGGGCGAAGAACTAAAAGATGTTTGGGTCCAGCTGTCTAACTCCGTAAAGGAGAATCGGCGGCTTCGTTGCGGCATTTATAGTAACTGCTTGAGCAAACTCTTTTGAAAAGAAGAGTTCGGCGAGGAAGTCGAATGACAGAAATGTGTCTGTAGGTGTGCTCACGGGTCGTCCGGCGGAGGAGAAGCCTGGTTCCACGGGAGACCCTCTTCCCGAGCTGCTGCAACTACATGAACGTGTTCGGCAGGCGATGAGCGGCGTCGTTCAGGCCTTATGGCCTTCCGTCTCCCTACCTGAGGGCCTTGGAGGGCTTGCTGAGAAGCTTCAAGGAGTACGGCGACGACTCCATCTGTGGAAGATATCGGCCTGCCGTCAAGGCGCCAGGGAGGCCTTGGCCATGGTGAAGATGCGGTACCCGAAGGCTGACCCAAACCACATGGCCGAGGTCGGACCTGTGGGGCCTGATGGGAAGGAGATCCCTGTGAGCTTGATGTACGGCCAAGTAGAGTTGGCCGCGAAATATTCCCAACAGGACTGCAAATTAGACAGCCTATTAGATGGGATTGAAGAGGAGTACAATCAGTCAGCTTGACGATGTAATTTAAAAATGACATATAGAATGCCTTCTAGCCGGATTGTAGATCGTTTGTCTTTGCGGACCTTTTCGCTTCAACCTCGGGACCCAACAGTCCGGAGTGTGTCCGAACACCCTTACGGTTATAAAAGAACCGGGGTGTGCATGGAGACAAGGCGTAGGGGTCATAATTGCTTTATCAGACAAGTGCCCAACTAGCTATGTTATATTGCATGGTTAGTAAGAAACATCTTCCAGGGAGAATAGTTCCGTTAAGGGTTCCTTTCCCTGGGAGGCATGCCCTAAAGTGCATGTCCGGACTGCGAAAATTGCAGAAAAAGCATCTGGGGGCAGATAAATAAGTAAGTAATAAATCATCTTTCAGGTCACCGACCGAATATTCCCTTAAGAATGCTAGCCTTCGGCTTCACCCAGTCTGAGGTACACATCCGGCTGACCCGGCAGTAACAATCACAGAGGTGCTCCCTTTACCTCCTAGCCGAACAATTGGGAACGTAGGGGTAAGCACAGGAGCCAGGCAACCCGGCTTGGCCAAAACTTAAGTCATATCGATGCATATAATGGTGATCAAAAGGTACATGCGGAAGTATGACACATGTGTTGAGAATGAAGCCCGTAGAAATAAGCTTCTGTTAAAGAAGCCCCCAGGAATAACGAGTGCGAGCAGCACATCGAGTGAGTGCGAACAAAGCGCAGATCAGCCCTCAAGGGGTTTGTACTGAAAGAGGGAGGAAAAAGGAGGGAAAACAAAGACAGCGAAAAAAAAGAAAGGTGGACGGAGGAAGGAGACGAACCCTGAGTCCGGCGCTAGGCGTAAAATCTTCGGAGATGGGCTGCGTTCCATGGGTTTGGCTCGAGTCGGTTGTCAGATGCGTTGCGTAGACGGTATGCACCGCCGGTAAGGACTTGGTCGATGATGAAGGGACCTTCCCATTTGGGCTTAAGTTTGTCATTTTTCTTGTCCGACAGGCATAGAACTAGTTCGCCAACATTGTAAGTTTTGGCCCATACTTCTCTGCTTTGATATCTTCGAGCCTGCTGTTGATAGAATGCGGAACAGGATTTTGCCACGTCGCGCTCCTCCTCCAAAGCGTCCAAACTGTCCTGCCGATCCAACTCGGCTTCCCTTTCCTCGTACATGCGCACGCGAGGTGAGTCATGAATTATATCGTAGGGCAAAACTCCCTCAGCGCTGTATACCATAAAACATGGTGTGAATCCGGTTGTGCGGTTTGGCATGGTCCGCAGCCCCCAGAGTACGGAGTCGAGCTCCTCTACCCAGTGCATGTTAGATTCCATGAGGGACCGCACTAATCTGGGTTTGATGCCGCTCATGATTAGACCATTTGCTCGTTCCACTTGACCGTTAGTTTGAGGGTGGTAGACTGAAGCGTAGTCGAGCTTGATGCCCATGTTTTTGCACCAGAGTTTAACCTCGTCGGCCGTGAAATTCGTGCCGTTATTAGTGATGATGCTGTGGGGGACTCCAAAATGGTGTACTACCCCGGATATGAAGTCTATCACAGGTCCGGATTCTGCCGTTTTAACTGGCTTGGCCTCTATCCATTTGGTGAATTTGTCCACCATGACCAATAAGTATTTGTGCTTGTGGGTTCCCCCTTTAAGGGGTCCAACCATGTCAAGCCCCCAGACCGTGAACGGCCAAGTGATGGGTATAGTTTTGAGGGCGGTGGGTGGCATGTGGCTCTGATTAGCAAAGAGCTGGCAACCAACGCATCATTGGACTAAGTCCTGAGCATCTGCCCGGGCGGTTGGCCAATAAAATCCTGTACGGAAGACCTTGCCTACAAGGGCCCAGGCGGCGGCGTGGTGCCTGCCGAGTCCGGCGTGTATTTCAGCCAGGAGATTTCACCCTTCCTCTTCGGAGATACACCTTTGAAGGACTCCGGTTGTGCTTTTCTTATAAAGTTCTCCCTCATGGACCTTGTAGGCTTTAGATCGCCGAACTATGCAGCGGGCCTCATTTTGGTCTTCGAGAAGTTCCTGCCTGATTAAGTAGGCTAGGAATGGTTCCGTCCACGGGGCAATTACTGCCAGTATTTCGTGGGCTGAATCTGTTATTTCATTGGCTGAGCCACCGATTGTGTCAGAATGTTCTGTGTTAGGCGATGCAGTTGGTTCCGGATTGTTATTTCCGGACTCCTCTTCCCATAATACGGATGGCTTAAAGAGCCGCTCTAGGAAGATGTTTGGAGGGATGGCGTCGCGTTTTGCGCCGATGCGTGCCAACACGTCTGCTGCCTGGTTATTGTCCCGGGCTACATGGTGGAATTCGAGTCCTTCGAACCGGGTTGACATTTTTAGGACGGCGTTACGGTAGGCTGCCATTTTCGGATCCTTGGCGTCAAAGTCTCCATTTACTTGGGATATTGCGAGGTTTGAATCCCCGCGCACCTCTAGGCGTTGAATACCCATGGAGATTGCCATTCGGAAGCCATGTAGAAGGGCCTCGTATTCTGCTGCATGGTTGGAGTCCGTGTACATTATTTGAAGCACGTATTGGACTGTGTCTCCGGTTGGGGACGTCAAGACGACGCCAGCCCCCAAGCCAGCCAACATTTTGGAGCCGTCGAAATGCATGATCCAATTGGAGTATGCGTCGAGGAAGCACAATGAATCGTGCCCTGCGGTAGCATCGGTGATTTGGTCGATGCGAGGGAGAGGGAAAGGGTCCTTTGGACAGGCCTTGTTAAAGTCAGTCCGGATGTTTTATATCTCTGATGAATCCGGCTTCTAAGAGCTTGGCTAGCTCCTCTCCCATTGCCTGTCTTTTGGGTTCGGAAAATCGCCGATGAGCCTGTTTGACTGGCTTAAATCCTTTTAGGATGTTTAGGCTATGCTCTGCCAGCCTGCGTGGGATTCCTGGCATGTCTGAAGGGTGCCCGGCGAAAATGTCCCAATTTTCCCGAAGGAATTCTCGTAGTGCGGCTTCTACATCAGGATTTAATTGTGCCCCAATGGAGGCCGTATTTTTGGGGTCCGTTGGATGGACCTGGATTTTGACTATTTCGTCTGCTGGTTTAAAAGAGGTGGACTTAGACCTCTCATCGAGTATCACATCGTCCCAATCCATCGTGGAGCACAGCACAGTGAGTTCTTCTGCCGCTAGGGCTTTGGATAATGCCTCTAGGGCCAGTGCGGCTGTCTTATTTTCAGCGCGGAGTGCTATATCTAGATCACTAACGAGAGTGATTATTCCATTGGGCCCGGGCATTTTGAGCTTCATGTACCCATAATGGGGTATAGCTTGGAAGATTGTGAATGCCTCTCGCCCTAACAAGGCGTGATATCCGCTGCCGAATGGGGCCACTTGGAACGTGACCTCTTCGGACCTGTAGTTGTCCGGCGAGCCGAACACTACATCTAGTGTGATTTTTCCTGTGCAGCGTACTTCTCGACTAGGGATTATTCCCCTGAAGGTTGTGCTGCTTCGCTCAATGCGACTCTAGTTAATTTCCATTTTTTGAACGGTTTCCTCGTAGATGAGGTTTAATCCGCTACCGCCATCCATGAGTACCTTGGTAAGACGAAAGCCGTCCACTATCGGACTGAGGACCAATGCGGCCGGTGCTCGAGCTGTTCGGAATTTAGGTTCATCGCTGGCATTGAAGGTGATAGCCGTGTCGCTCCATGGATTTGTTGTTGCTACTTGGTAGACCTCGGCGAGGCTGCAGATTGTTCGCTTCCGCATGTTATTTGATGCGAAAGTCTCGAAGACTGTTAATACCTTACTGGTTCTGCTGGGCTGGTTGCCCGGGGCTAGAAAGCCTTCGCCACTTTTGGCCACCTGCCGTAGTATCCAACATGCTCGAAGGCTATGTGTTGGAGTGGCGCCCTCTGTACTGTGGATTTTGCAGGGTCCGTTGAGCCATCCCTCCAGTACGGTTCCGTGCCCTTTAGGGTTTTTTTGCTTTTTGGTTTTTAATCCAGGTGCTTGAGTATGACGCACCCTTTTATTTCGGACTGCTGTTGTATTCAGGGCCGGATTGTCCCAAAACCTGGTTTCGGTTTTCCAGGCACTCTCCATCGCGCAGTATTTTTGTACAATGGTCGCTAGGTCGGCGAAGCGTGTAACTTCACGACGACTTATGGCGTTTATGATTCCCTTGTCCGTGCAATTGTTGCAGAAAATTGAAGTCGCGCTTTCTTCACGGCAGTCCTTTATCCTGTTCATAACCAGGAGGAATCTGGCCCAGTAATGATGTACTGTTTCATTGGGCTCTTGCCGTATTTGAGATAGATCGCTTAAGTTTGGGTGGGCGGGTGGAATTAAGTTCGGAACCCCGCCCGATCTGAGGCTCAAAGGTCAAGAAGTTTTCGGATTTGGAAGCTTGGTTTGTTGGATGCTTTCCAACGAATCTGGTCCGATGCCTGACTTTAGGTTCAGTATTTGATTGACGTCCGTCCCTCCGCAGGAATCCGTCATGGAGGGATCGGGAATCCGGACATAGCTGGTTTTTAACATAGAAGAAGAGTCCCTGTATTGTTCCTCTACCATAACAACGTGGTGGGTAGCCTGGGGAGAGTTAATTTCTCTTAGATCGGTTTTAAGCCCAATCTGATCGTAGTCTGTAGCGACTCCCAGGGCGGCGATGCGATCCAAGAGCTCGTTTACAGAGGAGAGATCCATCGGATCTAGCTGGTCGGCAAATTCCGAGCTAACGTGAAGATCACTTTTGATAACCTGAGAGGTCATCGTCGGAGCGGTGGCCGAACAGGCGGTCATAAGAAAACCACCTAACCGGATAGTTTGGCCGGCGGCCAAAGCTCCCTTGACGACGATGCCGTCTTTAAAGACGGGAAAAGGCATCCTTCCTGATTGCGATGACACAGATGAACTCTCAATGAAAGCACCAATGTCGGTGTCAAAACCGGCGGATCTCAGGTAGGGGGTCCCTAACTGTGAGTCTAGGCGGATGGTAACAGGAGACAAGGGACACGATGTTTTACCCAGGTTCGGGCCCTCTTTATGGAGGTAAAACCCTACGTCCTGCTTGATTAATATTGATGATGTGTGTTACAAGAGTAGATCTACCACGAGATCAAGGAGGCTAAACCCTAGAAGCTAGCCTATGGTATGATTGTTGTTCATCCTACGGACTAAAGCCATCCGGTTTATATAGACACCCGAGAGGGCTAGGGTTACACAGAGTCGGTTACAATGGTAGGAGATCTACATATCCATATCGCCAAGCATGCCTTCCACGCCAAGGAAAGTCCCATCCGGACACGGGACGAAGTCTTCAATCTTGTATCTTCATAGTCTTGGAGTCCGGCCGATGATGATAATTCGGCTATCCGGACACCCCCTAATCCAGGACTCCCTCAATGGGCATCTCCATAGCCCATTGATACGCCTAGTTGATGTGAGACTATCTTCTCCTTTTTTGTCTTCTCCACAACCACCATTCTATTCCACCTATAGTGCTATGTCCATGGCTCACGCTCATGTATTGCATGAAAGTTGAAAAGTTTGAGATTATTAAAGTATGAAACAATTGCTTGGCTCGTCATCGGGGTTGTGCATGATTAAATACTTTGTGCGATGAAGATAGAGCATAGCCAGACTATATGATTTTGTAGGGATAACTTTCTTTAACCATGCTATTTTGAGAAGACATGATTGCTTTGATTAGTACGCTTGAAGTATTATTACTTTTATGTCAATATGAACTTTTTGTCTTGAATATTTCAGATCTGAATATTCATACCATAATTAAGAAGATTTACATTGAAATTATGCCAAAGTATCACTCCGCATCAAAAATTCTTTTTTATCATTTACCTACTCGAGGATGAGCAGGAATTAAGCTCGGGGATGCTTGATACGTCTCCAACGTATCTATAATTTTTAATTGCTCCATGCTACTTTATCTACTGTTTTGGACTATATTGGGCTTTATTTTCCACTTTTATATTATTTTTGGGACTAACCTATTAACCGGAGGCCCACCCCAGAATTGCATTTTTTTTGCCTATTTCAGTATTTCGAAGAAACAGAATATCAAACAGAGTCCAAATGGAATGAAACCTTCGGCAACGTGATTTTCTCACCGAACGTGATCCAGGAGACTTGGACCCTGCTCCAAGGAACAACCGAGGAGGTCACGAGGGTGGGGGGCGCCCCCTGCCTCGTGGGCCCCCTGTTGCTCCACCGACGTACTCCTTCCTCCTATATATACCCACGTACCCCCGTCAGATCAAATACGGATCCAAAAACCTAACTCCACCGCCTCAACTTTCTGTATCCACGAGATCCCATCTTGGGGCCTGTTCCGGAGCTCCGCCGGAGGGGGCATCTACCATGGAGGGCTTCTACATCAACACCATAGCCTCTCCGATGAAGTGTGAGTAGTTTACTTCAGACCTTCGGGTCCATAGCTAGTAGCTAGATGGCTTCTTCTCTCTTTTTGGATCTCAATACAATGTTCTCCCCCTCTCTTGTGGAGATCTATTCGATGTAATCTTCTTTTTGTGGTGTGTTTGTTGAGACCGATGAATTGTGGGTTTATGATCCAGCTTATCTTTTAATAATATTTGAATCTTCTCTGAATTCTTTTATGTATGATTGAGTTATCTTTGCAAGTCTCTTCAAATTATCCGTTTGGTTTGGCCAACTAGATTGGTAGTTCTTGCAATGGGAGAAGTGTTTATCTTTGGGTTCAATCTTGCGGTGTCATTACCCAGTGACAGAAGGGGCAACAAGGCACGTATTGTACTGTTTCCATCGAGGATAACAAGATGGGGTTTTTATCATATTGCATGAATTTATCCCTCTACATCATGTCATCTTGCTTTAGGCGTTACTCTGTTTTTAACTTAATACTCTAGATGCATGCTGGATAGCGGTCGATGAGTGGAGTAATAGTAGTAGATGCAGAATCGTTCCGATCTACTTGTCTCGGACGTGATGCCTATACACATGATCATACCTAGATAACATCATAATTATTCGCTTTTCTATCAATTTCTCAACAGTGATTTGTTCACCCACCGTAGAATATTTATGCTCTTGAGAGAAGCCACTAGTGAAACCTATGGCCCCCGGGTCTATTCTCATCATATCAATCTCCATTACTTTATTACTTGCTTTGTTTTTACTTTTCCTTTTACTTTTTACTTTGCATCTCTATATCAAAAATACCAAAAATATTATTTATCATCTCTATCAGATCTCACCCTCGTAAGTGACCGTGAAGGGATTGACAACCCCTAATCGCATTGGTTGCGAGTAGCTATCGTTTTGTGTAGGTACGAGGGACTCGTGCGTGATCTCCTACTGGATTGATAACTTGGTTCTCAAAAACTGAGGGAAATACTTACGCTACTTTACTGCATCATCCTCTCCTCTTTGGGGAAATCCAACGCAGTGTTCAAGAGGCAGCAGGGACGGCAAGCTGTTGCGGTGGACGACGTAGTCGGGGAAGAGTCTCCGGCTGGGCGGCGGTCGGGAGGCCGAGGAGGAGCGTGGGGTTTCGCGGGTTTTGGCGGCCTCGGTGTATGAATGAGGGGGAGGGGGAGCCAAGCTTAGGGACACGCTTGTCCGAAATGTTGAGTAAGTTACCAGTGTACCCCCACCGGTTTTGACACCGCGACATGGAACTTCATTTCCGGCTGAGGGGTAGAAGGGGGATTTCGCGTGTCTGGGCTGCGGGAGCGATTTCGTATGAGGAGGAAGTTCTCGTGCATGTCCAAATTTCGGGATAACAAGGCGCGGCGCGGGTTGAAGAAGCGGGAGTTTGAAAGCAGGTGAGACAAAAGATACTCGAGCTTGAAAATTTCGGGATTACAAGGTGCGGATTCCTTGTTTCGCAGAACAAACTTAACGTGTAAAAAAATCATACAAGACAGAATAGGGTCATGTCCCCTTTTACTATATTGCTATAGATGCCATTGAAAAAACTACAAGAAAAATGTAAAAAAAATCCGGAGAACAAGATTACCCTGCACAGTACCAAATTGATTCGCACTTCCCTCAACAACAACCAAAAACAAATCAATTCCTACCAAAGAAAGAGTAATGTCCCTTTTTATATGATTACAAATGCCATGATCTTGAATTTCAATTTTTGAATCCACGTTATGTTGAATTCGAATGTATCATTAGGTGACCTTGCGGTTTTTAATTGATGTAGTCGTACATTTTGATCTTCCATCATATATGAACATTTTACTCCACAATGTGAACATATATATTGTCGTCTACCATATGGACTAAATTTGAATCAATTTTCCTTATTTGAATACGGTCGTTGTCAAGTTATACAATAATTTAAATATTATCCTGATAACAAAAAGACATGCATATAGCAGTAATCATATTTCACTATGAACTACATGTACCATATGCTCTCCAATTCAAATATATGTATCCATTTTATGTTGAATTCAAATCATAGTACATTATTGGTCTAGGTAGCGAGATGTTCGGGATAATCTAAACCCTGTTTTCATACGTATAATTTTTGGCTGAATTGGGACAAGTTTTGGTATAAGCCTCTTGCAAAACCGGAGATTCTCTCAACAAGCCTCGTGGTTCCGAGAGGGGACGTGTCACCTTTGTGTGCTAAACGATATACGCTGCCTCCCCCCTGATTTTATTTATAGAGGCAACATAGAACTATATGAGTGCCCTGTTAAATTTTGGAATTATTTCGGGTTCATTTGGCCTTTTTTATACATTAATTGAGTTTCTGGACTTTTAATGTGCACAATCTGAATATGAATTGCATGCACATGCTCCGGTGCACCAAAGTGGGTTGAAAAATCACATGTGTGTCCTTGGTTGAATTTCTAGGTCCCATGGAAGAAATGAGAATGAAATTCAAACATCTAGGCATCATGACTCTGCCGAGAACATCGAGAAACTTAGATTTTAAATTCATGTAAATCCAAAACTCGGCTGGAAATCATGAAACTTGGCATGGTGTCATGTCATGGCACTAACATGTTGTGGTAAAAAATTGGGCCGATTTGGAAGCTCGTGGTTCTAAGAGGGAACGTGTCACCTTTGGTCATTTAATGTGCATAAGTCAAATTTGAACTACAAGCACATGCTCTCGTGCACCAAAGTTGGTTGAAAAATCACATTTGTGTCCTCGGGTGAATTTCTAGGTCCCATGCAAGAAATGAGAATAAAATTAAAACATCTGGGCATCGTGGCTCGACCGAGAACATTGAGAAACTTGGTTTTAAAATTCTTTTAAATCCAAAACACGTCTGAAAATCATGAAACTTGGCATGGATGTGATGTCATGGTACTACCATGTTGTGGTAAAAAAATGGCCGAATAGGAACAGATTTTGGTATAAGTTTCTTGCAAACCGAAGCTTCTCTCAAGAAGGCTAGTGGTTCTGAGAGGGAACGTGTCACCTTTGAGTGCGAAACGATATACGTTGTCCCCCTTGAGTTTATTTACAAAGGCAACATAGAACTACATGAGTGCCTTGTTAAATTTTGGAATTATTCTGGCTTCGTTTGGCCTTATTTACACATTAATTTAGTTTTTGGTCATTTAATGTGCATAATTCAAATTTGAACTACAAGCACATGCTCCCGTGCACCAAAGTTGGGTGAAAAATCACATTTGTGTCCTCGGGTGAATTTCTACTCCCATGCAAAAAATGAGAATAAGATTCAAACATCTGGGCATCGTGGCTCGGTCGAGAACATTGAGAAACTTGGTTTTAAAATCATGAAACTTGGCATGGTGTCATGTCACGGTAGTACCATGCCGTGGTAAAAAAAATTGGCTGAATAGGAACAAATTTTGGTATAAGCTTCTTGCAAATCAGAGCTTCTCTCAAGAAGGCTCGTGGTTCTGGGAGGGAACGTGTCACCTTTGTGTGCATAATTCAAATTTGAAATACAAGCACATGTTCCAGTGCACCAAATTTGGTTGAAAAATCACATGTGTGTCCGGGTAAATTTCTAGGTTCCATGCAAGAAATGGGAATGAAAATTAAAATTTTGGGCGTCGTGGCTGGGTTGGAAACATTGAGAAACTTAGTTTTTTAATTCCTGTAAATCCAAAACACGCATGAAAATAATGAAACTTGGCTTGGTGCCATGACATGGCACCAACATGCTGTGGTAAATTTGCAGTCCGATTTGCGAAGGCACACACATTAACAATCAGCAAAGTCTTTTTGGAACAAGTGCTGTCACGTTACAATCGGAAACACAAGTATTATTGAAACCGTGGGCGTTCTACTTACTAGTACCATTTACGTGCCGCCACACGTCCCCATATTTTATTAGCTAGGAGGCGCCATGCAGGGTAGCTATTTGAGTACGAGAGGCATGCGATCATACCCCTGCGCATGCTTATCGGGAGGAGAGCCCTTTGACCTCCATCTGCCGTCCACCTCTCTCCCAAGGTCTCCATTAATGCCGTCCGAGCCTCTGTTTAATGGCGTGGCTATGTCTCACTCGACTGAGATTTAAGAGAGAAAAAAGAAAATCTGAAAGCACGGATCTTGATGTAAGATCCGACGGACCTATATAGCATCTACTGCGACTTATAGCAAGACTGATGAATATATAAGGAAATTTTTTTTTGATCAAAGAAGGGCTTGCCCCTTCTGATTTTCATTCCTGAAAACCACCACAATTCACAAGAAGTTCAGCACAACTCCAGCCTAACACGAAGGACTAAAAACCGTCTTACATCATGAGACGGAGGGAGTACCAGATTGAAATCGCAACATCCCAAGAGGCCAACAAAGGCCAAACATCCGCGCTAGAACCCAACATTTCACAACCGACGACACAATCCACATCCTAAACCGATTATTACATCAAAAGAAACCAGGAAACTGAAGGAAGCCCAGCAGCAACTAGAAGAACAACAACGCCAGGGTCGCCACAACAAGAGTTTTCTTCATTCCAGCCTCGCAACATTGATCTTCCACAGAAAGATAAGGACGATTAATTGTCTTACATAATTAGAAAGATAATTAAAAAACCCACATGCGGCTACGCCCGAAATACACAAGGGCAAAAGAAGAAGGAAGACAAGGATCTGGCTCACTGATCCCTACTTTTTTGATGCGTTGCTGCAGGCCGCGGGAACTAGTCTCCGCGGCGAGCGGCGATGAGCTCTTTCGTGTCCTCAAGACGCTGCTTGAGAACATCCACGAATTCCTCCACCAGCCTTTGGCGCTCGTTGCGGAGCATGTCATTCTTGCCCATAAGTTCCTTGACGATGATGCCAGTCCTCTTCAACAAGGCACTGGTCTCCTCCTGCTGGTCTGCTCTTCGGACAATCTTCTCCCTCAGCAGGTCGCGCTCAGCCCGGAGCCTCTCATTGCCCTCCCTTATTTGCCGGATGACGCGGGTAGCCTGTTCAAACGAGGCTTTCACGTCGTCCTGCAACCTCGCCAAGCCGGAGATCTGATCCATCTGGCTATGGACGATCGCATGCATGCGCTTGTAACAGTCGTCGCCTACCCGCGAGAAATTTTCCCAGGCCTCCACGGCGCGGCGGGACATCTCTGCTGCATTCGTGGCGCGGCGGGACATCTCTGCTGCTTCCGCGGCGCGGCCGGACCAGTCTGCTGCATCGATGGCGCGGCGGGACCTCTGTGCTGCTTCAGCGGCGCGGCGGGACCTCTGTGCTGCTACTTCCACATGGCGGGACATGTCGGCTGCTCTCACAGCAAGGCGGGACATCTCTCGTGCTTCCGCTTCCATGCTCGCCTCTCCCTGGTGGCAATCTCTCAACCCAGAACTCACGCTGGCGATGGCAGATGCAAGGGAAGGATGCTGAATGACTTGTTTGTTTTTGTGGACGAGGAGTTGAGGAGGAATGTGTAGTCATCTTGGCATACTAGTATTTATAACCAAGTACTAATACGCTCCTAAGTGGGAAAACATTTAGGTATTGATCGGTGTGAACAAGTTTGTAATTCAATATAGCGTGGTACTAATACGCTCCTAAGTGGGAAACCGTTTAGGTTGTGATCGGTGTGAACAGGTCTGCAATATAGCGTGGAGTAATTTGGAATGTGACGAGATGCAAGCTCAAAATTTATAAATACCCACGTGGCGAGCTCTAGGCTATTCCTTTTTTCAAACGCATTAAACCTATCTCTCGGGACTTCTCGCACACACCATCGTGCCACCCACAAAAACTTGTACTCTGAGTTTAGTAGTACGTTATACAGGAAGAGAAGAGGTGCACACACGCACTCGTCCTCTCACACACGCGTGTGTGTTTTCTCGAAAAGGAGGATGATGACCCCCGGCCTTTGCATCTGGGAGTCACACACGCATCTGTAGCTACAAATTGTAGTGTTCTCAACCGTCCGATTGGCTCTACCATGGATGCACCTATATACTAAAACATGTCTAGATACATCTATATTTTCACAAATGGAAGGCATGTATTGTGGAACGGAGGGAGTGCTTATCATCAAAAAGGATAAAAAGGGACGTATCTAGAACTAAAATACATCTACATATATATCTCCTTTTATCCATTTTGATGACAAGTACTCCCCCGTCCGAAAATACTTGTCATCAAAAAGAATAAAAAGGGATGTATCTAGATGTATTTTAGTTCTAGATTCATCCCTTTTCATCCATTTTGATGACAAATATTTTTGGACGGAGGGAGTAGTACTTCTTACCCAAAGGAACTTTATATCCAGCAGACACAAAATATCCGTTCGACTGTTGGAAATTACTGATCTGATGTCAAAGTAATTGTTGCATCGCCACCAAAACCCATCATTTCTTAAGCTAATGTAGACCAAGGTAATCCCTATATTAGCATTTTACTAAGCTAAACAGAAGGCACTGTCGAAAAATTTAGGACGTGAGCTTGTCAATCTGAATGTGGAGGGACACAAGCTTAGCTCCGGCCAGCAGCTTGGGCGGAACTGTCAAGAAGGTCAGCTCCTGCACGTCGACGTCGCCGGGATCCTTGCTGCTTGTCACCTCCATTTCCACCTCGACGACATCGGTCGTGCCTTTGGGCTCCCCCGGCGGGCCGTTCACCCACAACTTGGCCCAGTAGTGAGGCAGTGGGAACACCCCGCTCTAATGCAGACGACCAACACGGCGATAGGAGTGCCGATGTCGAGCACGCCGCCGACCAAGAAAAACGCGCGGCAGTCCTCCGCCGCGAACAGCAAGAGCCGTGGCTCCGACAGTGGAGCTTGCAGCTGGAGCACCTTGCCGTACTGGATCCTGTGCACGGGCATGGGATGCGCGTTGCTGATGTGGTGGTAGAGCGCCGGCGGCGGGCCTTCATAGCCGCAGACGGGCACAGGGCATTTGCAGGGCGCGAGCGAACACACGCTCTGGTGATCGGCGAGCTTGTGGTAAGTGACGTAGAGCCCACAGCCTTTGTGCGGGCACTCCACCCTCAGCGACGAAACGACGGCGTCCACCGCCGTGTTCTGCATGTCGAAGCCACCACCGCGCTCACACTTCTGGCACTGCCGCTGGTTCCCGGGGCGCTCGATGCGGTAGTCCGCGCAGGCCAGGTGCCCTCCCTTGCATTGCAGAAATCAATCGAACAGCACATCAATCAAGAAAACTGCACCTTGCTCATTCAGCCGAATGGACGAGGTGTATTCGAACCTCATACACTAGAGGCGTCAAGGGGCGGGGGCACAAGGGGCAGTGGATCACGGTGAGGTCCATCGAGACCTTAGTGAGCTCCCCCGTCGGTTCCTGTTCCATCTGCATGATCTCGCCCTCCTCGTGCACAACCATCTCTCGCTTGGGCCGGGGCATTACAAAGCTTTACCGTCACATATTTTATACTCTGCGCATAGCTGTCCTCCCGCATACCAAGGAAGGCAGTAGTTTGAGTTTTCTGGACAAATTTGCCCCTGCGCATGAGTAAGCTGCATAAATATCGACAGTAAATGCGCATGCAATGGTTGACTGGTCCTCCTTCCTTTTCGCTTGAGTTGGCTTCCCCAGGCGGTCAAGCCGCATCTGGTGCTGCACGCGTTTGCCTGTAGCCATTTTCTGCTTTGGAAACTGGCGCGATTAATGGGGGAAGAACTAATCGAGCGGGGGCACAGATGGAAACCAACGCGGACGCGCAGACTAATCTGAGAAAAACAAGAAAAAGTTATACGCAAAGTAAAAGGAATCGGAGGGAGTACTACTTCAAGGTGCATTTAATCAACACATGCAAGTATCAAAAGGAGAGTCACGGCATGCATGCATGCGTTGTAATTAATGCATCGGTAACCCTAAATTATTGAAATATATCGAGTGCAGTGCTTTGATGTGTCGCGTCAACTCATACATCAACGAGAAGTTTGATTATCCTTTCCCTCGCGGACTTAACTGCACCTGTCTTTGGTTGTATGACAGGTTGGCCACACACCTGTCGAGCCCACCTATCATACATGCAAAGACAGGAGCGTCCCTCCCTCGCCCATGAGCGTGGTGGCTGGCAAGACTAGGAGAAGCTTTCGCTACACGCTCTCCCTCCCGCACGCGGTGGACATGCAGCAGTTCAATCGGTGTCAGATGGCCAGAAGCATACTGTAGTACTCCTCCAGTGCAGTAGTACACCATCATTGTTCGACTTCCCAAAGAGGCGAAGAGCCAAGCGCAGCTCGGACGCTCGTGTGGCAGTTTCATGTGTAGAGTAGTCTAGATAGTGTGTACCGTGCCTGTAAGCTTAAAATCGTTGGGGTCGGCTCCATGCTATGTGGCCGTCTCGAAGTTTTTTTTAAATTAAAATAGTCTTCTGGCCCTACCTGTCACCCTGGTGATTGTAGTTTGCACGCTCATCTGGTCAAGACAGGAATATATATTTTAATATATTTTTTTTCAAAAAGGGGGACTCCCCGACCTCTGCATCAGAATGATGCATACGGCCACATATATTTTAATTTGTGGTGGGTAAATGTTAGAGGTTGCAGCAAATATATTGTACACTGCGGGTCTTTCAGCCAAGTTTGGAGGCAAGCATGTGGGGCCAGTGCTATGATGTGTCGCGTCAACTCGTAAATGAGGAGAAGCTTGATTTTACTACACGCCTTCTCCCTCGCCCATGGGCCGGCGGTCTACAACAAGCTATCCGTCCCGCTCGCGGTGGACGGACATGCAACAGTGGATTCAACACTGTAGAAGCAGTAGTAGTAACATCATTGTTCGTCTTCTCGAAGAGGCGAAGAGCCAAGCGCAAACCGAACGTTGCAGTTGCGAACATTGGAGCATGCATATAGCCAGGCTCTTGCATGAGACAAAATTGCTATGTGAGCCCACTATTGTACTAGTATGTACAACTACTTGCTAGTATAGCCCTGTAAACCAGAAAGGGGCATTTGCCCTTCTAGAGATTTCAACAAGTGACTAGACTACACCGAGACGGAGTACATATGGAGCAAAATGAGTGAGTCTGCACCGTAAATAAATACCTACTAGTTCTATCATTTTGCTCTCCGAGGTGCACAATATTAAGTATACTGACTAGTCTCTTTTTGACACGCATTTATGGTTTTTTTGACACAGTACAGACGAAAGCGCTCATATACACGCGCATACACTCACCACTATGAACGCACACACGCACGGCACTATCATCTTGAAATTTACGAAGTCACCATAGGCACCTCGTCGTCGACGGGTCCATAGGTGCTTGAATCCCAAAGAGGAAGAGGGTAGCGGTTCCCGAGACGTTGAACGGTCAATGATGCATCCTCAATTACATGCAGAGGGAATTAATTGGAGAAGCAGACTAGAGCCAGCACGATGTGAATGCAACAGAGTTTGGACTCTCATATAATAAAGGCGCCCCACCACTCCAATCCATCTACTCCCAAGTCTCTGCGCAACACTGCTCACTCCAATCCAAGACCAAGTGACCAGAAGCCACAAGCACCTATGGAGGCGATGGACGCGAGTGCCAGTCAGCTGTGCCAAATCATCCAAGGCGCCGGCCTGCGGCCCCGCACCGCGCAGCATTTCTAGACGGTGCTGGCGACCGCAGGCTTTGTAGCCCTCGCCGACGCCGGCTTCGCCTCTCGCATGGACGACATGATGGTCAACTCCATCCGCAAGTTCACCATTGTCAAGAAGCGCACAGACGACCTTGCTGTACTGCTCCAGCCCGCGCGACCATGCTCATCATTGCCTGCCACCCTCATCGGCCTACATGGTGACGAACTCTTTCAAGCCCTGGTGGCCCTACAGGTGTCGGAGGTCGCGATGAAGAATGTGCACCTCGAGGCCGTGCTCGCCGCGCAGCGCCTCGCCATGCAAGAAACCGTCGACCGGCACATCCACGTCTAAGAGGAAATCGTCTACATAGGCCACTACAAGGCAAGCGAGGACAGAAAGACGTTGGCCTTCTTCCAGCGGCTGGAATCTTTGGACGCCATTGTTCAGAAGCACGTCGACCTGGCCACGAAAGCCGCTGCTACTTAGGCGCCGTTCGGTGGGCCGGTGCCCCGAGTCGAGGAGGTGGACGTCGTCGATGGATGCATCTCTTCTTCTTGCCTCCTGTAACCAGCACTGCATCGCCTCGCGGCTTTAATGTTTTATTAGTATAGTACTCCCTCCGTTCCCAAATATAAGTCTTTCTAAAGATTCCAGCAAGTGACTGCTACATACGGAGCAAAATGAGTGAATCTACACTCTAAACTATGTCTTCATACATCTGTATGTTGTATTCCATTTGAACTAGTATCTAAAAAGGCTTATATTTATGAACGGAGGGAGTATATGGCATTTTTTATTCCAGTCGTAACATTTTCACTGTGAGGTGGGGCTGCAGTTGAGCAAACCCACCCCACCCACCGGGCGTCGGCCGAGTTTAGAATTAGAAGAGAGCGAGGGAGGAGAGCTAGCTGTAGCACCGACGCTGTTGTCAGATGGGACTCGTGTTTATAGAATAGGAGTACTGTGCACTCGTGCCTCTTTTTTTTTGAGGAAAAAATTAGTCGTATGTCTAGTACCACTAGTTGGGTGCGTGCGACCTATAGCTGTCATCACTTTAGGTCTCCTTTTTGAACCGCGGCTACGCTTCATAGTACATATTTTTTCACGCATTTATCCTCCTATATGTACTCCTAGGCTATTTCCACGTGCTTCCATTCGCCGACATGTGGGACATAGAGCATCTGGGTCGTAGTGCATGCACGACTCAGTGCATATGCCGGGGTAGTTTACATTTCAGACCTCACGAATTACATGCAAACCCCCCGCAGAAGAATAAATAAATCAATGAATTACTACATGAAACCGGATTATTTTCATGGAAACCGGAGCACATTCATTAAATTTTGGACATAACACGTTTATAAAAAATGACCGCACCTAAACCAGTCTAAGGGCCTCTTTGATTTTTCCCAAAAAAGGGCCTCTTTGATTCGCAGGATACTGAAAACACAGGAATGGGGAAAGTATGATGGCGATGAACCGAGACGAGGAGAACTCTAACTCAGTTAGAGGTTAGAGTTAGATTCTAACCCTGAACTAACTCTAAACCAAAGAGGTGTATGGATGGCAGGGTTAGATTGACAATAAATGCTCTATCTCAATCATTTGACTACTTTGGACCCTATTTTTAGTCAGACTAAAATAAGTCCCTTGGATCCAAGCACCCTCTTGGTGTGGCCAGCTCTTCTGTGGCCTCCTCCCGCTCACAATTGACATAAATGAACCATCTATACAAATCAAGCATGCAAAACATGATAATTTTTACTTTGTCCATACAAATGAGATATCCCACTTAAACATACAAGTCGTCAATCAAGCTTCACAAAATAAAAAAACACTTCATGAAACAAAGAATGAGCTAACTCATCACGGAAGTCATTCACGATAGGGAGGGAGCCCGGAGCCCCTCACGCACCGAGGGAGGAGCTCGCCATCGTTGCTCTGGAGGAAGGCTCTGTAGAGCCCAAGCCCTGAGAACCCCTCCGACGCCGGCCCTTGCGAGTTGAGGTCGACACCGGCATGGGTAGCAGGGTCGCTTGCTGCCGACTGGGAACTTAATCTTTGGGCCTCTAGAAATAATGCAAGACTGTAACTAAAATACCTAGAAAGGTGAACTGAATCTTTGGGCCTCTAGAAATAATGCAAGCCTGAAACTGAAATACCTAGAAAGGTGAACTGAATCTTTGGGCCTCTAGAAATAATGCAAGCCTGAAACTTAAATACCTAAAAAGGTGAACTGAATCTTTGGGCCTCTAGAAATAATGCAAGCCTGAAACTGAAATACCTAGAAAGGTGAACTGATTCTTTGGGCCTCTAGAAATAATGCAAGCCTGAAACTAAAATACCTAGAAAGGTGAACTGAATCTTTGGGACTCTAGAAATAATGCAAGCCTGAAACTCAAATACGTAGAAAGGTGAACTGAATCTTTGGGCCTCTAGAAACAATGCAAGCCTGAAATTGAAATACCTAGAAAGGTGAACTAAATCTTTGGGCCTCTACAAATAATGCAAGCCTGAAATTGAAATACCTAGAAAGGTGACCTGAATCTTTGGGCCTGTAGAAAGATTTATTACCTCCTCAGGCAGCATCAAACAATTCCATGCGTGCACCACAAAGCTATAGCAAGTTTGATCAGGATCTACTTTTCCAAATCAGAATTAGCGCTAGAGCAAGCAAGATCAATGATATGGCCATGAGACAGAGAAGGAACGAACAAACTCACCCCTCTCGCGACCTCCCTGGTAGATGCGCTGCTACCGTGCACGACAGAGGGAGAAAAACGACTGGTGAAGGGGGAGCGGGGCGACCTTCGAAGGTCGGAGGGAGAGGGCGGCCGGAGTAGGGCGGCGGAGGCCGGAAGGAGAGGGCGGCCGTAGGAGAGAGAGGGCGAGCGGCGCTTGGGCGGGTGGCCCTATGGGGAACAGAGTGGAGTCTTGCGAGAGGGGGGGAGCGATCTGGTGCGGGCAGGTGAGATTTTTTAAGGGAGCGATCTGGTATGGGCAGGTGAGATTTTTGTTGGTTCTCTTTTAGTGGGCCCGAGGATAACTAACCCAATTAGAACCTCTCTATCGGGCTAGTTTTTTTAGCTGGGTCAGAGCAAACTAGCTCAAACTAACCCCTCTTGTTTTGATAATTTGAGGCTATTTCAACCCAAACTAGCTCTAACTCAGGGATCCAAACAAAGAGGAGTGTTACTGTACATGCTATAGTGTGGACCGTAACACATTGTTTTTTATGGCCATATCACCACATTGTTTTCTACTGGTGGTTCACTGGGCTACCGTGGTTCACACGGCTGGTTCACTGGGCTGCCGTGGTTTGCACTCCTCCGACCTGAGTAGTCCTCCCTCCGTTCCTAAATATAAGTCTTCATAGATATTTCACTGTGGACCACATACGGATGTATATAGATGCATTTTATGTGTAGATTCACTCATTTTTCTCCGTATGTGGTCCATAGTGAAATCTCTGCAAAGACTTAGTATAGTACTAGTATATACCGAGGGAGTAGTATATACAGGATCATTCTTTGCTCCTTCTTACTACTCCGACATGTGGGAGAGCCAGCATCCGGGTCGACGTGTCATGCACCAGATTAGAGCGCGGAACGGAAGGGGGGCATCATCCCGGTTGGAGCACCAGTAATTCATGACTATAGTGAGTGGTCATATCACAAGTCTTTCTAGCAGTAACACGCCGTCAAATCGCACAGCCGCACTCACTCACCCTCCTCGCCTCTCTGTCAAAGCGCCTACCCGAAAACTGCCACGCGTACTGCCCGGGAAAAGCCCCGCCCTCAACTTTTAACTACGCGAAAATAGTCCGAGCTTGTTCGTTCTATATAAATACAGTACTTACTGTATGTTTATTCACCCGTGGGGTTGTTCAATGAATGGAGGGGCGGGGAGCACAAGTGGACAATATTGTAGTACTACCCCCGTCCTGGTTTATTGGTCCTCATTGCAATCTGTGCCAAATTTTGACCATAAATTTAACTAACCAAATGCTCACGCATGTCACAAAAAATTATATATTTGAAAACTATGTTCGAATATGAACCCAACGTTATATTTTTTGTTAACATGCATTAACATTTTGTCAGTTAAATCTTTGGTCAAAATTTAGCACAAACTACATATGGGACTAATAAACCAGGACAGAGGTAGTAGTAAGTAGGAGTCGTAGAGTAGTCACCTTAAATAGAGAGTTTCTTTTCTTTAATGCCACGTACACAAATTGAAACGCTTGTTGTGGAGAGAAAAAAGATAATCACTCCACTATATATGGACGCAGGGGCCTGAGCGCTTGCTTTACGAGGGTTGCTCTCTTCATTCTCTCATCCTCTCCAGATATAAACAAGACAGCGGTAGCGACATTTTCTCTCTACTCACCGCTGGTCACAGATCCGCCAGATCCCTTCGGCCGGTGTGTGTATAGGAATAAAAGGTGCATCATTCACGCGGTCATCACCGCCGAGGGAGGAAACCTATAGCTGCCGGAGGGGCCCGTTTCTCTGCCCATGCCGTTCTCTCCGACACAGCACCAGCTCGGGAGGTCCTCTGACCCTTCTTCCTCCTTGCCGTATTGTCCGTAGATCCGACCTGCCACCGCCGACATCCGGGCGACCATCAGGTATAAGTTCTTCGAAAGCGGCCTTGCTCTACTGCCCCAGCTCCCCACATGTCTGCATGTGCATCTTTTTCTACTCCCATCAGCTCTTCCAAAGCCACCTAAATTTTTAGTATAATTAGAGGTAAAGCTACTTCATGCATTCGAATCTAGGGCTTTGTTCAAACAACGAAGAAAGGGGGGAAAGTTGTAGCATGAATCTAGGACTTGATTCAAAGAGGAAATAATATGGTGAAAGTAGTAGAGACCGGATACCCAACCGGTCTCTTGGTTGAAAAGGGAAATAATGGGAAAACACAGTACAAACTGGATAAGGAACAGATCTATTATTGGTTGAAAAAAGGATAGAAAGTGGCGGCTGGTGCACAAGTCAACAGAGTATGTCCAAGATTAGATTTGTTGCCATCACATAGTAAAAGGTCTCCAGGATTAGATTTGCTGCCCTCACATAGTAAAAGGTCTCAGGATTAGATTTGCTGCCCTCACATAGTAAAAGGTCTCAGGATTAGATTTGCTGCCCTGACATAGTAAAAGGTCTCATGATTAGATTTGCTGTCCTCACATAGTAAAAGGTCTCAGGATTAGATTTTCTGCCCTCACATAGTAAAAGGTCTGCAGGATTAGATTTGTTGCCCTCACATAGTAAAAGGTCTCTAGGATTAGATTTGCTGCCCTCACATAGCGTGAACAAGCTCGGCATCACTACTTTATGCCTCCTTGTAGGTACATTGTGCTGATGCGTCCACTGTTGCATGTCCTTATACCAACCTTTTGCTGTTGTTAATGTAAGGGCGCATGTAAAACGAATCGATCACACTGTTACCTTAGGGACATGTCTAACCAGTGTTATTGTTAATCTAATGCCTCGAGTGATAAGATGCAATTAAACTGTGTTACAAATGGCACTCCTGCTGTTTTCCCCAGTATGATAAGTAAGTTGCTCCTTTACGCTGCTGAGTGTCCTGGTGTTCCCACGATCCCTTGCCCTTAAACCAACTCTTTAGCTGTTGTTGATTTACTGTGTCTAGTAAACAAGCAATGCCACCATTAAAGTAATCCCATATCTGAGGAATCTCATTGTTGATCGTAATGCTTCTGGTAACATGAAGCATTGCTGACGTTTTAAAATTTCTACTGTCCTTGCGTGATTGCCATGAACATAATTAAGATGCTTCTTTTCATTTTGTATATGTTTCGTATATTCTTATTGACCAGCAACTGTTTCCTTTCTATCATTTTGTGCAGATAGGGATATCCATTTCACCTTATTGCTATTGTGACCTTTTGGTGAACTGCACAAAACACTTTTTTTTGGAATGAGTGTCTTGTGTAGTTCAACTAAAATGTCACGTGGGCAACATCTCTCAATTTTGGCGGAACTGCACAAAATGGTGATTGGAGTTTCCAAAATCTACGTCAAGTTCTGCGGGTAATCTCGTGCAACATTTTATTAGCCTTTGCAAGATGGAGCCGTCATTGTCACCACAATGGCACTTTATTTTAGTGGAACTGCACAAAAGGATAAGAAAATTATAGTTGCACCTTACATGAGCCGGACAACCAACCTTAATGTTCCTCAATTTTAGTGCAACTACTAAAGAAGAACCTGCCAGCTCACAAGAGCAAGTACTTCTTGCTAGATGAATGATGCAATCTTTGCTTCATTTCAGGTGAACCACAGAAAAAGGCGCATGAATTGAATCATGGAACTCTAGGCAGACCTCATCCTAGTGGACCTGGAGTTTGAGTTCAAGGAGGCCGCTATTAAAGTGAAATCATGCTTTCCTGTCTCCTTGTTTGTGCTGTGCAAACATGTTGTGCAAACGGGAATACTCAACTACAGATGTTGTGACGGTCAAGAGCATTCGCCAAGTTCTTCGATTGTATGACATGGCTAGCCAAGATGGATTTAATCCCGATATTCACTTTATCAAAAGGCTCTAATGGGTTGGTTCTGAATCTTTAAAGCTGGGAATCAATGAGATGTGTAGGCATCTTTGTTGTACTTATTATTTGAATTTTATTTGTTGGTTCTGAATCTTGCAAGCTGGGAATCAATGATATGTGTAGGCATCTTTGTTGTACTTATTATTTGGATCTTATTTGTTGGTTCTGAATCTTGCAAGCTAGGAATCAATGAGATGTGTAGGCATCTTTGTTGTACTTATTATTTGGATCTTACTTGTTGGTTCTGAATCTTGCAAGCTGGGAAACACGGCATGATGATGCAGAGGACAGCAACCATAACAAACAGTTCAAACTTGGTAGTATTATCTTTGTGAAAGTGCGACAAATGTGCTGATCGTGTGCGTCCTGAGAATAATAATTCTAATTGTTATGCATGTTGATCCCGTGGCACTGATAGAATGAGCCAATGCATTGCTTGTTTTAAGTATAAATTTCTATTAAAGCTAATTAAATTTAAGTAAAGTGACCACTAACTCCTGTTATTACAATACCAATACAGACCCGCTCATGAACCGACGTGTGGCCGGAGTAGGTTTCTTAATGGAGGCGTTTGAATGCGCCAAGGGTGCATCTTCTGCCGGGCATGCAGCGGACGAGGGAGGGGTAGTAACTGTTGTTGCATGTACACACTCAACTTACTGTTGAATCCAGTTCCCCAAGAGCTGAAAAACGAACTGCTGCCGCTGCCTACACACTCGTTCACTCGAAGAGACTCCAATGGCGATCCGAGGGGTGAGCCTGCTGGATATGGACTTCAGCAAGGAGTTAGTTTGCCGTTCAGTCCTATGGCTGCACCAAGTTGAATGTGATGTACACCAACGATACGGACTCGGTGAAGCTCTGCCTCGCCTCAGTCCTATGGCTGCACCAGGTTCTAGAGCATTTGCCCGTTTCATCGGCAGCGCCGACTGCACCTTCTCTACGGTGGAGAGAAGGAAGAACGTGATGATTCGGCCATCTGGTGCAACAAGCTTGTCGACATCTAGAAGCAATACAAGATCATCAGCAACGGGATGGAGAAGGACTCCGTGGTTGACCTCGCTGAGACCATCATCGACCCCTGATATGCCAACATGAAAGAAGACGGCCTGAACACGTAGGAGGTACCTCTGAATCTAGACTACATAACCTATGCGGCCAAGGACGCATACGCATCCTACGACATGTACAGGCAGATCTTGGACATGAGGGCGTGTTTGCTTCCCGTAACCGACGAGTACACGGACAGCCGCAGCGTCATGATCAAGCGTGCCAGGAAGGTCTAGATGTTGTACTTTATCTGTTTATAAGCACCTTTATCATCTGAGTGTTTCATGCATTAGCCTATGTGTCGTAATTATCTGTTTTGTTTGAAATATTTCTTTTAAGAACCCATTAACCTGATTGCTTTTTTAGTGGCTATTTGCTTATGTATGTAAACTAGTTCACTTGTCCGTAAAAAAAACTAGTTCACTCGGCTGCCGTGCTTTGAATCTCCTTCCTCTCCTCAGGTGGACCCAGCAGGTCTCTGAATTTTCTCCCACTTTATTTTTCGATGTAAACTGAGTTTTCTCCCAGTACTTTCCCCTAGAACCAACTCAACTATCCCACGTCTAGGTTTAGTTGCTTCCTCCTCAAGTTGGGGTAGCAGCCTGCACTTTGGGTAGCTCTTGGATGGGCGTTCTAGTTTATACTCTTCGGCCGCTAGGACTTCGGTCCATCTATCGGCTAGCAAGTCTTGGTCAGCTCTAAGCTGCTGCTGTTTCTTCTTGATGCTGCTTGTCATAGCTATGAGCCTGCATTTGAAACGCTCTTGCTCGACGGGATCCTCTGGCATGACGAATTCGTCGTCGTCGAGGCTTGCCTCGTCTTCGAAGGGAGGCATGTAATTGTCGTCCTCATCCTCTTTGTCGGCCGCTCTCTCATGAGGGCTGGCTCCTTCGTCCTCCTGCACTGAATCCTGCTGGAGGGGGTTGTCTTTGGCACTGTCTGGCGTATTGTTATCTCCGGTGCCGGAATCGCCGTTTTTGCTTTGGCGGGACTTAGAGCGGCGCCGCTGACGTCGGCGCTTGGGTTGCTTCTTGGAGGGGTCATCCTCCATTTTCTCCTCGCCATCCCCCGCTTTAGGGGTGTCCACCATGTATATGTCATATGACGAGGTGGCTTTCCAGCTCCCTATAGGTGCTGGTTCTTGATCGTCTCCTTCATCGGCGTCCATGCCGTCGATGTCTTTGGAGTCAAAGTCGAGCATGTCAGTTAAATCGTCGACAGTGGCTACGAAGTGGGTGGTGGGTGGGCTACGAATTTCTTCGTCGTCCGTATCCCAATCGTGTTGGCCGTAGTCCGGTCAGGGCTCTCCTGACAAAGAGAGAGACTTTAACGAATTCAGGATATTGCCAAAAGGCGAGTGCTGAAAGACATCCGCGGCGGTGAACCCAATCGGCCTTAATCGGAAGAGGTGCGGGATTTATGGAGTCCGGATCGGAGTCCGGCACCTTGGAGTCACGGGCCTTGCGAGGGACTAGGCTGGTATCCGGCTCTATCACCGTAGAGGTTGCAGCTTCCGGGGCGGCGTCCAACCGTCCGTGCCCGACCGGCGCAGCGGGCTCCGAGCTAATGGTCGGAGAGGACACCTGAGCGGCGCTCTGGGTGTTGTCCGATCACAGAGCTAAATCATGTCCATCGTGACAGTGCGGCGCGCTCGGTCGTGGCTCGAATCCGTCGAAGATCAAGTCCCCGCGGATGTCGGCCGAGTAGTTTAAGCTTCCAAACCTGACCTGGTGGCTAGGGGCGTAGCTTTCGATCTGCTCCAGATGGCCGAACGAGTTGGCCCGCAGTGCGAAGCCGCCGAATACGAAGATCTGTCCGGGGAGAAAAGTCTCATCCCAGACCATATCGCGATTGTCGAGCGAAGAAGCCATTGGGCCTAAAGGCGACTACACAGAGGAACTCTCAATGAAAGCACCAATGTCGGTGTCAAAACCGGCGGATCTCGGGTAGGGGGTCCCGAACTGTGCGTGTAGGCGGATGGTAACAGGAGACAAGGGACACGATGTTTTTACCCAGGTTCGGGCCCTCTTGATGGAGGTAAAACCCTACTCCTGCTTGATTAATATTGATGATATGGGTAGTACAAGAGTAGATCTACCACGAGATCGGAGTGGCTAAACCCTAGAATCTAGCCTATGGTATGATTGTTGTTCGTCCTACGGACTAAAACTCTCCGGTTTATATAGACACCGGAGAGGGCTAGGGTTACACAGAGTCGGTTAGAATGGGAGGAGATCTTCATATCGTATCGTCAAGCTTGCCTTCCACGCCAAGGAAAGTCCCATCCGGACACGGGACGGAGTCTTCAGTCTTGTATCTTCATAGTCCGGGAGTCCGGCCAAAGGTCTTAGTCCGGCCATCCGGACACCCCCTAATCCAGGACTCCCTCACTCGGCCCTGTCCATAATTGTGACTACATTACGTGGGTCTTGTGTGATAATGCGTTGAGTCGCAGTTTATCCTGGCAGTGCTTGAATAGCTACTGCCTGGAGGTGTAATGTCGAAGGTTAATTCTTCGGCATCGCGACTTTTTGGTGATCCAAAGATTATCTCTAGAGTGGCGTGGCCTACATGACCTTCACGCCTAGTTATGACACTTTGATTTTTTTAGTGGGTATGGTACTCGAGTGATCGATCCCTATCCGGTGCACCGTGTCCTGGTGCAGCCAGTTTGGGTTGTTGTCACCGCCAATAGGGTGATATCTCTGGTTGATATTTGGCCAGATAGTCTAGTCGATCGAAGATGATCGGTCGTATTTTTATACGACGGGGAAACTTTCTTTGTTGAGTTTGGCGCCCCAGAGACTGTTCGTCCGCTCCTATGTGGGTGACTCTTGTTGTGTTCATGGTTTGGGTTGGCGGAATAAATTTCTTTTTCCCTGTGTTGTTTGATGATCTGGACTTCTTGCACTGAGACCCCTTCTTATCATTCCCGACGCCGATCTGCTAATCTGTTTAAAGACCTAGCATTCTCTATTGGTATGATTGGCTGCCATTCCTGGGGTACCATGGATTTGACATGGGCGGTCGAGTATGCGGCTCAGACTGGATGGGCCTGAATTAATGTTTTGAGGAGTCTTCTCCCACTGAACGGGCTGGAGGCTACTGGCTCCTATATGGACTGTCGTGTCCTGGGCATTATCCTTCATCTTGGGGCGCTTATATTTGTTGCGCCGAGTTTTGCACATGTTGTTGCTGGCTGCTGATGTGTCCGGGACGCCTGCTATGTTGTTTTTTAGCATGTATTGCTGATCTTGTGAGTAGCCCCTCGTCATAATGTGTTGTCGGCGGGGTGTAGGCTGTCCTTTGGCTTTTAGTGCCTCCTCCTCAAATTGAGGTAGCAGCCTGCGCTTTGAGTAGCATTTTGTTCGGCGCTCGAGTCCGTATTCCTTGGCTGCCCGGACCTTAGTCCGCCTGTCTTGCCGTTGTTGTTGGTTCTTCTGTCTTATTGCAGTGGCTGTGAGCCGGCGCTTGAGGCGTTCCTGCTCCATGGGATCCTTAGGCATGCCGAATTCGTCGTTGCCTAGGCTTGCCTTGTCTTCGGGGAGAGGCATATAGTTGTCTTCCTTCAAATCTCCGTTCGTCGCCTGTTTGCCTGGGCTAGCATGCCCGTGCTCCTGTTTGGCCTGTTCGAAGGCAGGCCAATCGGGGCTGTATTCATCTTTAGCAGTATCTAGATTGTTTCCATCTCCTATGCCGATATTGCTGTGGCGGGGTTTAGAGCGGCACCGATGACGCCCATGCTTTGATTTCTTCCCTGAGGGGTTATCTCCTATTGCCTCATGACCATTGTTTTCTTTGGGAGTATCCACCATATATATATATATATATATATATATATATATATATATCATATGAAGAGGTGGCGGTCCAGCGTCCTGTGGGCAGTGGTTCTTGTTCTTCTCCTGCATCGGCGTCTATACCGTCAATGTCTTCGGAGTCAAAGTTAAGCTCGTCGGTCAAATCATCGACCGTGGCTATGAAGTGGGTGGTGGGTGGGTGACGAATTTCTTCGTCGCCTGCTTACCACTCGAGACGAACATAGTTCGGCCAGGAATCTCCTGACAGAGAGAGAGACCTTAATGAATTTAGCACATCGCCAAAAGGGGGAGTGCTGGAAGATGTCCGTGGCGGTGAATTCCATGACTGGAGCCCAATCAGATTCGATGGGCATGGATGCACGCGGTCCGGGACCTATGACCGAAGACAAGTCCGGGGGTCCGGAGACACAGATTTCCTTAGAAGTGGAGTCTGTGTCCGGCTCCAACGCCGATAGGTGTGCGGCCTCCATGGTGGGGTCCATCCACCCATCCTTGGATGGCACGATCTGCTCTGGATCAAAGTCCGGAGTCATGGCAGGGGCAATATTCCGAATACTGTCCGACGGCAGATCTAAGTCATGTGCTTGGCGATTGTTCGGCACTCCTAGCGTGGGCTCGAATCCGCCGAGGATCAAGTCTCCGCGGACATCGGCAATGTAGTTTAGGTTCCTGAACCTGACCTGACGGCCAGGGGCGTAGCTGTCGATTTGCTCTAGACGGCCAAGCGAGTTGGCCCGCGGTGCGAAGCCGCCGAACATGAAGAGCTGTCTGGGGAGAAAAGTCTCACCCTGGACGACGTTGTTGAAGGTTGGAGAAGCCATCGAGCCTTATAGCGACGACACAGAGGAACTCTCAATGAAAGCACCAATGTCGGTGTCAAAACCGGTGGATCTTGGGTAGGGGGTCCCGAACTGTGCGTCTAAGGCTAATGGTAACAGGAGACTGGGGACACGATGTTTACCTAGGTTCGGGCTCTCTCGATGGATGTAATACCCTACTTCCTGCTTGATTGATCTTGATGATATGAGTATTACAAGATTTGTTCTACCACGAGATCGTAGAGGCTAAACCCTAGAAGCTAGCCTATGGTATGATTGTTGTTGTCCTATGGACTAAACCCTCCGGTTTATATAGACACCAACGGGGGCTAGGGTTACACAGAGTCAGTTAGAGAGAAGGAGATCTACATCCAAATCGCCAAGCTTGCCTTCCATGCCAAGGAGAGTCCCATCCGGACACGGGACGAAGTCTTCAATCTTGTATGTTCATAGTCCAACAGTCCGGCCAAAGTACATAGTCCGGCTGTCCAGATACCCCCTTATCCAGGAATCCCTCAATGAGCCCAAGAACCAATGGGCCCTGAGAAGGCCGAAAGATAACTTGGACTGGAAATGGCCCAATGGAATAACGTGTCATTAATGGGTATAAAGTGATACACTATTCATTACGGGCCAGTTTCACAATGGGCCGTTAATGGGCCAAGATTTACGAAGGGCCTCATATGGGCCGAAAGAAGTCATGGGCCACACATGGGCCAGAAGTTATAACGGGCTAGAATCATATTGGACGGCCCAGATGACGCTACTGGGCCTAATTCAGAGAGGTCATAATAGGCCCTGGGTTAGCAAGTTGTAAATGGGCTATATGCGAACATGTCGTTAACAGGCTTTGCGTGGGCTGGCCCGCCACCTTTTGACCAAGTCAAACGGGCCGGCCTTTTCACAGGAATGGGCCTCTATTGGGCCGGGCCACATGTCAACGTATCATAGGCACCTTCTATCCAATGAGTGGATGACATCTGTCCCAATGGTGAGCCGACATGTGTTTCCTCCAGCCAGTGATGATTTTGCACATGGAAAATCCCCATTGGTAGGGGCTGTTAACAGGTTATTGGATCCAAAATTGGACCCGATAGCTTAACGGTGTTCCGTTATGGTGGATGCCACGTGTCGGTCACCCTTGACGAAAGCAGTTCTATGACACGTGATTTATCGTCATGGAAGTGGACACTTCCGTGATGATAATTTTGGTAATGTCATGGAACACTTCTACGACAGGACATGTATGACTATCTTGATTCTTTCGTAAAATCGTCATGGATGTACATGCATGACAAAAAATGCGACCTACTGTGACAAACACGTATCATCACGGGAGTGTATTTTTTGTAGTGTGTGCACTGGAGTAGCCCTGCTGACATAGCTCATAGCAGTAGGTATTTCAAAAAATATGGAGTAATGCATAAATTTGTACTCCAGCAAGTTTACTCTAGTACTCGGTTTAAATTTCAGTTTATTGTTAAATGGCAGTAATTCAGTTTACTTTTAAATGACTATACTCCAGCAAGGAGTAATTCAGTACATGGATTATCTTGGAGCATTTCAAAAAATAATTTACTGCATACTCAGTTTAAATTTCAGTTTCACATGCTAGTTTCCAGCAAACAAAAGCCTGTGCTTATGAAGAATAAATCAGTTGAGATGAGATACTGATCCTTTTTACTTTTTTTGTTCAGATTGTTGGAAATTTTAAGCTCTCAATCACTGATGGCCACTGCAATTCTTCGAATTCAACCATTTAGGTGAGCTGCAACTAGGAGGACTTTGGAGTAGTACTTCAAAACTGTTGCTGTTAGAACATGTTGTTACTTGCTGTCAGTTAACTGAATTAGTACAAAACTCTTCTATGGAGTTAATTGAAGATCAGCAAGCAAATCAAAATCTGCAACATATTTTCTTCAGTCCCTAACTGACAACACAATTTCTTCAATCTAGTGATGCAACAATTTCTTCAGTCTAGTAAAGTGCCACTCCAAGCATAGCAAGTCCACTGACATTGTATGCCAAATGAACAAATTGAGTTCAGGAATGCAACAATGGAGCAATCCAGTAGAAATTTTTACAAGAAAAATAAGGTGGCAGGAGAATATGGCGAGAAAAAGAAGAACTTTTTACTCCAGCGAGCTCTTTGCCTTGATGCAGATGTGTGCAGATGCAGGTGAGTGGCACCGGTGTGCAGATGCAGGTGCATCGGTATTGGCTTCATGGTTGACGACTTCCTTGCTGATGCATGCAGGTGCAAGCGTGTGGCGCTCGCGGGGAGGTGGTCGATGACGGCAAGGGAGAGATGACCCCCCGTGGAGTCCGAGAGAGGAGGGGGGCCTGCTACCTCTTGAGCATGCGTTGGTTTTTCTCTTGAAGAGGAAAGGGTGATGCAGCAAAGTAGCGTAATATTTCCCTCAGTTTTGAGAACCAAGGTATCAATCCACTAGGAGGCTCCTCACAAGTCCCACGCGCCTACACAAACAAACAAGTACCTCGCAACCAACGCGATAAAGGGGTTGTACATCCCTTCACGGTAACTTGCGAAAGTGAGATCTAATAGAGATAATTAGATAAGATAAATATTTTTGGTATTTTTATGATATAGATTAGAAAATAAAAGATGCAAATAAAAGTAGATGGAAAACTTATATGATATAAGATAGACCCAGGGGCCAAAGGTTTCACTAGTGGCTTCTCTCAAGATAGCATAATTATTACGGTGGGTGAACAAATTACTGTCGAGCAATTGATGGAAAGTGCATAATTATGAGAATATCTAGGCATGATCATGTATATACGCATCACGTCCGCAACAAGTAAACCGAAACGATTCTGCATCTACTACTATTACGCCACACATCGACCGACTCCTGCCTGCATCTAGAGTATTAAGTTCATGAAGAACAAAGTAACACATTAAGCAAGATGACATGATGTAGAGGGATAAACTCATGAAATATGATATAAACCCCATCCTTTTATCCTCGATGGCAACAATACAATACATGCCTTGCTGCCCCTGCTGTCACTGGGAAAGGACACCGCAAGATTGAACCCAAAGCTAAGAACTTCTCCCATTGCAAGAAAGATCAATCTAGTAGGCCAAACCAAACTGATAATTCGAAGAGACTTGCAAAGATAACCAATCATACATAAAAGAATTCAGAGGAGATTCAAATATTTCTCATAGATAAACTTGATCATAAACCCACAATTCATCGGATCTCGACAAACACACTGCAAAAAGAGTTACATCAAATAGATCTCCAGAAGAGGAAGGAGAACATTGTATTGAGAATCAAAGAGAGAGAAGAAGCAATCTAGCTAATAACTATGGACCCAAAGGTCTATGGTAAACTACTCACAACTCATCGGAGAGGCCTTGGAGTTGATGTAGAGGCCCTCTATGGTGATATTCCTTTTCTGCAAACACTGAAATAGGCAAAAAAAATAGCAATTTGGGCTGGTCCCAAAAATGATATAAAAGTGTAAAGTAAAGCCCATAAACATCCAAAACGGGTAATATAATAGTAGGGAACAATAAAAAATTATAGATACGTTGGAGACGTATCAAGCATCCCCAAGCTTAATTCCTGCTCGTCCTCGAGTAGGTACATGATAAAAACATAATTTTTGATGTGGAATGCTACCTAGCATAGTTTTTCAATGTAATTTTCTTTATTGTGGCATGAATGTTCAGATCCAAATGATTCAAAATAAAATTTCATATTGACATGATAAACAATAATACTTCGAGCATACTAACAAAGTAATCATGTCTTCTCAAAATATCATGGCTAAAGAAAGCTATCCCTACAAAATCATATAGTCTGGATATGCTCTAACTTCATCACACAAAGTATTTAATCATGCGCAACCCCGATGACAAGCCAAGCAATTGTTTCATACTTTAGTATTCTCAAACTTTTTTGAACTTTCACGCAATACATGAGCGTGAGCCATGGACATAACACTATATGTGGAATAGAATGGTGGTTGTGGAGAAGACAAAAAAGTGGAAGATAGTCTCACATCAACTAGGCGTATCAACGGGCTATGGAGATGCCCATTAATAGATATCAATGTGAGTGAGTAGGGATTGCCATGAAACGGATGCACTAGAGCTATAAATGTATGAAAGCTCAACAAAAGAAACTAAGTGGGTGTGCATCCAACTTGCTTGCTCATGAAGACCTAGGGCATTCTGAGGAAGCCCATCATTGGAATATACAAGCCAAGTTCTATAATGACAAATTCCCACTAGTATATGAAAGTGACAACATAGGAGACTCTCAATTATGAAGATCATGGTGCTACTTTGAAGCACAAGTGTGGCAAAAGGATAGTAGCATTGTCCCTTCTCTCTTTTTCTCTCATTGTTTATTTGGCCTTTCTCTTTTTTTATTTGGCCTTTTTTTGTAAAGTCCAAAGTCTCATCCTGACTTGTGGGGGAATCATAGTCTCCATCATCCTTTCCTCACTTGGGACAATGCTCTTGCCGGGGAACGTAGTAATTTCAAAATTTTCCCACACACACGCAAGATCATGGTGATGCAGAGCAACGAGAGGGGAGAGTGTTGTCCACGTACCCTCGTAGACCGAAAGCGGAAGCATTAGCACAACACGGTTGATGTAGTCGTATGTCCTCATGATCCGTCCGATCCAAGTACCGAACGTACATCACCTCCGAGTTTAGCACACGTTCAGCTCGATGACGTCCCTCGAACTTCGATCCAGCCAAGCTTTGAGGGAGAGTTTCGTTAGCACGACGGCGTGGTGTCGGTGATGATGTTTCTACCGACGCAGGGCTTCGCCTAAGCACTGCTACAATATGATCGAGGTGGAATATGGTGGAGGGGGCACCGCACACGGCTAAGAGATCAAGAGATCAATTGTTGTGTCTATGGGGTTCCCCCTCCTCCGTATTTAAAGGAGGGGAGGAGAGGGCCGGCCAAGGGCAGGAGGCGCGCCCAAGGGGGATCCTCCTTTTCCTATTTGGAGAGGGAGAGGGAAGCAAGAGGAATGAGGGATGAAGGAAAGGGGGCCGCCCCCCCTACCAATTCGGATTGGGCTTGGGGGGGGGGGGGGCGCCCCCTCCCTAGCTCCTTTCCCCTCCTTTCCACTAAAACCCATTAAGGCCCATATACCTCCCAGGGGGTTCCGATAACCTCCCGGTGCCCCGGTATTATCCCGATCTCACCCGGAACCATTCCGGTGTCCAAATATAGTCGTCCAATATATCGACCATTTCGACACTCCTCGTCATGTCCATGATCACATCCGGGACTCCGAACTACCTTCAGTACATCAAAACACATAAACTCTTATATAACCGCCATCGAACTTTAAGCGTGCGGACCCTACGGGTTCGAGAACTATGTAGACATGACCAAGACACGTCTCCGGTCAATAACAAATAGCAGAACCTGGATGCTCATATTGGCTCCCACATATTCTACGAAGATCTTTATCGGTGAAACCGCATAACAACATACGTTGTTCCCTTTGTCATCAGTATGTCACTTGCCCGAGATTCGATCGTCAGTATCTTAGCACCTAGTTCAATCTCGTTACTGACAAGTCTCTTTACTCCTTCCGTAATGCATCATCCCGTAACTAACTCATTAGTCACATTGCTTGCAAGGCTTATAGTGATGTGCATTACTGAGAGGGCCCAGAGATACCTCTCCGACAATCGGAGTGATAAATCCTAATCTCGAAATACGCCAACTCAACAAGTACCTTAGGAGACACCTATAGAGCACCTTTATAATCACCCAGTTACATTGTGACATTTGGTAGCACACAAAGTGTTCCTACGGTAAACAGGAGTTGCATAATCTCATAGTCATAGGAACATGTATAAGTCATGAAGAAAGCAATAACAACATACTAAACGATCAAGTGCTAAGCTAACAGAATGGGTCAAGTCAATCACATCATTCTCCTAATGATGCGATCACATTAATCAAATGGCAACTCATGTCTATGGCTAGGAAACATAACCATCTTTGATCAATGAGCTAGTCAGGTAGAGGCATACTAGTGACACTATGTTTGTCTACGTATTCACACATGTATTATGTTTCCGGTTAATACAATTCTAGCATGAATAATAAACATTTATCATGATATGAGGAAATAAATAATAACTTTCTTATTGCCTCTAGGTCATATTTCCTTCAGTCTCCCACTTGCACTAGAGTCAATAATCTAGATTACACAGTAATGATTCTAACACCCATGGAGTCTTGGTGCTGATCATGTTTTGCTCGTGGAAGAGGCTTAGTCAATGGGTCTGCGACATTCAGATCCGTATGTATCTTGCAAATCTCTATGTCTCCCACCTGGACTTGATCCTAGATAAAGTTGAAGCGTCTCTTGATGTGCTTGGTTCTCTTGTGAAATCTGGATTCCTTTGCCAAGGCAATTGCACCAGTATTGTCACAAAAGATTTTCATTGGACCCGATGCACTAGGTATGACACCTAGATCGGATATGAACTCCTTCATCTAGACTCCTTCATTTGTTGCTTCCGAAGCAGCTATGTACTCCGCTTCATATGTAGATCCCACCACGACACTTTGTTTAGAACTGCACCAACTGACAGCTCCACCGTTCAATATAAACACGTATCATGTTTGTGATTTAGAATCGTCCAGATCAATGTCAAAGCTAGCATCGAAGTAACTATTTACGACTTGCTCTTTGTCACCTCCATAAACGAGAAACATATCTTTAGTCTTTTTCAGGTATTTCAGGATGTTCTTGACCGCTGTCCAGTGATCCACTCCTGGATTACTTTGGTACCTCCCTGCTAAGCTAATAGCAAGGCACACATTAGATCTAGTACACAACATTGCATACATGATAGAGCCTATGGCTCAAGCATAGGGAACATCTTTCATTTTCTCTTTATCTTCTGCAGTGGTCGGGCATTGAGTCTTACTCAACTTCACACCTTGTAATATAGGCAAGAATCCTTTCTTTGCTTGATCCATTTTGAAAATTTTCAAAACTTTATCAAGCTATGTGTTTTGTGAAAGTGCAATTAAGCGTCTTGATCTATCTCTATAGATCTTGATGCCTAATATATAAGCAGCTTCACCGAGGTCTTTCATCGGAAAACTTTTATTCAAGTATCCTTTTATGCTATCTAGAAATTCTATATCATTTCCAATTAACAATATGTCGTCTACATATAATATCAGAAATGCTACAGAGCTCCCATTCACTTTCTTGTAAATACAGGCTTCTCCAAAAGTCTGTATAAAACCATATGCTTTGACACACTATCAAAGCATTTATTCCAACTCCGAGAGGCTTGCACTAGTCCATAAATGGATCGCTGGAGCTTGCACACTTTGTTAGCACCTTTTGGATCAACAAAACCTTCTGGTTGCATCATATACAACTCTTCTTCCAGAAATCCATTTAGGAATGCAGTTTTGACATCCATTTGCCAAATTTCATAATCATAAAATGCGGCAATTGCTAACATGATTCAGACAGACTTAAGCATCGCTACGGGTGAGAAAGTCTCATCATAGTCAACCCCTTGAACATGTCGAAAACCTTTCACAACAAGTCGACCTTTGTAGACAGTAACATTACCATTAGCGTCAGTCTTATTCTTAAAGATCCATTTATTCTCGATGGCTTGCCGATCATTAGGAAAGTCAAACAAAGTCCACACTTTGTTCTCATACATGGATCCTATCTCAGATTTCATGGCTTCAAGCCATTTTGCGGAATCTGAGCTCATCATCGCTTCCTCATAGTTCGTAGGATCGTCATGGTCAAGTAACATGACTTCTAGGATAGGATTACCGTACCACTCTGGTGCGGATCTTTCTCTGGTTGACCTACAAGGTTCGGTAGTAACTTGATCTGAAGTTTCATGATCAATATCATTAGCTTCCTCACTAATTGGTGTAGGCGTCACAGGAACTGGTTTCTGTGATGAACTACTTTCCAATAAGGGAGCAGGTACAGTTACCTCATCAAGTTCTACTTTCCTCCCACTCACTTATTTCGAGAGAAACTCCTTCTCTAGAAAGGATCCATTCTTCAACGAAAGTCTTGCCTTCGGATCTGTGATAGAAGGTGTCCCCAACAGTTTCCTTTGGGTATCCTATGAAGACACATTTCTCCGATTTAGGTTCAAGCTTATCAGGTTGAAGTTTTTTCACATAAGCATCGCAACCCCAAACTTTAGGAAATGACAACTTTGGTTTTTTGCCAAACCACAGTTCATAAGGCGTCGTCTCAATGGATTTTGATGGTGCCCTATTTAACGTGAATGCAACTGTCTCTAAAGCATAACCCCAAAAGGATAGAGGTCAATTAGTAAGGGACATCATTGATCGTACCATATCTAGTAAAGTACGATTACGACGTTCGGACACACCATTACGTTGTGGTGTTCCGGGTGGCATGAGTTGTGAAACTATTCCACATTGTTTCAAATGTAGACCAAACTCGTAACTCAAATATTCTCCTCCACAATCAGATCGTAGAAATTTTATTTTCTTGTTATGATGATTATCTACTTCACTCTAAAATTCTTTGAACTTTTCAAATGTTTCAGACTTATGTTTCATCAAGTAGATATACCCATATCTGCTCAAATCATCTGTGAAGGTGACAAAATGACGATATCTGCCGCGAGCCTCAATGTTCATTGGACCACATACATCTGTATGTATGATTTCCAATAAATCTGTTGCTCGCTCCATAGTTCTGGAGAATGGCATTTTAGTCATCTTGCCCATGAGGCATGGTTCGCAAGTACCAAGTGATTCATAATCAAGTGATTCCAAAAGTCCATCAGTATGGAGTTTCTTCATGCGTTTTACACCAATATGGCCCAAACGGCAGTGCCACAAATATGTTGCACTATCATTATAACCTCTGCATCTTTTGGCTTCAACATTATGAATATGTTTATCACTACTATCGAGACTCAATAAAAATAGACCACTCTTCAAGGGTGCATGACCATAAAAGATATTACTCATATAAATAGAACAACCATTATTCTCTAATTTAAATGAGTAACCGTCTCGCATCAACCAAGATCCAGATATAATGTCCGTGCTTAATGCTGGCACCAAATAATAATTATTCAGGTCTAAAACTAATCCTGAAGGTAGATGTAGAGGTAGCGTGCTGACCGCGATCACATCGACTTTGGAACCATTTCCCACGTGCATCGTCACCTTGTCCTTAGCCAGTGTTCACTTAATCCGTAGTCCTTGTTTCGAGTTGCAAATATTAGCAATAGAACCAGTATCAAATACCCAGGTGCTACTACGATCTCTAGTAAGGTACACATCAATAACATGTATATCACATATAGCTTTGTTCACCTTGCCATCCTTCTTATTCGCCAAATACTTGGGGCAGTTCCGCTTCTAGTGACCAGTCTGGTTGCAGTAGAAGCACTCAGTCTCGGGCTTAGGTCCAGACTTGGGTTTCTTCTCTTTAGTAGCAACTTGTTTTTTGTTCTTCTTGAAGTTTCCCTTCTTCTTCCCTTTACCCTTTTTCTTGAAACTAGTGGTTTTGTTAACCATCAACACTTTATGCTCCTTTTTGATTTCTACCTCCGCAGCTTTAAGCATTGCGAAGAGCTCGGGAATTGTCTTGTTCATCCCTGGCATATTATAGTTCATCACAAAGCTCTTGTAGCTTGGTGGCAGTGATTGAAGAATTCTGTCAATGACACTATCATCAGGAAGATTAACTCCCAGTTGAATCAAGTGATTATTATACCCAGACATTTTGAGTATTTGTTCACTGACAGAACTATTCTCCTCCATCTTGCAGCTATAGAACTTATTGGATACTTCGTATCTCTCAACCCGGGCATTTGCTTGAAATATTAACTTCAACTCCTGGAACATCTCATATGCTCCATGACGTTCAAAACATCATTGAAGTCCCGGTTGTAAGCCGTAAAGCATGGCACACTGAACTATCGATTAGTCATCAGCTTTGCTCTGCCAAACATTCACAACGTCTCCAGTTGCATCTGCAGCAGGCCTGGCACCAAGCGGTGCTTCCAGGACGTAATTCTTCTGTGCAGCAATGAGGATAATCCTCAAGTTATGGACCCAGTCCATGTAATTGCTACCATCATCTTTCAACTTTGCTTTCTCAAGGAACGCATTAAAATTCAACGGAACAACAGCACAGGCCATCTATATACAATAACATAGACAAGAAAAATACTATCAGGCACTAAGTTCATGATAAATTTAAGTTCAATTAATCATATTACTTAAGAACTCCCACTTAGATAGACATCCCTCTGATCATCTAAGTGATCACGTGATCCAAATCAACTAATCCATGTCCGATCATCACATGAGATGGAGTAGTTTTCAATGGTGAACATCATTATGTTGATCATATCTACTATATGATTCATGCTCGAACTTTCGGTCTCAGTTTTCCGAGGCCATATTTGCATATGCTAGGCTCGTCAAGTTTAACCTGAGTATTCTGCGTGTGCAAAACAGGCTTGCACCCGTTGTAGATGAACGTAGATCTTATCACACCCGATCATCTCGTGGTGTCTCGGCACGACGAACTTTGGCAACGGTGCATACTCAGGGAGAAACCTTTTACCTTGAAATTTAGTGAGGGATCATCTTATAATGCTACCGTAAATCAAAGCAAAATAAGATGCATAAAGGATAAACATCACATGCAATTAATATAAGTGATATGATATGGCCATCATCATCTTGTGCTTGGGATCTCCATCTTCGAAGCACCGTAATGATCACCATGGTCACCGGCGCGACACCTTGATCTCCATCGTAGCATCATTGTCGTCTCGCGAACTATTGCTTCTACGACTATCGCTACTGCTTAGTGATAAAGTGAAGCAACTACAGGGCGATTGCATTGCATACAATAAAGCAACAACCGTATGGCTCCTGCGAGTTGCCGATAACTTGGTTACAAAACATGATCATCTCATACAATAAAATATAACATCACGTCTTGTCCATATCACATCACAACATGCCCTGCAAAAACAAGTTAGACGTCCTCTACTTTGTTGTTGCAAGTTTTACGTGGATGCTATGGGATGAGCAAGAACCGTTCTTACCTACGCATCAAAACCACAACGATATTTCGTCAAGTTAGTGTTGTTTTAACCTTCTCAAGGACCGGGCGTAGCCACACTCGGTTCAACTAAAGTTGGAGAAACTGACACCCGCCAGCCACCTATGTACAAAGCACATCGCTAGAACTAGTCTTGCGTAAGCGTACGCGTAATGTCGGTCCGGGCCGCTTCATCCAACAATACCGCCGAACCAAGTATGACATGCTGGTAAGAAGTATGACTTGTATTGCCCACAACTCACTTGTGTTCTACTCGTGCATCTAACATCTACGCATAAAACCTGGCTCTGATACCACTGTTGGGGAACGTAGTAATTTCAAAATTTTCCTATGCACATGCAAGATCATGGTGATGCATAGCAACGAGAGGGGAGAGTGTTGTCCACGTACCCTCGTAGACTGAAAGCGGAAGCGTTAGCACAACGCAGTTGATGTAGTCGTACGTCTTCACGATCCGACCGATCCAAGTACCGAACGTATGGCACCTCCAACTTCAGCACATGTTCAGCTCGATGATGTCCCTCGAACTCCGATCTAGACGAGCTTTGAGGGAGAGTTTCATCAGCACGACGGCGTGGTGACGGTGATGATGTTGCTATCGATGCAGGGCTTTGCCTAAGCACCGCTACGATATGATCGAGGTGGAATATGGTGGAGGGGGCACCGCACACGGCTAAGAGATCAAGAGATCAATTGTTGTGTATATGGGGTGCCCCCCTCCTCCGTATATAAAGGAGGGGAGGAGAGGGCTGGCCAAGGGGAGGAGGTGCACCCAAGGGGGGAGTCCTACTCCCACCTGGAGTAGGACTCCTTTTCCTATTTGGAGAGGGAGAGGGAAGGAAGAGGAAGGAGGGAGGAAGGAAAGGGGGGCTCCCAATTTGGATTGGGCTTGGGGGGGCGCCCCCTCCCTTGCTCCTTTCTCCTCCTTTCCACTAAAGCCCATTAAGGCCCATATACCTCCCGGGGGGTTCCGATAATGTCCCGGTGCTCCGGTATTATCCTGATCTTACCCGGAACAATTCCGGTGTCCAAATATAGTCATCCAATATATCGACCATTTCGAGACTCCTCGTCATGTCCGTGATCACACCCGAGACTCTGAACTACCTTCGGTACATCAAAACACATAAACTCATAATATAACCGCCATCGAACTTTAAGCGTGCAGACCCTACGGGTTCAAGAACTATGTAGACATGACAGAGACACGTCTCTGGTCAATAACCAATAGCGGAACCTGGATGCTCTTATTGGCTCCCTCATATTCTACGAAGATCTTTATCGGTCAAACCGCATAACAACTTATGTTGTTCCCTTTGTCATCGGTATGTTACTTGACCGAGATTCGATCATCGGTATCTCAATACCTAGTTCAATCTCATTACCGTCAAGTCTCTTTACGCGTTCTGTAATGCATCATCTCGTAACTAACTCATTAGTCACATTGCTTGCAAGTCTTATAGTGATGTGCATTACCGAGAGGGCCCAGAGATACCTCTCCGACAATCGGAGTGACAAATCCTAATCTCGAAATACGCCAACTCAACAAGTACCTTCGGAGACACCTGTAGAGCACCTTTATAATCACCTAGTTACGTTGTGATGTTTGGTAGCACACAAAGTGTTCCTCCGGTAAACGGGAGTTGCATAATCTCATAGTCATAGGAACATGTATAAGTCAAGAAGAAAGCAATGGCAACATACTAAACGATCAAGTGCTAAGCTAACGGAATGGGTCAAGTCAATCACATCATTCTCCTAATGATGTGATCCCATTAATCAAATGACAACTCATGTCTATGGCTAGGAAACATAACCATCTTTGATCAACGAGCTAGTCAGGTAGAGGCATACTAGTGACACTATGTTTATCTACGTATTCACACATGTATTATGTTTTCGGTTAATAGAATTCTAGCATGAATAATAAACATTTATCATGATACGAGGAAATAAATAATAACTTTATTATTGCCTCTAGGGCATATTTCCTTCATCTCTAATAATGAAGATCATCACACTTTTATTTACTTACAACTCAAGATTACAACTCGATACTTAGAACAAGATATGACTCTATATGAATGCCTCCGGTGGTGTACCGGGATATGCGATGAACGAAGAGTAACATGTATGGAAATCATGATGGTGGCCTTGCCACAAATACGATGTCAACTACATGATCATGCAAGGAAATATGACAATGATGATGCGTGTCATAATAAACGGAATGGTGGAAAGTTGCATGGAAATATATCTCGGAATGGCTATGGAAATGCCATAATATGTAGGTATGGTGGCTGTTTTGATGAAGGTAAATGGTGGGTGTATGGTACTGGCGAAAGTTGCACGGCACAAGAGAGGCTAGCAATGCTGGAAGGGAGAGAGTGCGTATAATCCATGAACTCAACATTAGTCATAAAGAACTCATATACTTATTGCAAAAATATACAAGTAATCAAAAACCAAGCACTATGTGCATTCTCCTAGGGGGGATAGACTGGTAGGAAAAGACCATCGCTCGTCCCCGACCGCCACTCATAAGGAAGACAATCAATAAATAAATCGTGCTCCAACTTCATCACAAAGCGGTTCACCATACGTGCATGCTACGGGAATCACAAACTTCAACACAAGTATTTCTTAAATTCATAATTACCCCACTAGCATGAATCTAATATCACCATCCTCATATCTCAAAACAATTATCAAGCATCAAATTGATCATAGCATCCAATTCACTTTCTATGATAGTTTTTATTATACCCAACTTGGATGCTCATCATTCTAGGACCAATTTTATAACCATATCAAATACCTTGCTGTTCTAAAAGACTCTCAAAATAATATAAGTGAAGCATGAGAGATCAACAATTACTACAAAATTAAGCCACCACCGTGCTCTAAAAGATATAAGTGAAGCACTAGAGCAAAAATTATCTAGCTCAAAAGGTATAAGTGAAGCACATCGAGTATTCTAATAAATTCTAAATCATGTGGGTTTATCCCAAAAGGTGTGTACAGCAAGGATGATTGTGGTAATCTAAAAAGCAAATACTCATATCATACAAGACGCTCCAAGCAAAACACATATCATGTGGCGAATAAAAATATAGCTCCAAGTAAAGTTACCGATAGACGAAGACGAAAGAGGGGATGCCTTCCGGGGCATCCCCAAGCTTAGGCTTTTGGTTATCCTTGAATATATTGGGGTGCCATGGGCATCCCCAATCTTAGGCTCTTTCCACTCCTTATTCCATAGTCCATCAAATCCTTACCCAAAACTTGAAAACTTCACAACACAAAACTCAACAAGAAATCTCATAAGCTCCGTTAGTGCAAGAAAGAAAAACCACCACATAAGTACTGTGATGAACTAATTATTAATTTATATTGGTGTTAAAACTACTGTATTCCAACTTCTCTATGGTTCATACCCCCCGATACTAGCCATAAATTCATCAAAATAAGCAAACAACACACGAAAAACAGAATCTGTCAAAAACAGAACAGTCTGTAGCAATATGTAACTTTCAAATACTTATGGAAATCCACACATCCTACCAAAATAGGACGTCCTGGGCAATTTTTCTATTGATCTACATAAAAACGAATCAACGCAAAAAGAACACTTCTGTGATTTATTGAATTTTTTCTCGTGAGCGCAAAGTTTCTGCTTTTCAGTAGAATCAAATTAACTTTCACCCCAAGGTTATCCTATAGGTTCTACTTGGCACTAATTAAAACATGAAAACACATCTAAACAGAAGCTAGACGAAATATTTATTACTAAACAGAAGCAAAAAAGCAAGGAACAAAAATAAAATTGGGTTGCCTCCCAACAAGCGCTATCGTTTAACGCCCCTAGCTAGGCATAAAAGCGAGAATAGATCTAAGTATTGCCATCTTTGCCATTCAATTCATAAGTGACTCACATGATAGATTCGTAAGGTAATTTAATTTTCTTTCTAGGAAAGTGTTCCATGCCTTTCCTTAATGGAAATTGGAATCTAATATTTCCTTCCTTCATATCGATAATTGCACCAATCGTTCTAAGGAAAGGTCTACCAAGAATAATAGGACATGAAAGATTGCAATCTATATCAAGAACGATAAAATCTACGGGCACATAATTCCTATATGCAACAATAAGAACATCATTGACCATTCCCATAGGTTTCTTAATGGTGGAATCTGCAAGGTGCAACTTTAAAGAGCAATCATCAAAATCATGGAAGCCTAGCACATCACGTAAAGTTTTCGGAATCGTGGAAACACTAGCACCCAAATCACACAAAGCATAGCATTCATGATCTTTAATTTTAATTTTTATAGTAGGTTCCCACTCATCATAAAGTTTTCTAGGTATAGAAACTTCCAAATTAACTTTTTCCTCATAAGATTGCATCAAGGCATCAACGATATGTTTGGTAAAAGCTTTATTTTGGCTATAAGCATGAGGAGAATTCAACACGGATTGCAACAAGGAAATACAATCTATTAAAGAACAATTATAATAATTAAATTCCTTGAAATCCAAAGTAGTGGTTCATTGCTGTGTAAAGTTTTAATCTCTCCAATCTCACTTTTACCAATTTTAGCATCAAGAGCAAAATACTTCAAATCATCGGAACACCTTTTAACTAAAGTTGATTCACCTCCAGTCCCATCATTATTAACATTCATATTTCAAAACAGGGATTTAATAGGAGACGCATCAATAACTTTTAGATCCTCATCATTATTTTCATGGAAACTAAAAGAACACGCTCTTACAAAGAAATCTTTCTTAGCACGCAACCTAGCGGTTCTTTCTTTGGACTCATCAATGGAAATTCTCATGGCTTTGAGAGACTCATTGATATCATGCTTAGGAGGAATATACCTAAGGTTCAAAGAATCAACATCAAGAGAAAGTCTATCAACGTTCCTAGCCAATTGATAAACTTTAAGCAATTTTTCTTCAAGCAAAGCACTGAAATTCTTTTGAGAATTCATAAATTCTTTAACACTAATCTCAAAATCATAGGGCATCTTATTAAAATTTCCATAAGAGTGGTTGTAGGAATTACCATAATTATTGGAGGAATTACTAGGGAACGGCCTAGGATTAAAGTTTCCTCTATACGCGTTGTTACCAAAATTATTCCTACCAACAAAATTCACATCCATAGATTAATTATTATTCTCAATCAAAGTAGACAAAGGCATATCATTGGGATCAATAGGAGCACTATTAATAGCAAACAATTTCATGAGTTCATCCATCTTTCCACTTAAAACATTAATTTCTTCTATAGCATGAACTTTTTTACTAGTAGATCTTTTGGTGTGTCATTGAGAATAATTAACCATAATATTATCAAGGAGTTTTGTAGCTTCTCCTAAAGTAATTTCCATAAAAGTGCCTCCCGCGGCCGAATCTAAAAGATTTCTAGAAGCAAAATTCAATCCGGCATAAATTTTTTGTATGTTCATCCATAAATTCAAATCATGAGTAGGGCAATTGCGAATCATTAATTTCATTATTTCCCAAGATTGGGCAACATGCTCATGATCAAGTTGTTTAAAATTCATAATATCGTTTCTAAGAGAGATAATCTTAGCGGGAGGAAAATACTTAGAGATAAAATCATCTTTGCACTTATTCCATGAGTCAATACTATTTTTAGGCAAAGATGAAAACCAAGTTTTAGCATGATCTCTAAGTTAAAACGGAAATAACTTCAATTTAACAATATAATTATCCTTATCTTTCTTCTTTTGCATATCACACAAATCCACAAAGTTGTTTAGATGAGTAGCGGCATCTTCACTAGGAAGGCCGGAGAATTGATCTTTCATAACAAGATTCAACAAAGCAGCATTGATTTCACAAGATTCAACATCATTAAGAGGAGCAATCAGAGTGCTAAGGAAATCATTATTATTGGTATTGGAAAAGTCACACAATTTGGTATTATCTTGCGCCATCGTGACAGGCAATCCAACACACAAGCACACAAAAGACAAGCAAAAAAGAGGCAAACAGAAAAGAGAGGGCAAATAAAATGGCAAGGGTGAAGTGGGGGAGAGGAAAATGAGAGGCAAATGGCAAATAATGTAATACGAGGGAGATGAGTTTGTGATGGGTACTTGGTATGTCTTGACTTGAGCGAAGACCTCCCTGGTAATGGCGCCAGAAATCCTTCTTGCTACCTCTTGATCATGCGTTGGTTTTTCCCTTGAAGAGGAAAGGGTGATGCAGCAACTAGCGTAAGTATTTCCCTCAGTTTTGAGAACCAAGGTATCAATCCAGTAGGAGGCTCCTCACAAGTCCCACGCGCCTACACAAACAAACAAGAACCTCACAACCAATGCGATAAAGGGGTTGTCAATCCCTTCACGGTAACTTGCAAAAGTGAGATCTGATAGAGATAATAAGATAAGATAAATATTTTTGGTATTTTTATGATATAGATTGGAAAATAAAAGTGGATGGAAAACTTATATTATAAAAGATAGACCCGAGGGCCATAGGTTTCACTAGTGGCTTCTCTCAAGATAGCATAATTATACGGTGGGTGAACAAATTATTGTCGAGCAATTGATAGAAAAGTGCATAGTTATGAGAATATCTAGGCATGATCATGTATATAGGCATCACGTCCGCAACAAGTAGACCGAAACAACTCTGCATCTAGTACTATTACTCCACACATCGACGGACTCCTACCTGCATCCAGAGTATTAAGTTCATGAAGAACGGAGTAACGCATTAAGCAAGATGACATGATGTCGAGGGATAAACTCATGCAATATGATATAAACCCCATCTTTTTATCCTCGATGGCAACAATACAATATGTGCCTTGCTGCCCCTGCTGCCACTAGGAAAGGATGCCGCAAGATTGAACCCAAAGCTAAGCACTTATCCCATTGCAAGAAAGATCAATCTAGTAGGCCAAACCAAATTGATAATTTGAAGAGACTTGCAAAGATAACCGATCATACATAAAAGAATTTAGAGGAGATTCAAATAGTTCTCATAGATAAACTTGATCATAAACCCACAATTCATCAGATCTCGACAAACACACCGCAAAAAGAGTTACATCGAATAGATCTCCAAGAAGAGGAAGGAGAACTTTGTATTGAGATTCAAAGAGAGAGAAGAAGCCATCTAGCTAATAACTATGGACCCAAAGGTCTGTGGTAAACTACTCACAACTCATTGGAGAGGCCTTGGTGGTGATGGAGAGGCCCTCCATGGTCGATTCCCCCTCCGGTGGAGCGCCGGCTAAGGCTCCAAGATGGGATCTCGTGGATACAGAAGGTTGCAGCAGTGGAAATAGTTTTTCGTGCTGCTCCTGGATGGTTTCGGGGTACGTAGATATATATAGGAGGAAGAAGTAGGTTGGTGGATGCTCGAGGGGCCCATGAGGGTGGGGGCGCGCCCACCCCCTTAGGGAACGCCGGGCACCCTCGTGGCCGCCTCATCCGCTTCTTGATGTCCACTCCAAGTCTCCTGGATTGCGTTTGTTCCAAAAAGATCGCTCCCGAAGGTTTCATTCCATTTGGACTCCGATTGATATTCCTTTTCTGCCAAACACTGAAATAGGCAAAAAAACAGCAATTCGGGCTGGGCCTCCGGTTAGTAGGTTAGTCCCAAAAATGATATAAAAGTGTAAAGTAAAGCCCATAAACATCCAAAACAAGTAATATAATAGCATGGAACAATCAAAAATTATAGATACATCGGAGACGTATCAGGCCCCGCCGCCTTTCCGGCAACGTACACTCCCAATGCTCCGGATATAGACAAGCAGCGCTACAACTCGCCGTCGGAGAGTAGGTCGGCAAAAAAAATCCAAGCTTCTATAGCAGCATGGGGCGGCGGCAGCAGCGCGGTGTGGGGGAAGCAAAATGGTAATAGCGTGGGGCGGCAGGGGGTTGGGAGGGGAGCAGGTGGCATGGGGCGGAGGCGAGGAAGGAGTAGGTGGCGTCCGTTGGAGAGGAAGGAGGAAGTGTTGAGTTGTGTTGTAACGTGCTGTTGTGCATGCCCATGTAAATAGGATCAAGGGCCCGCGTGCCTTCTGACTCGAGCAGCGCCTGGTGTATATAACCATGTATGTGTAACACTTGATGATAAACAAAGAGAGAATTATTTCCTCCAACTTGGTATCAGTTACCAGGCCCTCCTCTTTCGTCGCGATGGTTGAGCACGGCTCCTCTGCCTCCGCCACCACCAGTGTTGCGACCTCGCCGAGCTCCCTCTATTCTACAGCGACTGCTCCTTCCACATCTGCGGCAACCTCGTCGGGCACCTCCCCTTTCGTCTCCTCTGGCTTGTCTGGCAGCTCCGGTCCCTCTCAATTCACCCCACTATTCTCCTCTTCGGCCCCTGTTCCAACCCTCCTGCTCCTTGCAACCCGATCTTCTATGATCATATCACCAACCACATGAAGTTCCTGCTCAATCCGGCTGACCACAACTACCATAAGTGGAAGTCCTTCTTCCTGCTGGTCCTCGTCCGCTACGGCGTCACCTTCCTCATCGAGCATCCCCCTCCACCCAACACCGATGCCCAATACCTGAAGCTGGACACCCATGTTGTGCTCTGGATATACGTCACCCTCGCTGATCCCCTCATTGACCATGTTGTTGGTGCCACCACCACCTACGCCCTCTGGACAAAGATCAAGGACTTCTTCCTCGCCAATCGGGCTGCACGGTTCAAGGTCCTTCACCTCCAGTACCGTAATATGAAGCAGGGGATCTCTCCGTCACCGAGTATGCTTGTCACATGAAGCTTCTCACCGACGGCCTTGCCGACATCGACCATGCCGTCAAAGAGGTGGATCTCACCACCCAGTTTCTTCACGGCCTTGATAAGAGCCTTGACACCATCCGTGTCGTCCTCGGTGACCAGGCGTCCACCATGCCATTCGACACTGTACTATCCCGCGTCGCCCTGACGGAGGAGTCCTAGTTCCAATGTGCAGCCGAGGAGAGCGCCTCGGCATTTGCTCTCCCTGGCGGAACTCATTCAGGCGGGGATGCCTCTAGATCTGGTGTGCGCTCCCAAGGTGATCATAGCGACCGCTCCGGATGATTGTAGTTCTGATCGTCCACAGGCCCCGCCTCCGCCTCAACAGCAGACTCGCGGCCGTGGTGACTGCGGTGGTGGTGCCGACCGTGACCATGGGCGTGGACGTGGGCGCGGGCGTGGCCGCCATGAATTTGGTGGCCACGTCCAGTCTTCTCAGCCCTCTCTCCCTCCATTCACGGGCTACTTCGCTTCGTACGACATGGCGCTTCCCTCGCCTTGCTCTAGATGGGTGCCACCCAACTCTGTTGGGGTTCTCGGCCCCCGACCTGGCTCGCATGCCCACGCCTATCCGATGTACCAGTCGGTGCCCTCTCCACCGTCCCCATACTACATGCCTGCACCACCTTCCTGGGAGCACCTCACCATGTTGAACACCTCCTACAGCAATAGTGGCCTCCCTACCACTCCGTCGCTGGACTGGTACCTCGACAGCGGCGCCTCCTCCCACATCACCGGCAATCCAGGTAACCTTACCTCATCCAGTTCTTCTTTAAAGCATGCACCTACTAGCATTCTTGTCGGGAACGGCCAACATATTCCCGTCGCAGCCACCGACACTGTTGCCCTTCCCCCACACGACTTCTGCCTTACCAATGTTCTCGTTTCTCCACATGTAGTAACCAGCCTTATTTCCGTTTGCAAGTTCACTTCGGAAAATTCTTGTTCCATTGATTTTTACCCTTGTGGTTTTCTTGTGAAGGATCTTCGAACGCAGCGGATCCTCATGATCTCCATTAGCAACAACGACCTCTACCCCTTCGTTGGCAATAATGCAACACCAAAGTCCACTCTCCTTACCAGACTTGTGGCATCGCCGGCTCAGGCACCCCGGCGTCCAAACCCTTTCCAGTTTAGCTAAAGATTTTCTTCTTGATTGTAATAAGGGGGCTCACTCACCTTGTAATGCTTGCCAACTTGGCCGTCAACCTCGCCTCCCTTTCCTCTCTTCTTTTAGTAAATCATTTGCACCATTTGATCTAATACATTGTGATTTGTGGACCTCACCGGTTGTAAGCTTCTCTGGCTATCAATATTATCTCATTGTGTTGGAAGACTACACCCACTACTCGTGGTCCTTTCCTCTACGCCATCAATCCGACACGTCTATCACTCTACAATGCTTCTTCTCCTTTGTCCACAGCCAATACAATGTAGTGATTAAAGCCATGCAATGTGACAACCGTGGCGAGTTCATCAACACCTCCCTCCGTATGTTTTTCTCATCCAACGGCATCGCCTACCGTTTTTCTTATCCGCACACGTCGTCACAGAACGACAAGGTTGAACGCCTCATTCGGACTACAAATGACATCGTTCTTACCCTCCTCTTTCAAGCCAATCTCACCCCTCCCTTCTGGGCAGAAGCTCTCCACACAGCCACATACTTACTAAATAGGCGCCCCTCTCGTGTTATAGACAATGTCACGCCATACTATCTTCTCCATGGCACACATCCCACGTATGATCATCTATGGATATTTGGTTGTTTATGCTTCCCCCACACATCATCCACCATGGCTCACAAGCTCTCCCCTCGCTCTGTCTGTTGCATCTTCCTAGGGTATCCCCTTGAACACAAGGGGTATCACTACTTTGACCTAGATTCACGGCATGTTATAGTGTCTCGCCATGTCATATTTGACGAAACCTATTTCCCGTACACACCACCACAAACCCGCACGTCCACAGACGATCCCACACACCAAATCTCCCATCCTAGGTCCCTCGCCAATCCCACTTCCTCGGATCCGCCGCAGCCAGATCGCCCCGATCCACCTCCCTTGGATCCCGCGCCTATGGGCGCTACCTCTCCATGCACGCCTGTGCGCACACGTTGCGACATGCCTGACTCCACCACGCGCCCCCTCTCATTGGCCGCTCCAGCGGGTCCACCACTACCTCATGGACCACCTCCCCCCAAACCCCGCTTTCCTCTGCCGCACCTGCCAGCTCCACTGTACCCGCATCTTCCTCGCTCCATGCGCCCAACGGATCGGATCAGCCTACCACCAGCCCCACCGAATCCTCCTCGGAATCACCACCCATGCATGCCTCCACATCACGTCCCGCCCCGTGCCGTACATGTTCCACCACCACATACTGCTCACAAGGTGTCCACTCGCTCCAAATCCGGATTTTGCATGCCTAGACACCTGTTTCTTGCAGACACTTCATCCACCTCCATCTCACCCATTCCCCCCACTTACAAGTCAGCCCTCAAAGACCATCATTGGTGACAAGCTATGCTAGATGAGTACACTGCTTTAATGAATAACTCTATGTGGTCTTTGGTGCCTAAGCCTGCAGGTGTTAATGTGGTCACGGGGAAGTGGACCTATCTGAAAGAAATATGCCCTAGAGGCAATAATAAAGTTATTATTTATTTCCTTATTTCATGATAAATGTTTATTATTCATGCTAGAATTGTATTAACCGGAAACTTAGTACATGTGTGAATACATAGACAAAACATAGTGTCCCTAGTATGCCTCTACTTGACTAGCTCGTTGATCAAAGATGGTTATGTTTCCTAACCATAGACATGTGTTGTCATTGGATGAACGGGGTCACATCATTAGGAGAATGATTTGATGGATATGACCCATCCGTTAGCTTAGCATTATGATCGTTACAGTTTCATTGCTACTACTTTCTTCATGAGTTATACATGTTCCTCAGACTATCAGATTATGCAACTCCCGAATACTGGAGGAACACCTTGTGTGCTATCAAACGTCACAACGTAAATGGGTGATTATAAAGATGATCTAAAGGTGTCTCTAAAGGTTTTTGTTGGGTTGGCATAGATCAAAATTAGGATATGTCACCCTATGTTTCGGAGAGGTATCTCTGGGCCCTCTCGGTAATACTCATCAATATAAGCCTTGCAAGCATTGTGACTAATGAGATAGTCGCGGGATGAAGTATTACAGAACGAGTAAAGATACTTGCCGGTAACGAGATTGAACTAGGTATGATGGTACCGACGATCGAATCTCGGGCAAGTAACATACCGATGACAAAGGGAACAACGTATGTTGTTATGCAGTTTGACCGATAAAGATCTTCGTAGAATATGTAGGTGCCAATATGAGCATCCATGTTCCGCTATTGGTTATTGACCGGAGATGTGTCTCGGTCATGTCTACATAGTTCTCGAACCCGTAGGGTCCGCACGCTTAACGTTCGATGACGATATGTATTATGAGTTACGTGTTTTTGATGACCGAAGTTTGTTTGGAGTCCTGGATGAGATCACGGACGTGACAAGGAGTCTCAAAATGGTCGAGACATAAAGATTGATATATTGTACCATATTATTCGGACACCGGAAGTGTTCTAGATAGTTTCGGGTAAAAATGGAGTGCCAGAGGGGTTACCGGAACGCCTCGGGGGAACTAATGGGCCACCATGGGCCTTAGTGAAGAGAGAGAAGGGACACAGGAGGGCTAGCCGCCCCCCTTGGGTCCTAATTGGACTAGGGGAAGGGGGCGGTGCCCCCTTTCCTATTCCCTCTCCTTCTCCTTCCTTCCCCCTCTCTTCCTTGGAGGGGAATCCTACTAGGACTAGGAAGTCCTAGTAGGACTCCTCTTCTTGGGGCGTGCCATAGGGCCGGCCAGCCTCCCCCTCCCTCCTTTATATACGGGGGCAAGGGGGCACCCTAAAAAACACAAGTTTCCCATAACCGTGTGCGGTGCCCCCCTCTAGAGTTACACACCTCAATCATACCATCATAGAGCTTAGGGGAATCCGTGCACCGGTAACATCATCATCACCGTCGCCACGCCGTCGTGCTGACGCTACTCACCCTCTTCCTCAACTGGATCAAGAGAACGAGGGACGTCATCGAGCTGAACGTGTGCTGAATGCGGAGGTGTTGTACGTTCAGTACTTGATGGGTTGGATCACGAAGAAGTTCGACTACATCAACCGCGTTATTGAAACGCTTCCACTTTCGGTCTACGAGGGTACGTGGACACACTTTCCCCTCTCATTGCTATGCATCACCGAGATAGATCTCGTGTGATCGTAGGAATTTTTTTGAAATTATCGCGTTCCCTAATAGTCGCATCCTAGCCAGGTCTATGCGTAGATGTTTTATGCACGAGTAGAACACAAAGAGTTGAGGGCGATAATAGTCATAGTGCTTACCACCAACGTCTTACTTTGATTCGACAGTATTGTTGGATGAAGCGGCCCGGACCGACATTACATGACCGCGTTCATGAGACTAGTTCTACCGACGTGCTTTTGCACATAGGTGGCTGGGGGTGTCTGTGTCTCCAACTTCAGTTGAATCGAGTTTGACTACGGCCGGTCCTTGTTGAAGCTTAAAACAACACAATTGATGAAAAATCGTTGTGGTTTTGATGCGTAGGTAAGAGTGGTTCTTGCTAGAAGCCCATAGCTGCCACGTAAAACTTGCAACAACAAAGTAGAGGACGTCTAACTTGTTTTTGCAGGGCTTGTTGTGATGTGATATGGTCAAGACATGATGTGATATAAATTGTTGTATGAGATGAGCATGTTTTGTAATAGACTTATCGACAACTGGCAGGAGCCATATGGTTGTCTACTTTATCACTAAGCGGTAGCGATAGTCGTAAAAGCAATAGTTGGCGAGACGACAACGATGCTACGATGGAGATCAAGGTGTCGCGCCGGTGACGATGGAGATCATGCCGACCCTTCGGTGATGGAGATCATGAGCACAAGATGATGATGGCCATATCATGTCACATATTTTGGTTGCATGTGATGTTTATCTTTTATGCATCTTATTTTTCTTAGTACGGCGGTAGCATTATAAGATGACCCCTTACTAAATTTCAAGGTATAAGTGTTCTCCCTGAGTATGCACTGTTGCTACAGTTCATCGTGCCGAGACACCACGTGATGATTGGGTGTGATAAGCTCTATGTTCACATATAGCGGGTGTAAGCCAGTTTTGCACACGCAGAATACTTGGGTTAAACTTGACGAGCCTAGCATATGAAGATATGGCCTCGGAATACTAAGACCGAAAGGTCGAACGTGAATCATATAGTAGATATGATCAACATAATGATGTTCACCATTGAAAACTACTCCATCTCACGTGATGATCGGACATGGTTTAGTTGATTTGGATCACGTGATCATTTAGATGACTAGAGGGATGTCTATCTAAGTGGGAGTTCTTAAGTAATATGAGTAATTGAACTTTAATTTATCATGAACTTACTCCCTATAGTTATGTTGCATGTCTATGTTATTGTATATCAATGGCCCGTCCTGAAGGAAATATGCCCTAGAGGCAATAATAAAGTTATTATTTATTTCCTTAATTCATGATAAATGTTTATCATTCATGCTAGAATTGTATTAACCGGAAACTTAGTACATGTGTGAATACATAGACAAAACATATAGTCCCTAGTATGCCACTACTACACTAGCTCGTTAATCAAAGATGGTTATGTTTCCTAACCATAGACATGTGTTGTCATTTGATGAACGGGATCACATCATTAGGAGAATGATGTGATGGACATGACCCATCCATTAGCTTAGCATTACGATCATGTCAGTTTCATTGATACCACTTTCTTCATGACTTATACAAGTTCCTCAAACTATGAGATTATGCAAGTCCCGAATATCGGAGGAACACTTTGTGTGCTACCAAACTTCACAACGTAAAAGTGTGATTATAAAGGTGGTCTACAGGTGTCTCCAAAGGTGTTTGTTGGGTTGGCATAGATCGAGATCAGGATTTGTCACTCTGTGTTTTGGAGAGGTATCTCTAGGCCCTCTCGGTAATACTCATCACTATAAGCCTTGCAAGAATTGTAACTAATGAGTTAGTTGTGGGATGAGGTATTACAGAATGAGTAAAGAGACTTGCCGGTAACGAGATTGAACTAGGTATTCAGAAACCGACGATCGAATCTCGGGCAAGTAACATACGAATGACAAAGGGAACTGCGTATGTTGTTATGCGGTTTCACTGATAAAGATCTTCATAGAATATGTAGGAACCAATATGAGCATCCAGGTTCCGTAATTGGTTATTGATCGGAGACATGTCTAGGTCATGTCTACATAGTTCTCGAACCCGTAGTGTCCACACGCTTAACATTTGATGACGATTAGTATTATGAGTTTATGTGATATGATATACCAAAGGTTGTTCAGAGTCCTAGATGTGATCACGGACATGACGAGGAGTCTCGAAATTCTCGAGACATAAAGATTGATATATTGGACGACTATATTTGGACACCGGAAGTGTTCCGTAGAAGTTTTGGATAAAACCGGAGTGCCAGAGGGTTATCGGAATCCCCGGGGGAACTATCTGGCCTTGATTGGCCTTAGTGGAGAGAGAGAGGAACGGGCAGGCCAGGCCGCATGCCCCTCCCCCTTGAGTCCGAATAGGACAAGGAAGCAGGGGGGCGCCCCCCTTTCCTCTCCCCTCTCCCTCTCCTTCCTTCCCCTCTCTCCCTTTAGGTGGAAACTGTTGGCGTTCTGGGAACGGGGGTACCCAGACTTGCCTGCCTGCGGCCTGCAGCGTGGCTCAAGGAGTGGCCCAGTACGGCCCATCTTCATCAACACAAGCTCAAGACCCTCGCGAGGGTCAGGCCTCGCGGGGCGAGCGACAGGAAGCTTCCTCAGGCGCAGCCTCGTTAGGCTGGCTCGCGAGGAGGCGGAGAGATCAAGGCGGGGCACCTCACGAGGTGCCCGTGACGCAAGCCATGACGACCGAAGCCAGGCAGGCGCCAGCCTGGCCAGAGTCCTTGTTTCCCCTTTGGTGCAAAGAGGGCAAGCACAGGCCAAGTAATTAGGCAAAGGTTACCATTTCGGTGCAACAAGACCAAGACCAGCAGAACGGCAGGATGGAGGTCATCATGGAGCCCAGGAAGGCGTCATCGTCAGAGCCTTTGGCAGGCGAGGACCAACTTTAGTCAGGATAAGTGTACTAGATGTTCCCCTTCAAAATGGCCAATTGTTGGCGTCCTTCCCGCTCAATATTTGGGAAGAGGCCCAGGGCCTTGCTCTATAAACAGGGCTAGCCACCACAGTAGAAAGGGGTCTGGAATCACCCCACCAAAGGGACAACACCACCACAAGAACTCCTCCCTTCACGAGGCTGTTCTTCCCTTGTATTGTTCATCATCAGCCCCTGAGGCAATCCACACACCACACACTGGAGTAGGGTATTACACCACAATAGTGGCCTGAACCAGTATAAACCTTGCGTCCCTTGTGTCGTTCTTCATGTAGCCTAGATCCTTTGCGAGGCGACGAGATGTGAGCTGGTAGGGGGAGTGATCTCCGCGTGCACCCCAGAGTTCGAACCTTAAGGGTCTGCCGGAACCTGAAATCCAACATTGGCGCGCTAGGTAGGGGTGCGCCAAAGCTATCCCTTCCGCCGGCCCGTTCTCCGCCGACATCGCGTTTCGCCCACATGGCGGACAACGCGCCGCACGCTCCGGCCGCCGATGCCAGTGCTGGGGCCAGGGGGCTCTAAGCCTTGGCCCCCGCCTTGCAGCAGGTGCAGTGGCCACGCGAGTTCAAGCCAGAGGTGCCGCCGCGCTACAGCGGCGCGACGGACCCGCTGTTTTTCCTGCTGGCGTATGAGGAGGTCGTCCTCCAGGCGGGGGGCGATGATAGGGTGATGGCCAACTGGTTTCCCATGGCCCTCACCGGTGTCGGTCGCATGTGGCTGCTCCACCTGCCGACAGCTTCTGTGACCTCATGGGGGGAACTATGCGGCCTTTTCCTTGCCCGTTATGGTGCGCCAGTGCCCCCGGTCGTTGCGGCTCTCCTGGGCGGCTTAAAGGCACCACCCTCGAGCCGCCACATCAAGCCGTTCACCCGCCAGATCAGCGCCGCCTCCAAGCACCAAGAAACCCCCCCGGGCTGGATGGCGCCCCAGGCCGATTTGACCTTCAGCTTGGATGATCACCCCTTCAACCCAGCCTGCTCGGGCACGCTCCCGATGCTGTGCACCCCCACCATCTGCTAGGTGGCCGTCACCAGGACCCTCATCGATGGCGGTGCTGGCCTCAACATGCTCTCAGTAGAAGCCTTCAGCCTCCTCCACGTGCCGCCGGAGCGGCTTCAGCCCAGCAGGCCCTTCTCAGGCGTCGGAGGCGGTTCCACCGGCTCCCTGGGACAGATCTGCCTCCCGGTGACCTTCGGCAACTATGATAACTTCCGCACGAAGCTGATCGACTTCGACATCGCCCCCATCGGTCTCCCGTACAACGCCATCCTCGGCTACCCAGCCCTGGCCCGGTTCATGGTCGCGACTAACTCGGCGTACAACCTCATGATGATGCCCGGGAGCAACGGCATCCTTACCGTGTCCGGAGACACCGGGGATGCGTTGCAAGCACTGAAGCTTGCTTTCAAGACTGCCGCAGTAGCGCAGCCCGCCAGCTCAGTCGCCCTCGAGTCCAAGAGGGCCACGCCAGCCAAAAAGAAGCAATTGTTCAGCCAAGACAAGGCGGAGACCGAGCAGGTGCCGGTCGACGAGGACGAGCCCGCTGGTGCTACCTTCACCATAGGCACCAACCTTGTGCCTGAACAGGAGGAGGCCCTGGTCAGTTTCCTGCGCGCAAATAGGAAGGTGTTTGCATGGGAGCCTAATCAGCTGGCGGGAGTCCCGAGGGATGTAATTGAGCATCATCTCAATGTGTGGCCCAACGTGCGCCCTGTGAAGCATAAGGCAAGACGACAGTCCACTGAAAAGCAGGCCTTCATCGTCCAAGAGGCCTGCAAGCTAGAAGCAATAGGGGTCATTCGCGAGGTCCGCTACCCTGATTGGCTGGCCAACCCTGTTTCCGTGCCAAAAAAGGGAGGAAAGGAACGCATGTGTGTCGAGTTCACCAACCTAAACAAAGCCTGCCCGCAGGATCCATTTCCGCTCCCCCGCATCGACCAGATCATTGACTCCACCGCTGAGTGCGACCTATTGTGCTTCCTGGATGCCTTCTCGGGTTATCATCAGATCAATATGGCGGTGGAGGACGTGGAGAAAACGGCCTTCCTGACCCCGTGTGGGGTGTATTGCTATACCTGCATGCCGTTTGGGTTGCGCAATGCAGGCGCGACCTTCCAGCGATTAATGCACATCGCTTTGGGGCGACAGCTCGGGAGGAACGCTAAAGCTTACGTTGATGACATTGTGGTGAAGTCTCGGGAGGCGAAAACCCTGATACAGGACTTCGAAGAAACCTTCGCGAGCCTCAGTGAAGTGGACCTGTGGCTCAACCCGGAGAAGTGTGTGTTTGGAGTCCCCTCGGGCAAGCTCCTGGGCTTCCTCGTATCCCACAGGGGCATTGAGGCTAACCCAGAGAAGGTCAAGGCAGTCGAGGACATGAGCCCGCCAATGACCCTTAGGGAAATGCAGAAGCTCACCGAGCGTGTAACCGCTTTAGGACGTTTCGTCTCCAAGCTGGGAGAGCGGGCGCTACCTTTCTTCAAGCTGATGAAGAAGAAAGGCCCCTTCGAATGGACTGAAGAGGCCGACAAAGCATTCCAATACCTCAAGAGGTACCTTACCAGCCCCCCGGTAATGGTGGCCCTGCGCCCTCGAGAGCCCCTGGTGCTCTACCTTGTAGCCACCCCTTACTCCGCTAGCGCAGCCCTGGTGGCGGTCAGAAAGGAGTGCCAGGCCTCGGCCGCAGCCGCACTCCTGGCCGAGACAGAACAAGGCCAGGAAGGCCTCGCAGGGACCACGACCTCAGCAGAGAAGGACCAGCCTCATCAAGGGAGCGCGCTTGGAGCGGAGGATGCCCCCTTAGGCGACCAAGGACTGGGGGCCCCGCCGCCTCAGGAGACACTCCAACCTCCAGAGGACGCGGGCTGTGCTAGCACCCTCAATCTTGTCGAGCACCTGGTGTACTTCGTCAGTATGGTGCTGCGGAACGCAAGGGCACGGTACCCAATGCCTCAAAAACTCCTCCTCGCGCTGTTGGTGGCCTCGCGCAAGCTACGGCACTACTTTCAAGGCCATCCCATCAAGGTCGTCTTAGCCTACCCCCTGGAAAGGGTACTCAGGAGCCCCAATTCAGCAAGGAGGGTCGCCGAATGGAACATCGAACTGCAAGCATTCCAGCTAGAATTCAACACTACCAGGGTCATTAAGGGAGCTGCGCTCGCAGATTTCGTGGTGGAATGGACAGAGGCACCAGAGCTCAAATGGGCGAGGACCGGTCGCTCTCTCCGGGGAGCGAAGCGCCGGATGGTTGGGTAATGTACTTCGACGGAGCGTTCACACGGCAGGGTGCAGGGGCTGGCGCAGTGCTCATATCCCCCACTCAGGACAAGCTTTACTATGCCGTGCAGCTCTGCTTCCAGCATGGGGAGAAGGTCTCCAACAACATAGCAGAGTACGAGGGCCTGATAGCGGGCCTAAAGGCAGCCACCGCATTGGGAGTGAAATGAATCACCGTCAAGGGAGACTCGCAACTCCTCGTCAACTTCTCCAATAAGGTGTACGAGCCGAAGGACGAGCACATGGAAGCGTACCTCGTGGAGGTCCGCAAGATGGAGAAACAGTTTTGGGGGTTGGAGCTGCAGCATGTGCCTCACGGTACCAATCAAGAGGCTGACGACATCGCCAAGAGAGCATCCAGGCGGTTGCCTCAGGAACCTGGCGTCTTCGAGGAGAGACTCTTCAAACCCTCGGTGACACCGTCACTATGAAGCACAGCGCAACCTAGGGAGGAGCTCCCTCAACCGCCCGCCTCGGGAGCCTCGGCCTACGGCCCGGCCTCAGGGGCACGCCTGCTCCTGGCGTTGGAGCCTCAGGAAGGATGTTGGATGGCAGAATTCAAGGACTACTTGGCGCAAGGGACCCTGCCGGAGAAGGAAGAGGACGCGGAGCGCGTGGCGCGGCAGGCCACGGCCTACTGCATCAAGGATGGGGAGCTCTACCGAAGGCGACCAAATGACGTGTCCCTGCGTTGCGTTCCCAGAGAGCAAGGGAAGGAGCTGTTGGCGGACATACACTGTGGAGACTGTGGACACTACTGGCGTTCTGCAGCGGGTTCTACTGGCCCACAGCACTCAGCGACGCCGTTGAGCTGGTGAAGGCTTGTGAGGCCTGCCAATTCCATGCCAAGCAGATCCACCAGCCGGCGGGGGCACTGCAGACCATACCCCTCTCATGGCCATTCGCAGTTTGGGGGCTGGACATTCTGGGCCCATTCCCTCGGGCGCCAGGGGGCTACCGCTACCTCTATGTCGTCGTGGACAAGTTCACCAAGTGGGCTGAGCTGGAAGCTGTCCGCACCATACCCGCGGGCTTAGCAGTCAAGTTCCTCAAGGGCCTCGTGAGCCGATTTGGGGTGCCTAACCGCATTATCACCGACAATGGTTCGCAGTTCACCAGCAATCTCTTCAAAACGTACTGTGCTAACCTTGGAACGCAAATATGCTACGCCTCGGTGGCACACCCCCGGAGCAACGGCCAGGCCAAACGAGCCAACACAGAGGTCCTGAGGGGCCTCAAAACCAGGACCTTCAAGAAGAAGCTGGAGGCCTGCGGCAGGGGCTGGTACGAAGACCTCCAATCCGTGCTATGGTCTATTCGCACGACCGCGACCAAGCCGACTGGCGAGACCCCGTTCTTCCTTGTCTATGGAGCTGAGTCCGTTCTCCCTCACGAGGTCAATCGTCGTTCCACACGGGTCCTGGCGTTCGACGAGGCGCAGCAGGATGCCATGCGGGGGACGGATCTCGTGCTGGGGAAGGAACACCATCGAGAGGCCGCGCTATGAGCGGCAAGGTACCAACAGGCGCTGCGGCGATACCACTGTCGCAACATCCGCCCCAGGACTCTTGAGGTAGGGGACCTCGTGCTCAGACGGGTTCTCTCCAAGGAGTGGCTACACAAGCTCTCTCCCATGTGGGAGGGCCCATTCAAGGCTGTTCATGTTTCCAGGCCCGGCCCCACGCGCTTGGAGACCCAGGAGGGGGTGTCCATCCAGAATACATGGAACATTCAGCATCTCCGAAGGTTTTACCCCTGAGCAAGGCCCGATGCCTGTGAAGAAGGCGAATGCCTGTGAAGCTGTCGCGTTTTGGAAAAGGCCCGGTGCCTGTGAAGAAGGCGAATGCCTGTGAAGCTGTCGTGTTTTGGAAAAGGCCTGGTGCCTGTGAAGAAGGTGAATGCCTGTGAAGCTGCCGCATTTTGGAAAAGGCCCGGTGCCTGTGAAGAAGGCGAATGCCTGTGAAGTTGCTGCGTTTTGGAAAAGGCACGGTGCTTGTGAAGAAGGTGAATGCCTGTGAAGCTCACCACCCGTGACACTCTCACGTAATAATGAGTGGGGTTGTACACGCCCCAGAGTCTACGGAGTGCCGCCCTCGGGCCTTGGGGGCTCCCGCCCATGCCCAGTGGCAGCACTTAGCTCCGCGCTGGTGGGAAGACGTCGAAGACTAGATTAGGTGCTGGACACGGTTTTTTCATTTGCTTTCTGCAGTTAGCTTGTTCATTCCTATTTGAAGTTTTGTTGAAGTTGTTGCCATCTCTAGTTTGTGACCCTTTGCCTTTTTCGCTTGTTTGCCTTGTTTTCCTCTCGCACAAGTCTCGCGAGGGGGGTACGCGGGCACCCCCATGAGTGTGTTCTGCCCCTGGTCGTTTGAAGCTTCCTTATCCGAGTTCGCTGCGGGAGCACTCCTCCCAGTCCGTGCCCCACGGGCATCGCGACGCGAGCACGGGACCTGGGTTGGTCGCCCCTGCTACCAAGGCTGGAAACTACCCCTACCGACTAACCCTTACAGGACATGAAACGCATGGCGAGGCCCCAGCCTCGGGAGGCTAAGACCACGACAAGCCTCCTCGAGCCAAGTAATTTCCATGCATGAGCACGCGGCACGAAAACATAGCACGGAAATAGCAGAAATAGCATGATAATTAACAGCAACAGTTCAACACGCCCCCACGGGGCCCCAGACTACCTTCTTTTGCGCAGGGAAGGAATAAAAGCAAAATAGGCGCGACTTGCTCGGCACCAACTCACGACGGGGGCTTGTTTCGCCTCCGGGGCTTAGCTGGATCCCATCTCCTGCTTCAACGGGGTGCGATGGCGGACCGACCCACTGCCCTCCCCCAGGCGGGCGCGACGGCGCGAGTGCTGGTCACGGCCACCATTGGAGGAGGTGTCGTCTGAAGGAGAGTCACCAAAGCTTGGCGGGCCCTGGGCACCGCTGCCTGCGTGCCTGCCGCCACCTTCATCCTGATCAACGCCGGGGCTGGGCTCATGGCCGCGGTCGCCGTCTTCAGGGGGGGAACCTAGCACGGCGGCCGTCTTCCCCAAACACCCTCACATAGAGGGTGGCATCACCGTCGAAATTGAAGTGCAGGGTGCATCACCAGCTGAGGCTGCATGCCCGGGCAAACATTTGCCAGCCGCAGGTTAGGGCCGCCTCCCCGGCGACGGAGACCCCAGGAGGCCCTGCTACAACAACCATCTGCCTAAAGCCAGAGGCCGCCCGGAGCGCCGGCCGGAAGTTCACCTACAAAGAAGCGGGGGAGCTGGAGCCTGGTGCTGGTTGGGTCCGCCAACCACACGATGAACTCCGGTAGCACCTCCGCCGAGCGGAAGCGCGGCCTGGGGGTCGCGCAGCCACATCATGCCTCCCATCAGCAGCCGAGCGTCCATCTCCGTGCAAAGGACCGCCTCCACGACCAGGCGAAGCCACCGCGGGGGCCATAGGGTGCTTACGAGGGCGGCCCTGGCCACGTTTGGTCGGAGCAGAGTCAGGCCCTTCCTGACGAGCCTTTCCCTTCTCCACGGTCGAGAACCTCTTCGGCGGAGCCATGGGGATGGCGAGTAGCCGAGAATAAGAAGAAAGAGAGTAGCACGAAGGGATGGACTGGAAGGGCTCGCGCCGTCCCATACATATAGACGGAGGAAACCAACCGTCGGCCTCCACGATCACAGGTAATCATGACCCGTTTTGCATGCAGGGACTTGTCAAGTCACGCGGTTGCCGAGGCGTCATGGGGAAGTGGGGATGCCCACGTCCAATCAATCGCCAGCTGCGCCCAAGGCCGCAGGCTGTTGGGGCCCGCGGCGCTTCGCACTTGTCCCTTCGCTTCTCTGCTAAGCCAAGTCTGGGCGCGCCTTGGCCCGGGGGTGACTGTCGGTGTTCTGGGAACGGGGTTACCCAGACTTGTCTGCCTGCGGCCTGCAGCGTGGCTCAAGGAATGGCCCAGTACGGCCCATCTTCGTCAACACAAGCTCAAGACCCTCGCGAGGGGCCAGGCCTCGCGGGGCGAGCGACAGGAAGCTTCCTCAGCCGCAGCCTTGTTAGGCTGGCTCGCGACGAGGTGAAGAGATCAAGGCAGGGTACCTCACAAGGTGCCCGTGACGCAAGCCATGACGACCGAAGCCAGGCGGGCGACGGCCTGGGCAGAGTCCTTGTTTCCCCTTTGGTGCAAAGGGGGCAAGCACAGGCCAAGGCATTAGGCAAAGGTGACCATTTCGGTGCAACAAGACCAAGACCAGCAGAACGGCAGGATGGAGGTCATCATGGAGCCCAAGAAGGCGTCATCGTCAGAGCCTTTGGCAGGCGAGGACCAACTTTAGTTAGGATAAGTGTACTAGATGTTCCCCTTCAAAATGGCCAATTGTTGGCGCCCTTCCCGCTCAATATTTGGGAAGAGGCCCAGGGCCTTGCTCTATAAATAGGGCTAGCCACCATAGTAGAAAGGGATCTGTAATCACCCCACCAAAGGGACAACACCACCACAAGAACTCCTCCCCTTACGAGGCTGTTCTTCCCTTGTATTGTTCATCATCAGCCCCTGAGGCAATCCACACACCACACACTGGAGTAGGGTATTACACCACAATGGTGGCCTGAACCAGTATAAACCTTGCGTCCCTTGTGTCGTTCTTCATGTAGCCTAGATCCTTTGTGAGGCGACGAGACATGAGCCGGTAGGGGGAGTGATCTCCGCGCGCACCCTAGAGTTCAAACCTTAAGGTTCTGCCGGAACCCGAAATCCGACAGAAACCTACTAGGCCTTGGAGTCCTAGTAGGAATCCCCTCTTTGGGGAGCGCCCAAGGAGGGCCGACCGGCCTCCCCTCTCCTCCTATATATATGGGGGAGGGGGGCACCCCATAGACACACAAGTTGATTGTTTGGCCATGTGTGGTGCCCCCCTCCATAGATTTCCACCTCGGGCATATTGTCCTAGTGCTTAGGCAAATCCATGCACTGGTAACTTCATCATCACCTCAACACGTCGTCGTGCTAAAGAAACTCTCCCTCGACCTCAGCTGGATCTAGAGTTCATGGGACGTCACCGAGCTGAACTTGCGCAGATCGCGGAGGTGCCATACCTTCGGTGCTAGGATCGGTCCGATCGTGAAAACGTACGACTACATCAACCACGTTGTCATAACGCTTTCACTTTCTGTCTACGAGGGTACGTAGACAACACTCTCCCCTCTTGGTGCTATGCATCACCTAGATAGATCTTGCGTGATCGTAGGAAATTTTTGAAATTATCGTGTTCCCTGATACGTCTCCAAGGTATCTATAATTTTTGATTGGTCCATGCTATTATATTACCCCTTTTGGATGTTTATGGGCTTTATTCTACACATTTATATCATTTTTGGGACTAACCTGCTAACCGGAGGCCCAACCCATATTGCTATTTTTTTGCCTATTTCAGTATTTCGAAGAAAAGGAATATCAAATGGAGTCCAAACGGAATGAAACCTTCGGGAGCGTTATTTTTGGAACAAATCTGATCCGGAGAGCCTGGAGTGCAAGTCAAGAAATCTCCGAGGGCCCTATGAGATAGGAGGGCGCGCCCCTCCCCTAGGGCGCGCCCCCCTGTCTCGTGGGCCCCTCGGGCGTCCATTGACGTACTTCTTTCCCCTATATATATCCACGGACCCCGAAAACATCCAGGAGCACCATGAAACACAATTTCCACCGCCGTAACCTTCTGTATCCACGCGATCCCATCTTGGAGCCTTTGTCGGCACTCTGTCGGAGGGGGAATCGATCATGGAGGGCTTCTACATCAACACCATAGCCTCTCCGATGAGTTGTGAGTAGTTTACCATAGACCTATGGGTCCATAGTTATTAGCTAGATGGCTTCTTCTCTCTTTTTGGATCTCAATACAATGTTCTCCCCCTCTCTTGCGGAGATCTATTTGATGTAATCTCTTTTTGTTGTGTGTTTGTCAAGATCCGATGAATTGTAGGTTTATGATCAAGTTTATCTATGAATAATATTGGAATCTTCTCTGAATTCTTTTATGTATGATTGAGTTATCTTTACAAGTCTCTTCGAATTATCAGTTTGGTTTGGCCTATTAGATTGATCTTTCTTGCCATGGGAGAAGTGTTTAGCTTTGGGTTCAATCTTGCGGTGATCTTACCCAGTGACAGAAAGGGTTGCAAGACACGTATTGTATTGTTGCCATCGAGGATAACAAGATGGGGTTTATATCATATTGCATGAGTTTATCCCTCTACATCATGTCATCTTGCTTAATGCATTGCTTTGTTCTTATGAACTTAATACACTAGATGCATGCTGGATAGCGGTCGATGTGTGGAGTAATAGTAGTAGATGCAGGCAGGAGTCAGTCTACTTGTTACGGACGTGATGCCTATATACATGATCATGCCTAGATAACGCCATAATTATTTGCTTTTCTATCAATTGCTTGACAGTAATTTGTTCACCCACCGTAATACTTATGCTCTCGAGAGAAGGCTCTAGTGAAACCTATGCCCCCCGGGTCTAACTCTTCTCATATTTGCTTTCAATCTACTTTTATTTGAATCTTTACTTTCTTGCATCTATATTATAAAATACCAAATATATATTTATCTTATCATACTATCTCTATCAGATCTCACTTTCGTAAGTGACCGTGAAGGGATTGACAACCCCTTTATTGTGTTGGTTGCAAGTTCTCAGTTTGTTTGTGTAGGTGCATGGGACTTTTGAGGAGCCTCCTACTGGATTCATACCTTGGTTCTCAAAACTGAGGGAAATACTTACGCTACACTTTGCTGCATCACCCTCTCCTCTTCGGGGAAAACCAACGCTAGATCAAGACATAGCAAGAAGGATTTCTGGCGCCGTTGCCGGGGAGGTCTTCGCTCAAGTCAAGACATACCAAGTACCCATCACAAACCCATCTCCCTCGCATTTACATTATTTGCCTCTCTTTTTCCTCTCCCCCCACTTCACCTTTGCCGTTTTATTCGCCCTCTCTTTCCCAATCTCCTCCTCTCTTTTCGTTTGCCTTTTTCCGTTGCCTGTGTGTTTGCTCGTTTGCTCCGTCATTATGGCTAGTCTTCCTATCCTCGTTATTACTCCCGAACATGAAATCCTCAATTTTAAACAAAGGGAGGGAGAAAATTTAAAAGATGCTTGGCATAGAATTTGAATGCTCAAAATAGATCTACTAGGAAGCTTTCCACTTCCGTTCTTCTCCGCAATTTTTATGGAGGCATCACTCCTTGGAATAGATGTGTTCTTGATACTATCGCCGGAGGTGATTTCTTGAGTAGCCATACGTTTGATGCTTATAATGCTATGTTAGATTTGTTTGGCTCACCACCTCTTTTGTCAACGGAACTGTTTTAAGCTTAGAACACGTTATGCAACAGCTTGATATTATTGAAAATAAAATTTCCACTGTTGAGTTGGTTGAAAATTTGGATAAAAAGATTCATAATCTTATCACTCAATATGAATCTAGGATTGGAGTCACTTTGAAAAATCTTAAAGAGAAAGAACCTATAGTTACAGAAAAAATAGATCTTGATTCTGCTAGAATTGGTAAACTTGAGGATATAATTACCAACTTAGGTTCGGCGTTTTCTCCCATAAAAAACACTCCAAAACCCCCTACAAAAGCCACCAAGTTTATTTATGTTCCTAAAAATAAGGGTGAAACCTCTAGTAAGGAAGACGCGGACCTCAAATCCATAAGTGTTCATCCCAATTGTCTTTCTATCATTAAGGAACCTTTTGCTACAACCGAATTTCTTGAATTTTTTCCCAAAGGTTTAATCATTTCTGAAAGGGGAGAACCTCCTAAATATTATAAGTGCTCTATTGAGGAATCAAGTGCCAAAGATGACACTAGTTAGATCTATCCTTGCTTTTATGCCTAGCTAGGGGCGTTAAACGATAGCGCTAGTTGGGAGGCAACCCAATTTTTCTTTATGTTCTTTGCTTTTTTTCCTGTTTAGTAATAAATCCTGCATCTACTTTCTGTTTAGATGTGTTTTTATCTTTTAATTAGTGTTTGTGCCAAGTAGAACCTATAGGATAAGCTACAATGATAGTTGATTTGATTCTGCGGAAAAGCAGAAACTTTGCGCTCACGAGAAAAAGTTCAGTAAATCACAGAAACATGATTTTGCATTGATTCTTTTTGCTTCTGATCAACAGACAAATTGTCCAGTATGTCCTATTTTGGTAGGATTTTTAGAGTTCCAGAAGTTTGTGTTAGTTACAGATTGCTACAGACTGTTCTGTTTTTGACAGATTCTGTTTTTCGTGTGTTGTTTGCTTATTTTCAATGCATCTATGGCTAATAAATTAGTTTATAAACCATAAGGAAGTTGGAATACAGTAGGTTTAACACCAAAATAAATAAATAATGAGTTCATTGCAGTACCTTATGTGGTGGTTTTGTTTTCTTTCACTAACGGAGCTTATAAGATTTCCTGTTGAGTTTTGTGTTGTGAAGTTTTCAAGTTTTGGGTAAAGCCTTTATGGACTATGGAATAAAGGGTGACAAGAGCCTAAGCTTGGGGATGCCCATGGCACCCCAATATATTCAAGAGTATCCAAAAGCCTAAGCTTGGGGATGCCCCGGGAAGGCATCCCCTCTTCCGTCTTCGTTCATTGGTAACTTTACTTGGAGCTATATGTTTATTCGCCACATGATATGTGTTTTGCTTGGAGTGTCGTCTATTATATTAGTCTTTGCTTGTTAGTTTACCACAATCATCCTTGCTGTAACACACCTTTTGGGAGAAGCCTATTTGATTAGAATTTGCTAGAATACTCTATGTGCTTCACTTATATCTTTTGAGCTTGATAGTTTTTGCTCTAGTGCTTCACTTATATCTTTTAGACCACGACGGTGGAGTCTTAATTTTGAAGAAATTGCTAGTCTCTCATGCTTCACTTATATCATTTTAAGAGTCTTTTAGAATAGCATGGTATTTGCTTTTGTTACAAAGTTGGTCCTAGAATGATGAGCATCCAAGTTGGGTATAATAAAAACTATCATGAGAAGTGAATTGGATGCTATGATCAACTTGATACTTGATAATTGTTTTGAGATATGGAGGTAGTAATATTAAAGTCATGCTAGTTGGGTGATTATGAATTTAAAGAATTCTTGTGTTGAAGTTTGTGATTCCTGTAGCATGCACGTATGGTGAACCGCTTTGTGATGAAGTTGGAGCATAATTTTATTTATTGATTGTCTTCCTTACGTGTGGCAGTCGGGGACGAGCGATGGTCTTTTCCTACCAATCTATCCCCCTAGGAGCATGCACGTAGTGCTTTGATTTTTGATGAATTCTAAATTTTTGCAACAAGTATATGAGTTGTTTTGATTAATGTTGAGTCCATGGATTATACGCACCCTTTCACCCTTCCACCATTGCTAGCCTCTCTTGTGTCGTGCAATTTTCGCCGGTACCATATACCCAACATACTCCTTCCTCAAAACAGCCACCATACCTACCTATTATGGCATTTCCGTAGCCATTCTGAGATATATTGCCATGCAACTTTCCACCGTTCCGTTCATATGGCACACATTACTTTTGTCATATTGCTCTTTGCATGATCATGTAGTTGACATCATATTTGTGGCAAGGCCACCTTCATAATTTTCATACATGTCGCTGTTGAGTCATTGCATATACCGGTACACCACCAAGGCATTCATATAGAGTCATATTTTGTTCTAGCTTTGAGTTGTAAATCCATAAAAGTGTGATGATCTTCATTATTAGAGCATTGTCCTCGTGAGGAAAGGATGATGAAGACTATGATTCCCCCACAAGTCGGGATGAGACTTCGGACTTTAAAAAAAGAAAAAAAAAGAAAAAAAAGAAGAGGCCAAAGAAAAAAAAAGAGAAAAAGAAAAAAAGAAAAAAAAAGAAAATGAGAGAAAAAGAGAGAAGGGACAATGCTACTATCTCTTTTTCCACACTTGTGCTTCAAAATAGCACTATGATCTTCATGATAGAGAGTCTCATATGTTGTCACTTTCATATACTAGTGGGAATTCTTCATTATAGAACTTGGCTTGTATATTCCAATGATGGGCTTCCTCAAAAGTGCCCTAGGTCTTCGTGAGCAAGCAAGTTGTATGCACACCCACTTAGTTTCTTTTGTTGAGCTTTCATATATTTATAGCTCTAGTGCATCCGTTGCATGGCAATCCCTACTCAATCACATTGATATCTATTGATGGGCATCTCCATAGTCCGTTGATACGCCTAGTTGATGTGAGACTATCTTCTCCTTTTTGTCTTCTCCACAACCACCATTCTATTCCACATATAGTGCTATGTCCATGGCTCACGCTCATGTATTGCGTGAAAGTTGAAAGAGTTTGAAATTATTGAAGTATGAAACAATTGCTTGGCTCATCATCGGGGTTGTGCATGATTAAATACTTTGTGTGATGAAGATAGAGCATAGCCAGACTATATGATTCTGTAGGGATAACTTTCTTTAGCCATGTTATTTTGAGAAGACATGATTACCTTGATTAGTGTGCTTGAAGTATTACTATTTCTTATGTCTTTATGAACTTTTATTTTTTATTATTTGGATCTGAACATTCATGCCACAATGAAAGAAAATTACATTAAGAATTATGCTAGGTAGCATTCCACATCAAAAATTCTCTTTTTATCATTTACCTACTCGAGGACGAGCAGGAATTAAGCTTGGGGACTTGATACGTCTCCAACGTATCTATAATTTTTTATTGTTCCATGCTATTATATTACCCCTTTTTGATGATTATGGGCTTTATTCTACACATTTATATCATTTTTGGGACTAACCTACTAACCGGAGGCCCAGCCCATATTGCTGGTTTTTTTTGCCTATTTCAGTATTTCGAAGAAAAGGAATATCAAACGGAGTCCAAACGGAATGAAACCTTCAGGAGCGTTATTTTTGGAACAAATCTGATCCGAAGAGCCTGGAGTGCAAGTCAAGAAATCTCCGAGGGCCCCATGAGATAGGAGGGCGCGCCCCTCCCCTAGGGGCGCGCCCCCTGTCTCGTGGGCCCCTCGGGCGTCCAGCGACATACTTCTTTCTCCTATATATATTGACGGACCCCGAAAACATCCAGGAGCACCATGAAACAAAATTTTCATCGCCGTAACCTTCTGTATCCGCGAGATCCCATCTTGGAGCCTTCCCTGGCACTCTGTCGGAGGGGGAATCGATCACGGAGGGCTTCTACATCAACACCATAGCCTCTCCGATGAGTTGTGAGTAGTTTACCACAGACCTACGGGTCCATAGTTATTAGCTAGATGGATTCTTCTCTCTTTTTGGATCTCAATACAATGTTCTCCCCCTCTCTTGCGGAGATCTATTCGATGTAATCTCTTTTTGCGATGTGTTTGTCAAGATCCGATGAATTGTGGGTTTATGATCAAGTTTATCTATGAATAATATTGGAATCTTCTCTGAATTCTTTTATGTATGATTGAGTTATCTTTACAAGTCTCTTCGAATTATCAGTTTGGTTTGGCCTATTAGATTGATCTTTCTTGCCATGGGAGAAGTGTTTAGCTTTGGGTTCAATCTTGCAGTGATCTTACTCAGTGACAGAAAGGGTTGCAAGACACGTATTGTATTGTTGCCATCCAGGATAATAAGATGGGGTTTATATCATATTGCATGAGTTTATCCCTCTACATCATGTCATGTTGCTTAATGCGTTGCTTTGTTCTTATGAACTTAATACACTAGATGCATGCCGGATAGCGGTCGATGTGTGGAGTAATAGTAGTAGATGCAGGCAGGAGTCGGTCTACTTGTTATGGACGTGATGCCTATATACATGATCATGCCTAGATAACGTCATAATTATTCGCTTTTCTATCAATTGCTTGACAGTAATTTGTTCACCCACCGTAATACTTATGCTCTCGAGAGAAGCCTCTAGTGAAACCTATGGCCCCCGGGTCTAACTCTTATCATATTTTCTTTCAATCTACTTTTATTTGCATCTTTACTTTCTTGCATCTATATTATAAAATACCAAAAATATATTTATCTTATCATACTATCTCTATCAGATCTCACTTTCGTAAGTGACCGTGAAGGGATTGACAACCCCTTTATTGCGTTGGTTGCAAGTTCTCAGTTTGTTTGTGTAGGTGCGTGGGACTTTTGAGGAGCCTCCTACTGGATTGATACCTTGGTTCTCAAAACTGAGGGAAATACTTACGCTACACTTTGCTGCATCACCCTCTCCTCTTCGGGGAAAACCAACGCTAGCTCAAGACGTAGCATTCCCCAACAGTGGCATCCGAGCCATATCTATGCCTAGATTTTATATGCATGAGTAGAACACAAAGAGTTGAGGGCGATAATAGTCATACTTTGATTCGGCGGTATTGTTGGATGAACCGGCTCAGACCGACATTACGCGTACGCTTACGCGAGACTGGTTCTACCGACGTGCTTCGCACACAGTTGGCTAGTGAGTGTCTGTTTCTCCAACTTTAGTTGAATCGAGTGTGGCTACGCCCGGTCCTTGTTGAAGGTTAAAACAGAACACTCGACGAAAAATCGTTGTTGTTTTTGATGCCTGGTAAGAACGGTTCTTGCTAGAAGCCCATAGCAGCCACGTAAAACTTGCAACAACAAAGTAGAGGACGTCTAACTTGTTTTTGCAGGGCTTGCTGTGATGTGATATGGTCAAGGCATGATGTGATATAAATTGTTTTATGAGATGATCATGTTTTGCAACAAAGTTATCGGCAACTGGCAGGAGCCATATGGTTGTCACTTTATTGTATGCAATGCAATCACCATGTAATTGTTTTACTTTATCACTAAACGGTAGCGATAGTCGTAGTAATAATAGTTGGTGAGACGACAACGATGCTATGATGGAGATCAAGGTGTCGCGACGGTGATGATGGAGATCATGACGATGCTTCGGTGATGGAGATCATGAGCACAAGATGATGACGGCCATATCATGTCACATATTTTGATAGCATGTCATGTTTATCTTTTATGCATCTTATTTGCTTAGTACAACGGTAGCATTATAAGATGATCCCTTACTAAATTTCAAGGTACAAGTGTTCTCCCTGAGTATGCATCGTTGCTACGTTCATCGTGCCGAGACACCACGTGATGATCGGGTGTGATAAGCTCTACGTTCACATACAACGGGTGCAAGCTAGTTTTGCACACGCAGAATACTCAGGTTAAACTTCACGAGCCTAGCATATACAAATATGGTCTGGGAACACTGAGACCGAAAGGTCGAGCGTGAATCATATAGTAGACATGATCAACATAGTGATGTTCACCATTGAAAACTACTCCATCTCACGTGATGATCGGACATGGTTTAGTTGATTTGGATCACGTGATCACTTAGATGATTATAGGGATATCTATCTAAGTGGGTGTTCTTAAGTAATATGATTAACTGAACTTTAATTTTTCATGAACTTAGCACCTGATAGTATTTTGCATGTCTATGTTGTTGTAGATCAATGTCCCATGCTTCCATTCCTTTGAATTTTAATGCGTTCCTAGAGAAAGCTAAGTTGAAAGATGATGGAAGCAACTACACGGACTGGTTCCGTAACTTGAGGATTATCCTCATTGATGCGGAGAAGAATTATGTCCTGGAAGCACCGCTGGGTGCCAGGCCTGCTGCAGATGCTACTGATGATGTTAAGAACATCTGGTAGAGCAAATCTGATGACTACTCGATAGTTCAGTGTGCCATGCTTTATGACTTATAATCGGGACTTCAAAGACGTTTTTAACGTCATGGGGCATATGAGATGTTCCAAGAGTTGAAGTTGATATTTCAAGCAAATGCCCGAGTTGAGAGATATGAAGTCTCCAACTAGTTCCACTGCTGCAAAATGGAGGAGAATAGTTCTGTCAGTGAACACATACTCAGAATGTCTGGGTACCATAACCACTTGACTCAGCTGGGAGTTAATCTTCCTGATGATTGTGTCATTGACAGTGTTCTTCAATCACTGCCACCAAGCTATAAAGGCTTCGTGATGAACGATAATATGCAAGGGATGAACAAGACTATTCCCGAGCTCTTCGCAATGCTAAAGGCTGTGGAGGTAGAAATCAAAAAGGAGCATCAAGTGTTGATGGTCAACAAGACCACTAGTTTCAAGAAAAAAGGGTAAAGGGAAGAAGGGGAACTTCAAGAAGAATGGCAAGAAAGTTGCTGCTCAAGAGAAGAAACCCAAGTCTGGACCTAAGCCTGAAACTGACTGCTTCTACTGCAAAGGGACTGGTCACTAGAAGCGGAACTGCCCCAAGTATTTGTCGGATAAGAAGGATGGCAAAGTGAAAGGTATATTTTATATACATGTTATTGATGTGTACTTAACTAATGCTCGCAGTAGCGCCTAGGTATTTGATACTAGTTATGTTGCTCATATTTGCAACTCGAAACAGGGGCTACAGATTAAGCGAAGATTGGCTAAAGACGAGGTCACGATGCACGTGGGAAATGGTTCCAAAGTCGATGTGATCGCAGTCGGCACTCTACCTCTACATCTACCTTCGGGATTAGGTTTAGACCTGAGTAATTGTTATTTGGTACCAGCGTTGAGCATGAACATTAAATCTGGCTCTTGTTAGATGCGAGACGGTTATTCATTTAAATCAGAGAATAATTGTTGTTCTATTTATATGAGTAATATCTTTTATGGTCATGCACCCTCGATGAGTGGTCTTTTTTTATTGAATCTCGATAGTAGTGATACACATATTCATAGTATTGAAGCCAAAAGATATAAGTTCAATAATGATAGTGCAACTTATTTGTGGCACTGCCATTTGGGTCATATTGGTGTAAAGCGCATGAAGAAACTCCATGTTGATTGACTTTTGGAATCACTTGATTATGAATCACTTGGTGCTTGCGAACCGTGCCTTATGGGGAAGATGACTAAAACTCCGTTCTCCGGAACAATGGAACGAGCTACTGACTTGTTGGAAATAATACATATCGATGTATGTGGTCTAATGAGTATTGAGGCTCGTGGTAGGTATCGTCATTTTCTTACCTTCACAGATGATTTGAGAAGATATGGTTATATCTACTTAATGAACCATAAATCTGAAACATCTGAAAAGTTCGAAGAACTTCAGAGTGAAGTGGAAAATCATCGTAACAAGAAAATAAAGTTTCTACGATCTGATCATGGAGGAGAATATTTGAGTTACGAGTTTGGTCTTCATTTGAAACAACATGGGATAGTTTCACAATTAATGCCACCTGGAACACCACAGCAAAATGGTGTGTCCGAATGTCATAAGCATACTTTATTGGATATGTTGCAATCTATGATGTCTCCTACTGATTTACCGCTATCATTTTGGGGTTATGCTTTAGAGACGGCTGCATTCACTTTAAATAGGGCACCATCAAAATCTGTTGAGATGACGCCTTATGAACTGTGGTTTGGCAAGAAACCAAAGTTGTCATTTCTTAAAGTTTTGGGTTGCGATGCTTATGTGAAAAGGCTTCAACCTGATAAGCTCGAACCCAAATCAGAAAAGTGCGTCTTCATAGGATACCCAAAGGAAACTGTTGGGTACACCTTCTATCACAAATCCGAAGGCAAAATCTTTGTTGCTAAGAATGTATCATTTCTAGAGAAGGAGTTTCTCTCGAAAGAAGTGAGTGGGAGAAAAGTAGAACTTGATGAGGTAATTGTACCTTCTCCCTTATTAGATTATGAAATGGATCTTTAAGAAGAAGACTGACACAGATGGTAATGTTACTATTTACAGAGCTCGACTTGTTGCAAAAGGTTTTATACAAGTTCAAGGAGTTGACTATGATGAGACTTTCTCACCCGTAGCGATGCTTAAGTCTGTTTGAATCATGTTAGCGATTGCTGAATTTTATGATTATGAAATTTGGCAAATGGATGTCAAAACTGCATTCCTGAATGGATTTCTGGAAGAATAGTTGTATATGATGCAACCAGAAGGTTTTGTCAATCCAAAGGGTGCTAAAAAAGTGTGTAAGCTCTAGCGATCCATTTAAGGACTGGTGCAAGCCTCACGGAGTTGGGATAAACGCTTTGATAGTGTGATCAAAGCATATGGTTTTATACAGACTTTTGAAGAAGCCTGTATTTACAAGAAAGTGAGTGGGAGCTCTGTAGCATTTCTGATATTATATGTGGATGACATATTGTTGATTGGAAATGATATATAATTTATGGATAGCATAAAGGGATACCTGAATAAGAGTTTTTCTACAAAAGACCTCGGAGAAGCTGCTTACATATTGGCATCAAGATCTATAGAGATAGATCAAGACGCTTAATTGGACTTTCACAAAGCATATACCTTGATAAAGTTTTGAAGAAGTTCAAAATGGATCAGTCAAAGAAAGGGTTCTTGCCTGTTTTACAAGGTGTGAAGTTGAGTCAGACTCAATGCCCGACCACTGCAGAAGATAGAGAGAAAATGAAAGTCATTCCCTATGCTTCAGCCATAGGTTCTATCATGTATGCAATGTTGTGTACCAGACCTGATGTATGTCTTGTTATAAGCATAGCAAGGAGGTAGCAAAGTAATCCCAGAGTGGAACACTGGACAGCAGTCAAGAACATCCTGAAATACCTGAAAAGGACTAAGGATATGTTTCTCATTTATGAAGGTCAAAAAGAGATGGTTACGTCCATGCAAGCTTTGACACTGATCCGGATGACTCTAAGTCACAAACTGGATACATATTTTTATTGAATGGAGGAGCTGTCAGTTGGTGCAGTTCCAAGCAGAGCGTCATGGCGGGATCTACATGTGAAGCAGAGTACATTGCTGCTTTGGAAGCAGCGAATGAAGGAGTTCATATCCGATCTAGGTGTCATACCTAGTGCATCGGGTCCAATGAAAATCTTCTGTGAAAATACTGGTGCAATTGCCTTGGCAAAGGAATCCAGATTTCACAAGAGAACCAAGCACATCAAGAGACGCTTCAATTCCATCCGTCATCAAGTGTCGGAGGGGGACATAGATATTTTCAAGATACACACGGATTTGAATGATGCAGACCCGTTGACTAAGCCTCTTCCACGAGCAAAACATCATCAGCACCAAAGCTCCATGGGTGTTAGAATCATTACTATGTAATCTAGATTACTAAGTCTAGTGCTAGTGGGAGACTTAAGGAAATATGCCCTAGAGGCAATAATAAAGTTACTATTTATTTCCTTAATTCATGATAAATGTTTATTATTCATGCTAGAATTATATTAACTGGAAACTTAGTACATGCGTGAATACATAGACAAAGCATATAGTCCCTAGTATGCCTCTACTAGACTAGCTCGTTAATCAAAGATGGTTATGTTTCCTAACCATAGACATGTGTTGTCATTTGATGAACGGGATCACATCATTAGGAGAATGATGTGATGGACATGACCCATCCGTTAGCTTAGCATTATGATTGTGTCACTTTCATTGCTACTGCTTTCTTCATGACTTATACAAGTTCCTCGGACTATGAGATTATGCAACTCCTGAATACGGGAGGAACACTTTGTGTGCTACAAAACGTCACAATGTAAAAGGGTGATTATAAAGGTGCTCTACAGGTGTCTCCGAAGGTGTTTGTTGGGTTGGCATAGATCAAGATTAGGATTTGTCACTCCATGTTTCGGAGAGGTATCTCTGGGCCCTCTCGGTAATACTGGCCACTATAAGCCTTGCAAGCATTGTTAACTAATGAGTTAGTTGCAGGATGAAGTATTACGGAACGAGTAAAGAGACTTGCCGGTAACGAGATTGAACTAGGTATTGAGATACCATGATTGAATCTCGGGCAAGTAGCATACCAATGACAAAGGGAACAACGTATGTTGTTATGCGGTTTGACCGATAAAGATCTTCGATGAATATGTAGGAACCAATATGAACATCCAGGTTCCACTATTGGTAATTGACCGGAGACGTGTCTCGGTCATGTCTACATAGTTCCCAAACCCGTAGGGTCCGCACGCTTAATGTTCGATGACGATTAGTATTATGAGTTTATGCGATATGATATACCGAAGGTTGTTCGAAGTCCCGGTTGTGATCACGAACATGATGAGGAGTCTTGAAATGGTCGAGACATAAAGATTGATATATTGGACGACTATATTCGGACACCGGAAGTGTTCCGGAGAATTTTCAGATAAAACCAGAGTGCCGGAGGGTTATTAGAACCCCCAGGGGAACAATTGGACCTCGAAGGGCCTTAGTGGAGAGAGAGAGGGGCCGCCAGGGAAGGCCGCGCGCCCCCTCCCTCTTGAGTCCGAATAGGACAAGGAAGGGGGGCGGCGCCCCCCTTTCCTTCCCCCTCTCCCTCCCCTTCCTTCCCCCTCTCTCCCTTTAGGTGGAAACCTACTAGGACTTGGAGTCCTAGTAGGAATCCCCTCTTGAGGGCGCGCCCAAGGAGGGTCAGCCATCCTCCCCTCTCCTCCTTTATATATGGGGGAGGGGGGAACCCCATAGACACACAAGTTGATTGTTTAGCCGTATGTGGTGCCCCCCTCCACAGATTTCCACCTCGGTCATATCGTCGTAGTGCTTTGGCGAAGCCCTGTGCCGGCAACTTCAGCATCATGGTCAACATGCCGTCGTGCTAGCGAAACACTCCCTCGACCTCAGCTGGATCTAGAGTTCGTGGGACGTCACCAAGATGAACATGTGCAGATCACGGAGGTGCCGTACCTTCAGTGCTAGGATTGGTCGGATCGTGAAAATGTACGACTACATCAACCGCGTTGTCATAATGCTTCCACTTTTGGTCTACAAGGGTACGTAGACAACACTCTCCCCTCTCGTTGCTATGCATCACCTAGATAGATCTTGCGTGATCATAGAATTTTTTTTTGAAATTACCGCGTTCCCCAACACATGCTACCGTTCCTTTGAATTTTAATGTGTTCCTAGAGAAAGCTAAGTTGAAAGATGATGGCAGCAACTACACGAACTAGGTCCGTAACTTGAGGATTATCCTCATTGCTGCATAGAAGAATTACGTCTTGGAAGCACCATTAGGTGTACCACCCGCGCCAGCAACTGCAGACATTGTGAATGCCTGGCAGACGCATGTTGATGACTACTTTGATAGTTTAGTGCGCCAAGCTTTACGGCTTAGAATCGGGACTTCAAAGACGTTTTGAACGTCATGGAGCATATGAGATGTTACAAGAGTTGAAGTTAATATTTCAAGCAAATGCCCGAGTTGAGAGATATGAAGTCTCCAACAAGTTACATAGCTACAAAATGGAGCAGAATAGTTCTATTAGTGAACACATACTCAGAATGTCTGGGTACCATAACCACTTGACTCAGCTGTGTGTTAATTGATACTCCAACGTATCTACAATTTTTGATTGTTCCATGCTGTTATATTATCATTCTTGGATGTTTTACAATCATTTTATAGTTTATTTTATATCATTTTTTGGTACTAACCTATTGACATAGTGACCAGTCCAGTTGTTGTTTTCTGCATGTTTTTTACATTGCAGGAAATCAATATCAAACGGAGTCCAAACGCAACGCAACTCCTTGAGAATTTTTTGGGGCCAAAAGAAAGCCAATGGGCCAAGGAAGCACCTGAGGGGCTGCTCAAGGTGAGCAGCACCCACCAGGGCGCACCAAGAGGCCTAGGCGCGCCCTAGGGGGTTGTGCCCACCTCCAGTGCCCCCCGAACCGCCTCTTTCCTCTATAAATATCCAAATATTCTAGAAACCCTATAGGAGTCGACGAAATATTGATCTAGCCGCCGTAGAGTCCAGAACCACCAAGATCCAATCTAGATACCGTCATGGAGGGGTTCACCACTTCCATTGGTGCCTCTCCTATGATGCGTGAGTAGTTCTTTGTAGACCTATGGGTCCGTAGTTAGTAGCTAGATGGCTTCCTCTCCTCTCTTGTTTATCAATTCAATGGTCTCTTGGAGATCCATATGATCTAAGTCTTTTGGCGGTGTGTTTGTTGGCATCCGATGAACTTGGAGTTTATGATCAGATCTATGTTTTTATCCATGAAAGTTATTTGAGTCTTCTTTGATCTCTTATATGCGTGATTGCTTATAGCCTTTTATTACTACACCGATATTTGGGTTTTATTTGGCCAACTTGATCTATTTATCTTGCAATGGGAAGAGGTGCTTTCTAGTGAGTTAGATCTTACGATGCTTGATCCCAGTGATAGAAAGGGAACCGACATGTATGTATCATTTCTACTAAGGATAACAAGATGAGATCTATATCTGCAGCAATAGATAAACAGATCTCGTCTACATCATGTCATCGTTATTATTGCATTACTCTGGTTTCTCATGAACTTAATACACTAGATGCATGCTGGATAGCGGTCGATGTGTGGAGTAATAGTAGTAGATGCAGGCAGGAGTCGGTCTACTAATCTTGGACGTGATGCCTATATAATGATCATTGCCTGGATATTGTCATGATTATTTGACGTTCTATCAATTTCCCAACAGTAATTGTTTTCCCACCGTTTACTATTTTTCTCGAGAAAAGCCACTAGTCAAACCTACGGCCCTCGGGTCTCTTTGCGATCTACTTTCCTTTGCATTTATTTTCAGATCTATTAAACTAAAAATACAAAAATACCTTGCTGTAATTTATTTGTTCCGTGATCTATTTCTCCTATCTACCACTTTTACCTCACGTTTTTGCCTATCTTGAGGCACCGTACTCGGAAGGGATTGACAACCCCTTTAACACATTGGGTTGCGAGTATTTGTTATTTATGTGCAGGTGTTGTTTACATGGTGTGAGGAGGTTCTTCTACTGGTTCGATAACCTTGGTCTCATCACTGAGGGAAATACCTACCGTCGCTATACTGCATCATCCCTTCCTCTTTGGGGAAATACCGATGTAGCTCTAGCAGACATCAAAAGGAATTTCTGGCGCCGTTGCCGGGGAGGATCTTCAACCCAACCAGGTTCCTAATCACAAATCTCACATCCTTGCAATTTACATTATTTGCCATTTGCCTCTTGTTTTCCTCTCCCCCACTTCACAAAAATTTGCGGTTTTATTCACCCTCTTTTTCGTTCGCCATTTTCTCGTCAGATCTATTTTTGAGTGTAATCTTGTTGCGTAGTCATCATGACTCAAGAGAACACCAAGTCGTGTGATTTCTCAAACACCAACAACAATGATTTTATTAGCACTCCGATTGCTCCTCCCGCCACTAGTGCGGAGTCTTGTGATATTAATACTGCTTTGTTGAATCTTGTCATGAAAGATCAATTTGTCGGTACTCCTAATGAGGATGTCGTATCCCATATTAACACATTCGTGGAATTATGCGATATGCAAAAGAAAAAAGATGTGGACAATGATGTTGTGAAGTTGAAATTATTTCCGTTTTCTTTGCGAGATCGCGCAAAAATTTGGCTTTCTTCTTTGCCTCACAATAGTATGGAACAAGTGCAAAGACACTTTTATCATTAAGTATTTTCTGCCCGCAAAAATTATTTCCCTTAGAACCCAAATCATGAATTTCAAGCAACTTGAACATGAGCATGTTGCACAATCTTGGGAAAGGATGAAATTGATGCTAAGGAATTTCCCAACTCATGGGTTAAATCTTTGTATGATCATACAAACTTTTTATGCGGGATTGAATTTGGTTTCTCGTAATCTTTTAGATTTCACCGTGGGGGGTACTTTTATGGAAATTACTTTGGGTGAATCTACTAAATTTCTATACAATATTACGGCAAATTATTCGCAATGGCATACCGAAAGAGCTCCTACTAGTAAAAAGGTCAATTAGGTAGAATAAATAAATTCTTTGAGTGGAAAAGTTGATGCTCTAATGAAGTTGGTTCCTAATAAAAGTGCTCCTATTGTTTTTAATGATGCGCCTTTGTCTACTTTGATTGAGCAAAATAGTGATGCCATAGATGTGAATTTTGTTTCGCGAAATAATGTCAACAACAATGCTTATAGAGGTAATTTTAATCCTAGGCATTTTCCTAGTAATTATAATTATGGTAATTCCTATGGTAATCACACCTACAATAATAATATAAGAGCAATATTAAAGAATTTATCAATACACAAAAGGCTTTCAACACTTCGATGGAAGAAAAGTTGAATAAAATTGATGATTTGTCTAGAAGTGTTGACAAAATTTCTCATGATGTAGAAACTCTCAAGATGAAAAAATTTGTGCCTAAAGTTGAAGAATCAATCAAAGCTCTTTATGTTTCTATGGATGAAAGTAAGGAAAGAACCGCTATGCTTAGAGCTAAAAGAGAATTTTTTAGAAAAAAGCGTTTTCTAGTGATTTCTATCATAAAAGTGATGAAGATCTTAAAGTGGTTGGTGTTTCTTCTATTGATTCTTTGTTTAGTAAGTTTAAGATTGATGAAAAAGGGACTGGATAAGATTCAACTTTAGTTAGAAGGCGTCCCTATGATTTGGAGGGTGAAAATCTTGTTGAAAAAATTGATAAAAGTGGGTTTGAAGAGGTCAAGACTTTAACTAGTGATGTGCCCACTATTTTGGATTACAAAGACTTTAATTATGATAGTTTCTCTTTGGTTGATTGTATTTCCTTGTTGCAATCCATGATAAATTCACCCCATGCCTATGAACAAAATAAAGCTTTTACCAAACATATTGTTGATGCCATGATGAAAGCTCTTGAAGAAAAATTGGAATTAGAAGTATCAATTCCTAGGAAATTGCATGATGAATGGGAACCTACTATCAAAGTCAAGATTAAAAATTATGAGTGTTTTGCTTTGTGTGACTTGGGTGCTAGTGTTTCTACGAATCCAAAATATTTATGTGATGTGCTTGGTCTTACCGATATTGAAGAATGCTCTTTAAATTTGCACTTAGCGGATTCTAATATTAAAAAGCCAATAGGAAGAATTAATTATGTTCTTATTCTTGCAAATAGGAATTATGTACCCATAGATTTTATTGTTCTTGATATTTATTGCAATCTGTCTTGTCCAATTATTCTTGGTAGACCGTTTTTGCATACTATTGGTGTCGTGATTGATATGAAAGAAGGCAATATTAAATTACAATTTCCACTAAGGAAGGAAATGGAACACTTACCTAGAATAATAATTAGGACACCATATGAATCAATCATGAGGGCATCTTATGGATCTAGAACCAAATATGACAACACTTAGATCCTACGCGTTATGCCCAGTTAGGGGCGTAGAACGATAGCACTTGTTGGGAGGCAACCCAATGAATAAAATTTATTTTTGCTTTTTGCTTTATGTTCTTGAGTGTTAGCCCAATTATGCTACTGTTATGATTGTGTTATTTGTGTTTCAATTAGTGTTTGTGCCAAGCAATGCCTTTGGGAAGACTTGGGTGAAAGTTTATTTGATCTTGCTGAAAAACAGAAACTTTTGCGCTCATGAGATTCGTAGTCATTTTTTTACAGAAGAGTGATTTTAAGTTTATTATTTCCGAAGAGGGTTAATAGAAAAATTTATCATGTCCACCAATTTTTTTCATATTTTTTGGAGTAATATAAGTATTCAAAATTTTCAGATTGCTACAGACTATTCTGTTTTTGACAGATTCTGTTTTCTTTGCATTTTGTGCTTGTTTTGATGATTCTATGGTTTTCTTTGATGAGTTTTTGCCATAGAAAAGTTGGAATACAGTAGATAGAATGCAAAAACAAAATAATAATATGTTTTCTACAGTACTTATAGTAGTGGTTTGGTTTCTTATACTAACGGATCTCACGAAGGTTTTGTTTGAGTTTTGTGTGATTGAAGTTTTCAAGTTTTGGGTTATCTTACGATGGATGAAGGAATAAAGATAAGAAAAAGGCTAGGCTTGGGGATGCCCTCGGCACCCCAAGATAATATTCAAATAAGTATCAAGAAACTAAGCTTGGGGATGCCCCCAAGTGGCATCCCCGCTTTCTTCTAACGACCATCGGTATTTTACTCGAAACTATATTTTTATTCGTCACATGATATGAGTTTTGCTTGGAGCATCTTGTATGATATGAGTCTTTTCTTGTTTTGCTTTGTGTTTTAAGTGTTGAATCCTTGCTGGACACACCCTTTAGAGAGCCAAAAATTATGCTATGCTTGCTCCTATGCTTCACTTAAATTTTTAGAGCCATGAACTTGCTCTAGTACTTCACTTATATCTTTTTGAGCACGGTGTGCTTTGTTATTTTTGAAGAAATGCTCTCATGCTTCACTTAGATTTATTTTGGAGTTAGTAAAATTTTAAGAAATTATCTCTTGCTTCACTTAGATTATTTTGAGAGAAAGAAAAAATTTATGCTCATGATCTTCACTTATATTTGTTTGAGCTTATCAAAAGCAACATATGAAAATAGTCTCAAAGTGATAGATATCCAAGGAGGATATAATAAAAACTTTCATGAAGATCATTGGACAAAATAAACTTGATTTTTAGTAATGGTTTTGAGATATGACGATATGATATGTGAGTCATGTTGATGAGTAATTGTGCTTCAATAAGAATCTTGATGTTAAGGTTTGTGATTCCCTATGCAAGCACGAAAGTCAATAGTTACGCAATGAAATTTATATCCTACTAATGGTGCTTTATTAGCTGTTACTTATGCTTAATGCTTGGGTACGAGATTTTTTGCTTTTTGGTTGGTTGCTTCTCAATCTTTTTGCTAGCCTTCATTTTGCACTAAGTATGATCACTACTTGTGCATCCAAAACCCTTTAAACCAGTTTTGCCTTATGAGTCCACTATACCTACCAATATGCGGTATCTCCATGCCGTTCTAAGCAAATTTGCATGTGGCATCTCTAATGTTCAAAATAAATTTCTCTTTTGTGTGCTCTCCTACTCGCGAGGCGGTAAAGGGTAGCCAATATTTTCCATGCTAGATGTGTTATTCTAACGATGAGTGTTTATTCACTTGTTGCACGAGAGTACGGCAAAGGTACTAGGGATGCCCAGTCCTGAAATGAATAAATGAATTCACTTTATGTTGTCAAATAATAAATTCCTTGGAAAGTGTTGGTATGGAAGGCACTCGTGGATACGGCTATCCATGGAAAGTGAAAGTTATGGTGGAAAAAGGAATAAGCTTTATTTTTTGTTTGGGAACCGCCTATGATGTATCTAGCATGGAAAGTGTTGGGATTCTCCAAGTCGTTTTCGTTGGTAGGAAAAGTATGCCTCTCAAAAATAATTTTATCTCTCAATTTAAGCTTTGAGCTCTGGCACCTCTACAAATCACTACTTCCCTCCATGAAGGGCCTTTCTTTTACTTATGCAATTTTCGTTTTTTTGTGCTAGAAGAAAGCCAATAGGCCGAGGAAGCACCTGAGGTGCTGCTCGAGGTGAGAAGCACCCACCAGGGTGTGCTAGGAGGCCTAGGCGCGCCCTGGGGGGTTGTGCCCACCTCGGGTGCCCCCCGAACCGCCTCTTTGCTCTATAAATACCCAAATATTAGAGAAACCCTAGGGGAGTCGACGAAATATTGATCCAGCCGCCAAAGAGTCCAGAACCACCAAGATCCATTCTAGACACCATCATGGAGGGGTTCACCACAACCATTAGTTCCTCTCCTATGATGCGTGAGTAGTTCTTTGGAGACCTAGGGGTCCATAGTTAGTATCTAGATGGCTTCCTCTCTCTCTTGTTTATCAATACAATGGTCTCTTGGAGATCCATATGATGTAAGTCTTTTGGCGGTGTGTTTGTTGGGATCCGATGAACTTTGAGTTTATGATCAGATCTATGTTTTTATCCATGAAAGTTATTTGAGTCTTCTTTCATCTCTTATATGCATGATTGCATATAGCCTCATATTTTTTCTCTGATATTTGGGTTTTGTTTTGCCAATTTGATCTATTTATCTTGCAATGCGAAGAGGTGCTTTGTAGTGTGTTCGATCTTATGGTGCTTGATCCCACTGACAGAAAGGGAACCGACACGTATGTATCGTTGCTACTAAGGATAACAAGATGAGATCTATATCAGCCGCAATAGATAAATGGATCTCGTCTACATCATGTCATGGTTCTTATTGCATTACTCTGTTTTCTCATGAACTTAATACACTAGATGCATGCTGGATAGCGGTCGATGTGTGGAGTAATAGTAGTAGATGTAGGCAGGAGTCGGTCTACTAATCTTGGACGTGATGCCTATATAATGATCATTGCCTGGGTATCGTCATGATTATTTTAAGTTCTATCAATTGCCCAACAGTAATTGTTTTCCCATCGTTTGCGATTGTTCTCGAGAGAAGCCACTAGTGAAACCTACGGCCCCCGGGTCTCTTTCCATCATATTTGCCTTTGCGATCTATTTTCCTTTGCATTTATTTTCAGATCTATTAAACTAAAAATACAAAAATACCTTGCTGATTTGTTCTACGATCTATTTATCCTATCTACCACTTTTTACCTCACGTTTTTGCCTATCTTGAAGCGCCGTACCCGGAAGGGATTGAAAACCCCTTTAACACGTCGGGTTGCGAGTATTTGTTATTTGTGTGCAGGTGATATTTACGTGGTGTGAGGAGGTTCTCCTACTGGTTCGATAACCTTAGTCTCATCACTGAAGGAAATACCTATCGTCGCTATACTGCATCATCTCTTCCTCTTTGGGGAAATACCGACATAGCTCTAGCAGACATCATTAATCTTCCTAATGATGGTGTCATTGACAAAGTTCTTCAATCACCGCCACCAAGCTATAAAGGCTTCGCGAGAACTATAATATGCAAGGGATGAACAAGACTATTCTCGAGCTCTTCGCAATGCTAAAGGCTACGGAGGTAGAAATCAAGAAGGAGCATCAAGTGTTGAGGTAAACAAGACCACTAGTTTCAAGAAAAAGGCAAACGGAAGAAGGAAAACTTCAAGAAGAACGGCAAGAAAGTTGCTGCTCAGGAGAAGAAACCAAAGTCTGGACCTAAGCCTGAAACCGAGTGCTTCTACTGCAAAGGGACTGGTCACTGGAAGCAGAACTGCCCCAAGTATTTGGCGGATAAGAAGGATGGCAAAGTGAAAGGTATATTTGATATACATGTTATTGATGTGTACCTTACTAATGCTCGTAGTAGCACCTGGATATTTGATACTGGTTCTGTTGCTCATATTTTCAACTCAAAACAGGGGCTACGGATTATACGAAGATTGGCTAAGGGTGAGGTGACGATGCGCGTGGGAAATGGTTCAGTTTTAGACCTGAATAATTGTTATTTCGTGCTAGCATTAAGCATGAACATTATATCTGGATCTTGTTTGATGCGAGACGGTTATTCATTTAAATTAGAGAATAATGGTTATTCTATTTATATGAGTAATATCTATTATGGTCATGCACCCTTGTTGAGTGGTCTATTTTTGTTGAATCTCGATTGTGATGATACACATATTCATAATTGTGAAGCCAAAAGATGCAAAGTTGATAATGATAGTGCAACTTATTTGTGGCACTGCCGCTTGGGTCATATCAGTGTAAGCGCATGAAAAAACTCCATGCTAATGGACTTTTGGAATCACTTGATTATGAATCACTTGGTGCTTGCGAACCGTGCCTCATGGGCAAGATGACTAAAACTCCATTCTCCGGAACAATGGAACGAGCTACTGACTTATTGGAAATAATACATACAGATGTATGCGGTCCAATGAGTGTTGAGGCTCGTGGCGGGTATCATTATTTTCTTACCTTCACAGATGATTTGAGCAGATATGTCTATATCTTCTTAATGAAGCATAAGTCTAAAAATTTGAAAAGTTCAAAGAATTTCAGAGTGAAGTGGAAAATCATCAGAACAAAAAAATAAAGTTTCTATGATCTGATCGTGGAGATGAATATTTGAGTTACAAGTTTGGTCTTCATTTGAAACAATGTGGAATAGTTTCACAACTTACGCCACCTGGAACACCACAGTGAAATGGTGTCCGAACGTCGTAACCGTACTTTATTGGATATGGTGTGATCTAAGATGTCTCTTACTGATTTACCGCTATCATCTTAGGGTTATGCTTTAGAGACGACTGCATTCACTTTAAATAGGGCACCATCAAAATCTGTGGAGACGACGCCTTATGAACTGTGGTTTGGCAAGAAATGCAACTAGAAGGTTTTGTTGACCCAAAGGGTGCTAACAAAGTGTGCAAGCTCCAGCGATCCATTTATGGACTGGTGCAACCCTCTCGGAGTTGGAATAAACACTTTGATAGTGTGATCAAAGCATATGGTTTTATACAGACTTTTAGAGAAGCATGTATTTACAAGAAAGTGAGTGGGAGCTTTGTATCATTTCTAATATTATATGTGGATGACATATTGTTGATTGGAAATGATATAGAATTTTTGGATAGCATAAAAGGATACTTGAATAAGAGTTTTTCGATGAAAGACCTCGATGAAGCTGCTTACATATTGGGCATCAAGATCTATAGAGATAGAGCAAGATGGTTAATCGGAATTTTACAAAGCACATACCTTGATAAAGTTTTGAAAAGGTTCAAAATGGATCAGTCAAAGAAAGGGTTCTTGCTTGTGTTACAAGGTGTGAAATTGAGTCAGACTCAATGCCCGACCACTGCAGAAGATAGAGAGAAAATGAAAGTCATTCCCTATGCTTCAGCCATAGGTTCTATCATTTATGCAATGCTGTGTACGATACCTGATGTGTGCCTTGCTATAAGTATAGCAAGGAGGTACCAAAGTAATCCCGGAGTGGAGCACTGGATAGCGGTCAAGAACATCCTGAAATACCTGAAAAGGACTAAGGATATGTTTCTCATTTATGGAGGTGACAAAGAGCTCGTCGTAAACGGTTACGTTGATGCAAGCTTTGACACTGATCTAGATGACTCTAAGTAGCAAACTAGATACGTATTTTTATTGAATGGAGGAGCTGTCAGTTGGTGCAGTTCCAAGCAGAGCGTCGTGGCGGGATCTACGTGTGAAGCGGAATACATTGCTGCTTCGGAAGCAGCAAATGAAGGAGTCTGGATGAAGGAGTTCATATCCAATCTAGGTGTCATACCTAGTGCATCGGGTCCAATGAAAATCTTTTGTGACAATACCGATGCAATTGCCTTGGCGAAGGAATCTAGATTTCACAAGAGAATCAAGCACATCAAGAGACGAATCAATTCCATCCGTCATCAAGTGTCGGAAGGAGACATAAAGATTTGCAAGATACATACGAATCTGAATGTTGCAGACCCGTTGACTAAGCCTCTTCCACGAGCAAAACATGATCAGCACAAAAACTCCATGGGTGTTAGAATCATTACTTTATAATCTAGATTATTGACTCTAGTGCAAGTGGATCTATCTGAAGGAAATATGCCCTAGAGGCAATAATAAAGTTATTATTTATTTCCTTATTTCATGATAAATGTTTATTATTCATGCTATAATTGTATTAACCGGAAACTTAGTACATGTGTGAATACATAGACAAAACATAGTGTCCCTAGTATGCCTCTACTTGACTAGCTCGTTGATCAAAGATGGTTATGTTTCCTAACCATAGACATGTGTTGTCATTTTATGAACGGGATCACATCATTAGGAGAATGATGTGATCGACATGACCATCCGTTAGCTTAGCATTATGATCGTTACAGTTTCATTGCTACTGCTTTCTTCATGACTTATACATGTTCCTCAGACTATGAGATTATGCAACTCCCGAATACCGGAGGAACACCTTGTGTGCTATCAAACATCACAACATAAATGGGTGATTACAAAGATGCTTTAAAGGTGTCTCCGAAGGTGTTTGTTGGGTTGGCATAGATCAAGATTAGGATTTGTCACTCCGTGTTTCGGAGAGGTATCTCTGGGCCCTCTCGGTAATGCTCATCACTATAGGCCTTGCAAGCATTGTGACTAATGAGTTAGTTGCGAGATGAAGTATTACGGAATGAGTAAAGAGACTTGCCGGTAACGAGATAGAACTAGGTATGATGATACCAACGATCGAATCTCGGCAAGTAAAATACTGATGACAAAGGGAACAACGTATGTTGTTATGCATTTGACCGATAAAGATCTTCATAGAATATGTAGGAGCCAATATTAGCATCCATGTACTGCTTTTGGTTATTGACCGGAGATGTGTCTCGGTCATGTCTACATAGTTCTCGAACCCATAGGGTCCGCACGCTTAACGTTCGATGATGATATGTATTATGATTTATGTGTTTTTGATGATCGAAGTTTGTTCGGAATCCTGGATGAGATCACGGACGTGATGAGGAGACTCGAAATGGTCCAAACATAAAGATTGATATATTGGACCATGTTATTCGGACACTGGAAGTGATCCGGATAGTTTCGGGTAAAAATGGATTGTCGGAGGGGTTACTGGAACCCCTCGGGGAACTAATAGGCCACCATGGGCCTTAGTGGAGAGTGAGGAGGGCCGCATGAGGGCTGGCAGCCCCCCCCCCTTGTGTCCGAATTGGACTAGGGGAAGGGGGCAACGCCCCCCTTTCCTACTCCCTGTCCCTCTCCTTCCTTCCCCCACTCTTCCTTGAGGGGAATCCTACTAGGACTAGGAAGTCCTAGTAGGACTCCTCCTCTTGGGGTGCGCCATAGGGCCGGCCGGCCTCCGCCTCCCTCCTTTATATACGGGGGCAAGGGGGCACCCTAAAAAACACAAGTTTCTCTTAACCATGTGTAGTTCCCCCCTCCACAGTTACACACACCTCGATCATACCATCGTAGAGCTTAGGCGAAGCCCTCCGCCGGTAACATCATCATCATCATTGCCACGCCGTCATGCTGACGAAACTCACCCTCGTCCTCACCTGGATCAAGAGCACAAGGGACGTCATCGAGCTGAACGTGTGCTGAATGTGGAGGTGCCGTATGTTCGGTACTTGATCGGTTGGATTGTGAAGAAGTTTGACTACATCAACCGCATTATTGAAACACATCCGCTTTCAGTCTACGAGGGTACGTGGACACACTCTCCCCTCTCATTGTTATGCATCACCTAGATAGATCTTGTGTGATCACAGGAATTTTTTTGAAATGACCGCATTCCCCAACACTATCGCCACAAATTCAACATGGACGGCTCCTTGGCATGGTACAAAGCTTGTTGGGTGGTACGCGGTTTCACACAACGGGAGGGTGTGGACTATGATGAGACGTTCAGTCTGGTGCTCAAGCCGGCTACCATCCGTGTGGTATTGAGTCTTACCACGTCTAACTCTTGGCCCATCCACCAATTGGACGTCAAGAATGCCTTTCTCCACGGTGATCTCAACGAGTTCATCTATTGCTCTCAACCGGTTGGCTTTGTGGACTCCTCTCACCCGGATCATGCATATCGCCTCCACAAGTCTCTATACGGCCTCAAGCAAGCTCCTCGCACGTGGTTTCTTCACTTTAAGGCATTCCTCCTCTCCCTTGGGTTTCTTGGCTCCAAGAGTGACACATCATTGTTCATAATTCACCATGGCACGTCCATCGCATACTTGCTTGTGTATGTGGATGATATCATTCTGGCAGCCAGCTCCCCCCAAACCTTGTCAGAGTAATGGGCCACGGGTAGCCTCACCCGGGTCCCTGGATTTATCAAGACTTTGGGCTACCTTCGCCTTGATGTGCCCCGAGCTGAAGCTCCTCCCTCCGGGGGGGCGGCTAGCTCGACGGTCGGCCACCGGAGGGCGGCCAACCACCCGCCAACAGCACTACGAGCGGCCGACTCCAGCCCACCGGCCTCTAGAGAGGGCGGCATCAAGCAGGCGGCCACCTCGCGCCCTCAGAGTATCTGGGTCCCCATCAAGAGTACAAGATAGAGCGTGGCTATAGTGAAGCCCCTCGCCCCCGAATCCTGGGATAGGCATGGCCACAGTGCCCCGTACGGACGGAGATCTCCGTGCGGCGTGGCACTGTGCTGCCTCCCCCTTGACGTCACTCCGAGCAGGCGGAGCCCTGTTCCCCACGACGACCTGTCGGTATGGCCCACGGGCTGCGGGCCCTATTGGGCAGTTACACCGCAGAAGACGGCGGATGCCCAGCCAGTCGGACTTGGGGAGGTCCGGCCTCCAGTAGGAGGCCATCCCTTGCCCCGAGGCAAGCATGCCATTAACCTGATGAGACCAGGTGTGGCTACAGTGACCTCCCGCCAGGTGGCGGGACTGTAGCCACGATGAGATGACCAAGCCCTCATCATTAGTGGCACGGCTATAGTGAGCAGCCACCAACCAGGCGGCGGGCCTCAGTAGTCGGCGGAGAAGCCGGAGGCCGGAGACACAGACAGCCGGGCCCAGCACCCGGCCAGATTACCATTGTACCCCTAGGGGGTAGGCCTATATAAGCCCCCAGGGCACCCATGCAAAGGGTTCCCACTCTGATAGAACTAGCCACTTCCTTAGAGCAGGAGAGAGCTACCCCTGGCTTCTCCTACCTCTAGACACAGCTCAAGGAGCACCTTGTATCACTAGTGCCTTAGTGATCATGTGGAGACCCCACAGAGCAGGAGTAGGGGTATTATCTCCACGGAGAGCCCCCAACCTGGGTAAAGGTCACCGGTGTACGTGTATACGCCTTATCCCTCTTCCAGGCACCGGCGACGTACTACTCGCTCCCACCATGATAAGCCATCCTGTGGCATATGTCGCACCCAACCCCTGACATTTGGCGCCCACCGTGGGGCGAGGTGCACCGTCTCTCGGAGATCTGCTCTGGACGGGAACCTTGTTCCTTCCTGGCGAGCGAAGCCAGGCCAGCACGCCCGACGGCATCAGCCTCGACGTGCTAAACGGTGTGGAAATCGCCTGCGCGGCGAGCTTCCTTGCCAACCTTGTCGGCGAGATCCACCTCTCCGACGAGCCGGCCTCCGACGCGGGCAGCGGCTACCCCGATAGCCGCCTCGTCAGCCTCCTCGACAAGCTCCATGTCACCAGCGAGCATGCTGTGGACCTAGAGTCTGTTGGCTCCACCGATCCAATGATCGTCGACTCCGACATGGTGTCGCTTGACGCGTTAACGTTCCCCACCAACATGGTGGTCTATGACAAGCCGCCTCCTCGCGAGCACAGCGGTGGGAGCACCGTCATGGAGGTGCTCGTGATCCACAGCGGCGAGCATTCGGACGGACGCGCTCGAGACCCACTCGATGCGGCCCTGCGAGACCTGTCGGCACCCATCCCAGAGGGCGCAGATGATGAGATGCTAGAGGCACGCCGCGTCCAGCTTCTCGAGAATGCTGGTCGACTGGCCAGCGTGTGACGCCTTTCGGACGCCTACCGGTGCGAGATGGATCGGGCCGTCGGCGGCACGCCGACCCCTGAGGGGCCTAACCGCGTCGGCACGGTCTTGGCAGCGTGGCGTGACCATCGCCAGCATGTTCGGAATAGAACGCCCTGTCTATGCCACGCCCGCCGAGAACATCCAGGCCGCCTAGGCAGTGACGGATGAGCTGGACAAATACGAAGGCGACGAGCGTCGCCACATGACGGAGCGAGTCCAACAGCTCCTAGACGCGGCCGCCACGCAGCATGATGCCGGCTACCGCGCTGAAGGGCCTGCCCAGCGGAACGACGAATCGCCCCCTCGGCAATACCATGGGGCGACGTCCCAGACGCTGACTGGTGGCGCCCGTGGAAGAAGAGGCAATGAGCCGACTGCCAGCCATAGCCGAACACGCCTTTCCATCGAGCGAGACGAAGACGGCCCGCCCTCGAGCGGTGGAGCAGCGAGGCGATCCTCCTCCTCCTCTGCCTCGTGGAGAGAGGCACCCCACTCCGCCGCCTGTCACGCACCTAACACTCGGCGACTGCCTTGGCCGCCGAGAAGGAGTCGGAGAAAATGACGCCCGCCATCGGATCGATCATCTCAACCGATCCCTGGCGCTAGAAGAAGAAGATGCATTGGGCCCGCCCTGCTTCGGCCCGCGAATCTGAGACAAGCCCTTCCCCAAAGGGTTCACCCTCCCGCGAGATATGCCCAAATACACCGACTCCGTGATGCCGGAGGACTGGCTGGTCGACTACTCCACGGCCATCAGCATAGCGAACGGCAACAAGCACGTTGCCGTAAAGTACGTCCCGCTCATGCTTCAGGGTACAAGCCGGACATGGCTTAATAGCCTGAAACCCCGCAGCATCAACAGCTGGGTTGATTTCACTGAGGCCTTCATCCGCAACTTCACCAGCACGTACAAGCGGCCTCCCAAGCCCCGACAGCTCTCCTTGTGCGTCCAAGGGCCTAGTGAATCGACTTGCGACTACCTCACGCGCTGGGCCGAGCTGCGCAACTCCTGCGAAGGCGTGCACGAGGTGCAGGCGATCGAGTACTTCACTGCCGGGTGCCGAGAGGGCACCCTCCTCAAGCATCGGCTTCTCTGCGACGAGCCTGCGACGCTCGATGAGCTGCTGATCATTGCCGACAAGCATGCCACGGCCGACTCCTCCATGAAGGCGGAAATCCTAGTTGATGCATCCGGTAAGGTGGCACCTCAGGCTCCTCGGACTCCGGCTGGCGACACTAGTCGGCGACAACATCCAAGCGACAACAAGCGGAAGGCCACCCAGCCGGCTACCACCAGCCGACAGGTGGCGACAATCGAGGACCAGCAGTCGGAAGGGCAGCCAGCGCCCAAACGTCAGAAGAGCGGCAAGTCCAATTGGTTGCCTGCCTTCTCTTACGAGCAGACCCTTGATGAACCCTGCAAGTTCCATAGCAATTGGTTGCCCGCCTTCTCTTACGAGAAGACCCTTGATGAACCCTGCAAGTTCCATAGTGGCGCGAAGCCATCCAACCACACCACTCGGAAGTGTCATTGGCTCACCAGGATTGCTAAGGGAGATGGCCTCCTACCTCCTCCGCCTGCCAGCCCCCCGCCTCCTCCGCCCCAGCAGCCAGCGGCCCAGCCAGTCGGTGCCATACAAGATGAGTATCCTGTGGAGCATGGAGCCTATGTTGTGTTCACCAGTATGGCCGATGACAGGCGCAATAGACGGCAACAATAGCAAGAGGTGCAAGCGGTGGCCTCAAGCACCCCATAGTTCATGCACTGGTCCGAGAAACCCATCAGTTGGAGCAGGGCCGACCATCCAGAAGTGATGCCTTCCCCCGGTTCCTATGCTTTGGTTCTAGAGGCCACCCTTGCAACATAAAGACGGGCAGCTCGCTTCTCCAGAGTGCTGATAGATGGCGGCAGCAGCATCAATATCTTGTACCGTGACACGATGGAGAAATTGGGAATCAAGCAGAAGCAGCTCCTCCCCACTCGGACTGTATTCCATCATTCCATGGCATAGTCCCTGGCCTTTCCTGCTCACCAATCGGCAAGACTCAAATTGATGTCCTCTTCGGAGACAAGAATCATTTCCGCCGTGAGCCAGTTTGGTTTGAGGTGGTGGACTTAGAAAGCCCATACCATGCACTTCTTGGCCGGCCCATCCTTGCCAAGTTCATGGCGGTCCCCCACTACGCCTACCTCAAGATGAAGATGCTGAGTACCAAGGGAATCCTAACTGTAGTTGGAGACTACAAGAAGTCGGCCGCCTGCACCACGGACAGTGGCCGGCTGGCCGAGTCCCTTGTGATTGCAGCCGAGAAGCGGCTCCTAGACCGGGTAGTGGCGTTGGCAGGCAAGAAGTCGGAATTGTCACCCATCCCCAAGGAATCGGAGGTTGAGGGCTCATTCAAGCGGGCAAAGGAAACAAAGAAGATACCCTTGGACCCAGAGCACCCGGAGAGGCACGCTGTCATAGGTGCAAACCTGGACAGCAAATAGGAAGGCGAGCTCGTCGATTTCCTCCGTGAGAATCGGGACATCTTCACATGGTCTCCCAAAGACATGTCGGGTGTTCCGACGGATTTCGCCGAGCACAAACTACATGTCCGACCTGACGCCAAGCCGGTCAGGCAGCCCTTGCGCCGCCTGTCGGAAGATTAGAGAAGAGTTGTCGGAGAAGAGATAGCCCGGCTTCTGGCAGCCGGATTCATCATGGAAGTGTTCTTTACAGAATGGCTGGCCAACCCGGTCCTAGTGTTGAAGAAGAACAAGGAGTGGCGCATGTGTATTGACTATACCAGCCTCAACAAAGCCTGCCCCAAAGATCCATTTGCCTTACCAAGGATTGACCAAGTGATAGACTCCACAGCCGGATGCGAGCTGTTGAGTTTCTTAGATGCATACTCAGGCTACCACCAGATAAAGCTGAACCCGGCCGACAGGATGAAGACCGCCTTCATCACACTGTTCGGAGCCTTCTGCTACCTGACCATGACGTTCGGCTTGCAAAATGTCGGCGCCACGTTTCAACGTTGCATGCAGAAGTGTCTCCTCAAGCAACTCGGCAAAAATGCTCATGTCTATGTGGATGATGTGGTGGTGAAGATGGAGAAGCATGGCACATTGCTAGAAGATCTCAAGGAAACCTTCGAGAACCTGCGCCGATTCCAGATCAAGCTCAACCTAGAGAAATGCGTCTTTGGAGTACCAGCCGTCCAGCTTCTTGGCTTCCTGGTCTCAGAGCGCGGCATAGAGTGCAACCCTGTGAAGATCAAGGCCATCGAGAAGATGAAGGTGCCCACCCGACTGCTGGACGTGCATAAATTCACCGGCTGCTTGGCATCAATTAGCCGTTTCATCACTCGGCTGGGCGAGAAGGCCCTTCCCCTATACCAACTCATGAAGAAGACCACTTTTTCGAGTGGAACGACAAGGCAGATGAGGCTTTTCTCCAACTCAAGAAGATGTTGGCAACCCCGCCTATCCTAGCGGCTCCGACTGAGAAGGAGCCCATGCTCCTCTACATCGCAGCCACCAGTCGGGTTGTCAGCATAGTCATGGTGGTAGAACGCAAGGAGGAGGACAGAGCACTGCCGGTCTAGAGACCGATGTATTACTTGAGCGAAGTATTGTCCGCCCCCAAGCAAAACTACCCACATTATCAGAAGATGTGCTACGGCGTGCACTTTGTAGCCAAGAAGCTGAAGCCTTACTTTCAAGAGCACCCAATAACCTTCGTCTGCACAGCTCCACTTGCTGAGATCATTGGAAGCCGATATGCTTCTGGCCGAGTGGCCAAGTGGTCTCTTGATCTGGCCCCCTATACCATCTACTACCAGCCTCGCACTGCCATCAAGTCACAAGTGTTGGCCGACTTCCTCGTCGACTGGGCCGGACCCAGTACCCGCCGCCAGCACCAGACTCCACCCATTGGCAGATGCACTTTGATGGTTCAAAAATGCGCACCGGTCTGGGAGCCAGCGTCATCCTCACCTCTCCCAAAGGCGACAAGTTCAAATATGTGCTACAAGTCCATTTTGCCGCCTCCAACAATGTAGCCGAGTACGAGGCACTCATACACGGGCTCCGGCTGGCCAAGGAACTCAGCATTTGCCGGGTCCTGTGGTATGGCGACTCCGACTTGGTGGTCCAGCAGTCGTCAGGCGACTGGGACGCCAAGAACGTGAACATGGCAAGCTACCGCTTCCTCATGCAGCAACTCAGTGGATATTTTGATGGGTGCGAGTTCCTCCACGTGCCAAGAAACGACAACGAGCAAGCAGATGCCTTGGCACGGATTGGCTCCACCCGACAAGCAATACCAGCCGGTGTCGCCCTATGCCACCTTCTCAAGCCGTCCGTCAAGCCGTCCCCAGAATCAGATTCCATCT
>NC_041391.1:171171521-171248967 GCF_002162155.2 Triticum dicoccoides | reverse complement strand
CAGAACCCGGCCCGGGGATTGCAGCAGTCGGCCCGGGGACTTCTTCAACTCAGCAGGCGGAAGCAGTTGCCAACCCGCCACCTCCTGGCCCAACCACCTCATACAAGTTGCAATTGTGGCAGTTGAAGAAATAGCAGCACCATCCTGGTCTCAGCCAATCCTGAAGTTTCTCGTGAACAAAGAGCTGCCATCTGATGAGATCTCGGTCCGACAAGTGCAACGGCGAGCAGCAGCGTACACCATAGTCAACAGAGAACTGGTACGACGAAGTGTCGCTGGCGTTTATCAGCGCTGCATGGAACCGGACAAAGGCCAAGCAATACTCAGGGATATCCACCAAGGCGAATGCGGTCACCACGCGGCTTCAAGATCACTTGTGGCCAAGGCTTTCTGCCATGGATTCTTTTGGCCGACTGCTCTAGAAGAAGCCAAAGACCTAGTTCAAAAGTGTCAAGGGTGCCAGAAGTTCCGGTCCAAGCCACACTTGCCGGCTTCTGCACTCAAGACTATCCCCATAGCCTGGCCCTTCGCTGTTTGGGGTTTGGATATGGTGGGGCCATTCAAGACAGCCCGTGGCAGCATGACTCATATGCTTGTCATTGTGGACAAGTTCACCAAGTGGATAGAGGCAAAGCCAATCAAGAAGCTGAATGGGCCGACTGCCGTGACTTTCATCACCGATATCACCACTCTGTACGGCATACCAAATAGCATCATCACCGAGAACGGCACAAACTTTGCCAAAGGAGCCTTGGCTCATTTCTGCGCGACGCAGGGCATCCAACTGGACTTAGCGTCCGTTGCCCACCCGCAGTAAAACGGCCAGGTTGAGCGAGCAAACGGTCTCATCTTGTCCGGTATCAAGCCCCGACTGGTCGAGCCTCTTGAGCGTTCAGCCGGCTGCTGGCTCAATGAGCTGCCGGCCGTCCTCTGGAGCTTGCGCACGACTCCGAACAAATCAACCAGCTTCACGCCTTTCTTCCTCATTTACGATGCCGAAGCCGTCATCCCGACAGACATAAAGTTCGAGTCCCCAAGAGTCACCATGTACACGGAGGCGGATGCCAAGGAGGCACGAGAAGACAGCGTCGACTTGCTGGAGGAAGGCCAGTTGTTGGCACTCAGCCGGTCCGCCATCTACCAGCAGAGTCTACGCTGGTACTATAACCACAAGGTGAAGCCAAGATCCTTCCAGGAGGGAGACCTTGTGCTCCGGCTGATCCAGCGAACAGCCGGCCAGCACAAGCTCTCGGCACCTTGGGAAGGCCCTTTCATCATCAGCAAGGTTCTGGGTAACGATTCCTACTATCTGATCGACGCCCAGAAGCCCAGAGCACGCAAGAGAGATGATTCAGGCAAAGAGACGGATAGGACATGGAACGCAAACCTCCTCCGAAGGTTTTACAGTTGAGAGTAGTATGTATCACGCTACCTTTTGTATTATGTATAAAGACTCCGGGTCCCCCGAGAAGAGCTCAGGGACTACCCTCTTTCATCTATATGATAAGTGTTATGCCCATGAGTATGTATAGTTTTATTTCCGCCTGGCATCGGGTTCGACCAGTCGGCCCGGAGGCTGGCCGCCTTCTGCTCCGCCTCCTGCAGCCGGACAAGTTGTGTATTGGCACCAAATACTTCCTTTGTCAGAAGCCGCAGCTCGCAGAGCGACTGCATGGTGGGCAGGGGTTGCAAAATGGTGCCCACACAAAAAAAGACAAAGGAAAAAACGCATATAGACGAGGCCGGCATCGCACCTGTTCGTCCGGCTGCCGAGCAGCCGGTCGGCCGGCTTCTACTTTTTATTGCCAACACTCCGAATGGCTAAGTACTGGCCCTCCTGCAAATAGCTAAGTACTCAACCCAGCCGTGGTCTGCAGAGTGGCTGTTTGGCTGGCAAGAGGATAGCCAAGGGAGGGCGGCAAAGGAAAAAACCAAGGAGTAAAAAGCAAGAAAAGATAGAAGTCGGCAAAGCAAAGCATGAATGATGATAAGATATTTACATAGAAAAAGGCCTACCGGCCGGCATTCAACAAAGTTCGATATACACCCCGCGGGTGGAATTGCGAAATTTAATCAAGTTGTCCAAACTCTAGCAAACAGGAAAAAAGAAAGCATCCTAAGGAGCGGCAGAAGACTCCGGCTGGGCGGAACCGGTTGGCGCAGCAGAGGACTCCGGCGGAGCGTCGGGGCTGGTGGTGCCTGTGGGCGCAGCAGAGGGCTCCGACCGAACTACAGAGTCGGCCATGCCGCCTGATGCGGCAGGCGGCTCCGGCTGAGCGGTAGAGCCGGCAGCAGCAGCCGGGACGGCGGAGGGCTAGATGACGGAGTCGGTGGCACACGTCGGAGGAACGGGCGGCTGGTCGATCCCCGCCTGGCCGCCTCCAGCAGCAGTCGGCGCTTTGGAGCGCGGATCGTTGCTTGAGGCCCGGCCAGGTTGGGGCCTGACCATCCGCCCTAACCTCCAGCAGGTCGACTTCGCTATCTTCCTCCTCCTCCTCCTCCCCCTCCTCCCCCTCGTCACTAGAGTCGATGACTTCGGCTGAGTCCTTGCTGTCCTCTGGGTTCAGCCTGAGCCATTCCTGTGGCACTTCAGCGCCTTCCTCGACTACTTCCGGGATGAAGACATTGGTGTCGGTGAAGTTGGCGATCGCCGCCGCCCTGTCGATAAGCTCGACTTCCACCGCCACCAGCTCCTCCTGTGCCTCCAGACGAAACGTGGTTAGCTGGGCTAGATCCAGCCCAGGGTACCACGCCTTCACGAACTCCAAGGCCCGGCACACTCCTGCCCGGGCTGCAGAGCCCTTCCTGGCTTCCAGGCGGCCTGCCGCCACCTCTGGCCAGTCGGCAGTCCGACTTGGGGTGCGCAGAGCCGGCAAGACTGGCCAGAGGGTGGAGATCGCCTGGGCCCCGACGCGCTGAAGACGGCGCAACATTTGATGGGCGGGCCGAAGACGGGCCTGGATACTGAGGATTTGTTTGCCAAGAGTCCGGGGAGCGTCAGCGGCGATCTACGCGCCTTCCACCCTCCACTCCTCGCGCTGGACCTCGATCATCTGAATCGCGGTAATAGAGTGGCCCAGGAAGAAGTCTATTTGGACAGAAGGAAAGAAAAGCCAAAGTTATAAACGAGGAATCGGCCTAGACAAGGGCCGGCAGCTCAAAACAAGAAACAAAGAAAACAAAGCTCACCATCGACCAAGTCCTTGATGCTGCTGAAGGAGGCTGTCATCTAGGCTTCCTTGTCGGCCCAGGCTGAGCGCTCGACCTCAAACTCGGTGAGGAGGTCGGTCTCTTTCGTCTTGGCGTCCTGCTGGGTCACCTTGAGGGCCTCCGCCTGCTCGACAAGATGAGTGACCAGCCGGTCTCGCTCCTTGGCCAGCTTGCTGCACTCCGCCTCCTTGCCCCGCAGGGCGGTGTTGGCCTTGCCCAACTGCTGCTGCAAGGTGGCGTTGGCCTCTGTAAATGGAAAAGAAGAAAGAGCATCAGCCAAAATGACAAAGAGGGACGCAGTTGCTGGGAGATCCGGCCCAACTGCTCAGCAGTCGGCCCGAATCTCGGGGACTACAGCCCGCGGGTGCGCCATCGCGCCCCCACAGAGAAGAAGCAGTTAACAAAGGTAGAGCCACTGAGGATATTCGGCCCGACTGCTCAGCAGTCTGCCCGAACCTCGGGGACTACAACCCGTGGGTGCGCCAGCGCACCCCCACAAAAAAAGGAAAACAGAAGCTCACTCCGGCTCTCGAACAGATGGGTGGTCCGCGTATCTAGCTCCTGGACCCTGGAGTTGTAGGCGACCGCGCGGAGGTTGTGGTGGTCCTGCAGAAGGGAATATTTGACAACATTAACATTTAAACTCCGACAAGATGAAGTTCTGGACCGCCTGCTCAGCAGCCGGCCCGAAACTTGGGGACTACACCCAGTGGGTGCCCTGGCGCGCCCCCACGAAGGATGAAGGAAGATCAAAATAAAGATAAACAAGAATCTTACACGGATGGCTGCCCGCGAATCCAGGAATGCCTCGTTGCAGCGATTGTGAGGGCTTCGGCTTCGGCCCGGAGTTTGGCTTGGACGTCGAGGGCCGCCTGGTTCAGGGCGCCCGTCCCGTCCCTGCGTACCTAGTCGGTTGGCGCGGTGCTGGTCGCCTCAGTGTTGGGAACCGACGAGCTCGCAGCTCCAGTTTCCAGCGGTCGCAGCGTTGAGGCCGCCTTCTCAAGACGGCGGTGTACGGGCGTACGGACCTGAGGAGTTAGGTCCGTCACTACCATGTTCCTGGCTGGTGGCACTGGCATCCCGGCTGGCTACTCGGCCTGCGTCTCGCTTGTCGGCGGCGACGGCGGCACGATGACGTCCGACATTGCCACGTCGCCGCCCTCCTTCTCCATGACCGGCTGCTCATCGCCGGCTCCTCCGGTCGTCGCCTCAAACTCCGGCGGAGGTGGCGCGGTGCTCAAAGGTGTCACGAGCAGTGGCTCCTGGCGGCATGCAGCCTCCGCGAGCCGCTCCCTCTCTGTGGCTTCGGCCTCCGCCTGCACCAACTTCCTCACCACGGATGCTGCTGCCTTGTCCGCCTCTGCCTTCGCCAGGCGGTCGGCCTCTTCCTCACGCGCCTCCCGCGCGTTCCATTCCGTCGCCACCCGGAGGTCGGCGGCCGGGTCAATTCGCCAGCTGGTGGAAGAGGTCGCCACTAACCTGATGACCGAGGCGGCAGCCGACTTCTCAAGAGTCAGCGGGGCCCTGAGATAAGAAGACAAGTCAGGAAAGTCTTTTTAGGCCGGATCAGCAAAGAGGCGGAAAGCATGGGAAGAACACTTACGCTGACACCATAACCGCCACCTTCGGTTGCCTCTGATATTTGGCCACCTTGGCCACGGCTTCCTTCCGCCTGGTCGCCGTGACCGGGTTGTTGGGCTTCTTCGGTGCACTGCCAAACAGGACATCGCCTTGCCTCCGCTTGCGCCTGCAGCCACGGGCGGGCGGCCCAGAAGAGGGGTCGGCGCCAGTGTTGGCGGTGCTCCGGGCAGGGCACGGCTCGTCTTCATCGTCGTCATCATCGGGCCAACTCTCCACGCCGTCGCCCTCCTCGGAGCCGCCTGCTCCATCGCTGACGCCTGTTGCATCGTCCGCCAGGGCGGCCGCCCCCAAGTCCGAGTCATCCACATCGCTCACCGCCCTGTCTGGCAGGTAGTCGCCACCCGGCCCCATGATGGCAGTCGTCGCCTGGGACATGTAAATCTGCGCTCCAGAAGGGAGTCACATCACGACAAGAGCAAGCCTAAAAGACAAAGCTAAAGGAAGAAATCAAGGGACTTACGGTAGGTGGCGGGTCATCGCGGGAATATGGCCGATCCCGTACCGCCAGTCTCCCTCCGACACCTTGAGGTCACAGATCTCGTTCACCATCCGCGCGACCTCGGCAGTCGGCATCTCCTTCGTACACAGCCGGCATGGGTCGCGGCGCCTGCTCATCCGGAAAATCGGATGAGGGCGGCCCTGGAGTGGGACGACTCGGCGCTCGACGAAGGCGATGAGGAGGTTGGCACCCACGAGGCCCTCCAACTCCTAGAGCACCCGGAGTCGGCCAATGGCGGCTGCGGCATCCGGCGACACCGGCTTAGGTTTGTAGCCCCAATTGGGCCGGAGCCCGGTGGGAGGACCGGCCTCATAGGTCGGAAAGTTGATGAAGTCGACAGCCGGATCAACATTCTCAACGTAGAAGTAAGATTGTTGTGACATCTTTACAGACTATGGCAGCTTGACGATGGGGAAGGCGTTCCGTTTCGTCGGCCGGCGCACAACGACGAACCCGCCGCACTCGGCCGCCGTCTCCTTGGCAGAGGTGCCAAGCTTCCCATAGAAGAATGCTCCCCACAGCTCGAGTGTGGGGAGGATGCCGATGTAGCCCTCGCACGCCGTTACGAAGGCAGAGAGTAGAGTCATGGTGTTGGGCATGAGGTAATGAGGTCCGAGGTGGTTGAAGTCGAGGAATGAGCGGAGGAAGCCGCTCACCGAAAGGCCGAAGCCATGGAGGAAGTGCGAGCGGAAGACGACCCGCTCGTTCCCCCTCGGCACCAGCGAAATCTCCGCCTCCGGCGGCACCCGCGCCTTGACGAATGCCGCGTTCGGCATCCGACGCGTGTCGCCGAGGAAGGAGATGTGATCTTCAATCACCGTCGATCCGTCCCAGTCGCCGCCCTTCTCGCACGCCATGGCTCCAAGCAGGGCCGTAAAGGAGGACGAGTGCGTCGGCGGCGAGCAGCGGCACCACCACGGCAGCACGGAGCGGCAGTGGCGGCAATGGAGGAGAAAGCAGAGGAAGAAGAGAGAGTGGGAGGGGGCGTGCGAGCTTTGCCGCACCCCTCCCTCCCCCTACTTATAGCCCTCGGGCTACGAAACCGAGGGGGCGGGGCGTGGGTCGTGGGATTAACTGCACCCACGACCCCATGACCCCCATTTACCGCGTGCATTCACCACGCCTCGTGTGGTCGTGGGATCGCAACCGCCCCCCTTGGCACAGTGTTTCTGCCCAGGTGCCGAGGCGCGGTAGTGGCGGCCCCGGCCCGCTGTCACGTCCCATCAGGGGCGTGGCATGGCAGGCTGGCCAGGCTGGCCTGCGCCGCGTGGTGCGTCCGTGGCGGGCGGCGGCCCCAGGAGGCTTAGCGGGCACGCCACCTGTTTTCCCGCCTTGAAGTTCAAAATTGAGACGACCAAAAGTCCCGCCTGGCCAAGGCCAGCTCCAGCAATCGGCTAACCGTGAGGAGGATCAAACATTTTTTGGGAGCTCGGCGAGGAGGGAAGCCGCTGAGACTTCGCGGCCTCTCGACCGCAACACCTCACTGGCTTCGGGGACTACTGTCGGAGTAATGGGCCATGGGTAGCCTCACCCGGGTCCCTGGATTTATCAAGACTTTGGGCCAGCTTGGCCTTGCTGTGCCCTGAGCTGAAGCTCCGCCCTCCGGGGGCCGGCTAGCTCGACGGACGGCCACCGGAGGGCGGCCAACCACCCGCCAACAGCACTACGAGCGGCCGACTTCGGCCAGCAGGCCTCTAGAGAGGGCGGCATCAAGCAGGCGGCCACCTCGCGCCCTCCCAGTATCTGGGTCCCCATCAAAAGTACAAGATAGAGCGTGGCTACAGTGAAGCCCCTCGCCCCCGATTCCCGGGATAGGCATGGCCACAGTGCCCCGTATGGGCAGAGATCTGCGCGTGGCGTGGCACTGTGCCGCCTCCCCCCTGACGTCACTACGAGCAGGCGGAGCCCTGTTCCCCACGACGACCTGTCGGTACGGCCTGTCGGCCGTGTGCCCTATAGGGTAGTGACACCGTAGAAGACGGTGAATACCCAGCCAACCAGACTTGGGGAGGGCCAGCCTCCAGCAGGCGGCCATCCCTTGCCCCGAGGCAAGCATGCAATTAACCTGATGAGACCAAGTGTGGCTACAGTGACCTCCCGCCAGGCGGCGGGACTGTAGCCACGATGAGATGACCAAGCCCTCGTCATTGGTGGCGCGGCTACAATGGGAAGCCACCAACCAGGAGGCGGGCCCTAGTAGTCGGCGGAGAAGCCGGAGGCCGGAGACATAGACATCCGGGCCCAGCACCCGGCCAGATTACCATTGTACCCCTGGGGGTAGGCCTATATAATCCCCCCAGGGCACCCATGTAAAGGGTTCCCACTCTGATAGAACTACCCAGTTCCTTAGAGCAGGAGAGAGCTAGCCCTGCCTTCTCCTACCTCTAGACATAGCTCAAGGAGCACCTTGTATCACTAGTGCCTTAGTAATCATGCGGAGACCCCGCAGAGCAGGAGTAGGGGTATTATCTCCACGGAGAGCCCCCAACCTGGGTAAAGTTCGCCGGCGTACGTGTCTATGCCTTATCCCCCTTCCAAGCACCAGCGATGTCGGGGGTTGGCTGTGACATATGCCAATGGATGGCTTATCATGGTGGGAGCGAGTAGAACGTCGCCGGTGCCTGGAAGCGGGATAAGGCGTAGACACGAACGCCGACGTACTTTACCCAGGTTCGGGGCTCTCCTGGGAGATAACACCCCTAGTCCTGCTCTGCGGGGTCTCTGCATGATCACTAAGGCACAAGTGATACAATGGCGCTCCTTGAGCTGCATGCTAGAGGCAGTAGGAGGCAAGGCTTAGCCCTCTTCCTGCTCTGATTGGTGGCTAGTTCTAATGGGGCCGAACCCTTTGCATGGATGAACTGGGGGGTTTATATAGGCCTACCCCCAGGGGTACAATGGTAATCTGGCCGGCTGCTGGGCCCGACTGTCAGCGTCTCCAGCCTCCGGCTTCTCCGCCGACCGCTAGGGCCTGCCGCCTGGCGGGCCCCGCCGACTGGTTGGTGGCTGCTTACTGTAGCCGTGTCGTTGGTGACGAGAGCTTGGTCACCTTTGCGTGGCTACAGTCCCGCCGCCTGGCGGGCGATCACTGTAGCCACACCTGGTCTCATCGGCTTAATGGTATGCATGTCTCGGGATAAGGGACAGCCGCCTGCTGGAGGCTGGCTCCTCTTGAATCCGCTTGGTCGAGCCTCCGCCGTCTTCCTTGGGGTCGCTGCCAGGTAGGGCCCTCCTCCAGCGGGCCGTACCGACAGGCCATCATGGGGAACAGGACTCCGCCTGCCCGGAGCAACGTCAGGGTAGATATGGTACAGTGCTCCATCGTGCGGGGATCTCCGTCTGTACGGAGCACTGTAGCCACGCCTGTCTCGAATGTGCGAGACGTCGTTCCTTACTGTAGCCATGCTTTGACTTGTACTCTCGATGGGAGCTCGGCCGCCCTGTAGTCGTGAGGTGTCCGCCTGCCCGTTGCCGCCCTCTCTGGAAGGCGGCCGTCAGGAGCCGGCCACTCAGAGCGTCGTAGTCTTGGGTCACCCGCCCTCTGGCAGCCGGCCGCTGAGCCAGCCGGCCCCAGAGGGGAGAGTTTCGGCTTGGGGCTCAGCTAGGCGGAGCTGGCCCAAAGTCTTGATAAATCTAGGGACTCGGGTGAGCCTACCCATGGCCCATTACTCCAACAGTAGTCCCCGAAGCCGGTGATGCGTCGTGGTCGAGGGGCCGCGAGCTCTCAACGGCTTCCCCCCTCACCGAGCTCTGGGAGAATGTCGATCCGTCTTGCGGCTAGCCGACTGCTCAAGCCGGCCTCGCCCAGGCAGAGCTATATGGTTGATTTTGAACTTCAAGGCGGGAAATAGGTGGCGTTCATGTTAAGCTTCCTAGGCAGCCACCCGCCATGGACGCGCCACACGGCACATGTCAGCCTGGCAAGCCTGCCACCCCACGTTTTGGATGGGACATGACACTGGGCCGGGCCCGCCACTTACCATGCCTCGGCAACTGGGCGGATTCACTGCGCCGGAGGGGGCGGTTGCCATTCCCACAGCCATTCACGATGGGGTAATTGCGCGCGGGAGACGGGGGGTCGTGGGGACGTGGGCGCAGTTAATCCCATGACCCCACGTCCTGTCCCCTCGGCTACATAGCCCGGGCGCTATAAGTAGGGAGGGGGGAGAGGTGCGGCATAGTTCCTGCGCCCCCTCCCACTCTTCTTCTTCTCCTCTCAGCCTCCACTGCTGCTGCTGCCGTAGCGCCGCCGCCGTTGCTCGACGCCGACGCATCTCTCCTCTCTACGCCGCCAGCCGGAGCCATGGGCGACTGGGATGGATCGACCGTGATCGAGGATCACATCGCTTTCCTCCGCGACACGCGCCGGATGCCCAGCACGGCCTTCATCAGGGCGCGGGTGCCGCCGGAGACGGAGATCTTGCCCTCACCACAGGAAGGCAAGCGGGCCGTCTTCCGCTTGCATTTCCTGCGGGGCTTTGGCCTCCCTGTGAGCAACTTCTTCCGCGCCTTCCTCAACTTCTACAACCTTCAGCCCCATCACCTCACGCCCAACGCCGTGACCTTGCTCTCCGCCTTTGTCACGGCATGCGAGGGCTACCTCGGCATCCTCCCCACAATCGAGCTGTGGGGAGCATTCTTCTATGGAAAGCTCGGCACCTCCGCCAAGGAGACGGCGGCTGAGTGCGGGGGCTTCGTCGCCGTGCACCGGCCGGCGAAACAGAACGCCTTCCCCGTCATCAAGCTGGCATAGTCGATGAAGATGTGGTAGCAGTCCTATTTCTACATCGAGAACGTGGACCCTACTGCCGACTTCCTCAACCTGCCGGCCTACGAGGCCGGCCCCCCCACCGGAGCCCGCTTCTCCTGGAATTACAAGCCAAAGCCGGTGTCGATGGACGCGGCGACCGCCATCGGCCGATTCCGAGTGCTCCAAGAGTCGGAGGCCCTCGTGGCCTCCGACCTTCTTGTTGCCTTCGTGGAGCGTCGGGTCCTCCCGCTCAAGAGCCGCCCTCATCCGATCTTCCGGATGGGCGGACACCGCGACCCGTGCCTGCTGTGCACGAAGGGAATGCCGCCTGCTGAAGTCTCGTGGATGGTAAACAAAATCTCCGACCTCAAGATGTCGGAGAAGGAGTGTCGGTACGGGAAGCGGCCGTACTCTCGCCACAACCCGCCTCCTGCGGTAAGTTTCTTGTCTTGTCCTTTGAACTGCTTTTTTCTGCCTTGTTTCTCTTTATGGCGCCGCCCTTCAAGACTTGATTCCTTCTTGGTTGCAGATTTATATGTCCGAGGCAACGGCCGCCCTCCTAGGGCCGGGTGATAACCTCCAGGAGGACAGGGTGGAGAATGACTTGGACTACCCCGACTTGGGGGCGGCCGCCCTGGTCGACGACGCGACAGGCGGCGGAGGCAGAGCGGACGGCGGTGGCGGAGCAGGCGGCTCCGAGGGGGGCGGCGGCGTGGAAGCTTGGCCTGATGATGATGAAGATGACGACGAGCCATGCCCCGTCCGGAGCTCTACCACCACCGGCGCCGGCCCCTCTTCTGGGCCGGCCGCCCTAGGCGGCAAGCGCAAGCGGAAACAGGGCTCGACCATGTTCGGCAGCTGTCAGGACCCCGATCCTAAGTCACACCGATCTAGCATGTAACACATCATATCACTTTGCGGCCTCACACACGGTATTCCCACAGGTGCCACCTTATCTGGCCCGGGACCGTTTGCGCATTTTGGCTCACGTATATGATAGTGCCGCTAGCATCCATATGACAAAGAATCCGGGATGACATGGCTAGTCGTGAACCCAAAGTGGCACTAACTTACAGGGACAAACATACATGACCCAACAACGAACGTGTCAGTCATCAGCGAGTGAATCCACGTTGTAGCACTGGGCTAGCAGGACTCCAGTGAACCGGGCTGTAGCGGGCTAACAGGACTCCGGATTTCATCGCGTGACATTTCCCCGAGGGGACAGACACAGGAACGAAGAAGGACACATGCCGGCCAGCCTAAGTGTTCCGGAGCAGTAGCAAGCTACCACGGCTCAGTGGAAACACTAGGAGACATTTCCCGGTAAGAGAGGCTACCAAGGATAAACAACTAGGTTGTCAGATCCCACACATACCAAGCATTTCAATAACATACACACAATATGCTCGATATGTGCAAATACAACATGGCATCATAACATGACTCTACGACTCAAGTATTTTATTCAATAGGCTCCGAGGAGCGAGATATTACAATCATGGGTCTCATGACCCAACAATCAGAGCATACAAGTCAAAGCACATGCGAAAGCTTAACATGTCTGAGTGCAGACATCTATAACAGAAAAAGGCTGAGAAGCCTGACTAACTACCAGATCCTGCCGAGGGCACAAGATCGTAGCTGAGATAACAAGCTAAACGTCGAAGTCCACGCGGAACTACTAGCGAGACTGAAGTCTCTCTGCAAAAACATAAATTAAGAAATGTGAGTACAAATGTACCCAGCAAGACTTACATCAGAACTAACTACATATGCACCATTATCAACAAAGGGGGTGGTGGAGTTTGACTGCAGCAAGCCAGCTTTGACTCAGTGGCTAACCTGAACTACAACTGCAAGTAACTCTTTTGAGGTGGCGCACACGAGTCCACATATTCACCATATCAATACACCACTACGGATCCGCTCCCGTCTCCCTACTAGAACGCCATCCATAGCACTCACACTTATCTTGCGTATTTAAGAGTATCCACTTTCACTTGTCTAAGAACTATACAAGCAACCCAGAAGTCCTTTTCCGCGGACACGGCTATTCGAATAGATGATGTTAACCCTGCAGAGGTGTACTTCTTCACACATGCTCTCGCCACTTACTGCCATGTACACCTCGTGTATCTCGGCAACCTTCAAGCGGAAGCCTGGCGAGGGAGTCGGCCACGACCTGACTAACCACACAAGTCTCTCGTCTAGGTTTATTGCCTATTCGGGTTCCATCCGCAAGGAGATCCGTCCGGGGTGTCGCTCACGGCCCCAAACGATGTGAGCAGGGTTCCCAAGCCCACCATCCGGGTGCCACTTGGTACACCGTGCCATTGTGCCTAGTCTGTCCCAAGCCCACCTGTACAGGGTGCCACTTGGTAGACTACTAACACTACCTACAAACACCAGAAACTAGTTGCAACTCCTGGACAGAGATCAGGTTGATTAATAAGTCGAGAGAGCTTGGAGCGCCCGGAGCCCAATGTGTGGTAGTAACTGTTCATGGATCACAAACACAGAACTCAGTTCCTGAGGATGGCTGCAATGAGACAACCCACCATGTACTCCTACATGGCCTCTCACCGCTACCTTTACCAAATCGTGTTCACACACTTAGTTCACACACAGTTGGACATGTTTACACACCTCTGATTCATCCCCGATGAATCAGACCTGACTCAACTCTAAGCAGTAGCAGGCATGAGAAACAAACATGAATGAGTAGGCACATCAGGGCTCAATCAACTCCTACTCATGCTAGTGGGTTTCATCTATTTACTGTGGCAATGACAGGTCATGCAGAGGATAAAGGGGTTCAGCTACCGCAGCAAGTAACAGATGAATCGTTGTTGTCCTAATGCAGTAAAAGTGAGCAGGAGCGAGAGAGTAGGATTGTATCGGAATGAACAAGGGGGTTTTGCTTGCCTGGCACTTCTGAAGATAATATAGCTCTTCATCGGTGTCATCGATCTCATCGTCGGAACCACGTCTACTGAGAGGGAACAATTACCGGCAACAAAGAAGAAACACAATCAATGCAATGCACATTATGATGCATGATCATGACATGGCAACATGCTGGTGTTTTGAGCTAATGCAGCTAGCAACAAAGTTAAATGAAGTTGGTTTGAACCATAAGTTCAAACCCAAACTCCATATGTGAAATTCAAATGCCATTTATATGATTTGTCCTAAACATCAGCCATAAGTTGTTCTAACATGCATGAAAAATGATACATATGGATAGATTGGATTTTTCTAATCATTTTTCATATATAAATTATTTCATTCTGAGTTACGGTTGAATTTATATGAATTTTAGAAGTTTAGGGCATTTTCTGGAATTTCCTGAATTATTTTAAATCCAGAAAATTATTAACTGCGTCAGCTTAGCGTCACTGTGATGTCAGCAAGTCAAAGGCGCCAGCCCAGGTCAAACCTGACGGCTGGGACCCACATGTTAGTGTAACAACTAACTAACAGGGTTAGTTAGTGTTAAGTTAGCACTAACCTAGGTTAGTTAGTGCCTGGCCCACTTGTCAGTGAGACAACTAATTAACTAAGTTAATTAGCGCTAACTAACTAACACCTAAACTAACAGGGGCAATTAGCACTAATTAAAACCCTACACTAATTCAGTCAAAGGCCAGCCCCACATGTCATGGACACAGGGGGGGTCCCGCCGTGGTCAAACTGGGTCAAACCCACCGGCATTTAGCCTCCGCCGGCAGCAGACGCGGCGGGGCACTGGGAACGGGCTGTGGTGCCCCGTTCACAGCGGGGTTGGGCTCATTCGAGAGCCCAGACCAGAGCGCGTCGGGTGGTGGAACCAGCCGGGCCTGGGGGGCGGAGGCGACAGCGAGGAGCAAGGCCGCGGCGGCCGGAGCACGGCCAGGTGCGCGCGGGGTGCTGCAGTGCACGGCAGGAACTGCGGGCGGCAGCTTTGGTCTTCTGGGAGGCTCGTGAGAGCGATGACACGCACGAGCGCGAGCTGCGGTGGCTCTGGCCACGAGGTGAGGATCCACGGCGGCGCGGCCGCTCGGGTCCGGTGGTTAGCACGGCTACGGCGCGCGAATGAGAAAACTGAGAGAGGGAAATGGAGGCGGGGCTCACAGTAGATCCGGAGGAGGCGTCAGCGAGCTCGGGGAAGGTCCAGCGCGGGCAGAACAGCGGCGATGATCTCGGGCGGCCGGAGGTGCAGACGACGGCGATGGCGGCGTTCTAGGGCCTCCGGCCTCGTACAGCTCGGTGGAGAGGACGAGGGGACCGAGGCGGTTCTTCTAGACAGCTCAGGGGAGAGATGCGACGGCGGTGGGCGCGGTGGTGGTGAATGGTGTCGACGGCAGCGCTCGGGGATAGAACTAAAGGGCGAGGGAGAGAGCAGAGAGTGAAGGAGAGGAGCGAGGGGTCGCGGGGCATCCTCGTGGCGTCGCTAGAAAGGCCGGAAGCCCCTCGGTGGCAAGCAAGAGGTGGTCGGGGGCTCTCAGGCGTGCGCCACGCCTCGCCTCTGCCTTCTGGCAGAGGTGGGAGATGACTGGCAGCGGCGCTGGGCTGGGCCGGCCAAGTGGGCTGCCTACTGGGCCATCCAGGTAAGCCAGGTAAGTTTCTCTCTCTCTCTCTCTTTTCCTGTTTTCTATTTTTCTGTAACTTTGTGGCTTTTCTAAAAATACTTAGGCATTTCCAAAAATCACCAAACTTCACATGCCCATTGTTTAGAACATATCCAACATGGAACATTTCAGTTTGGGATTATTTGGACGTTTAAAATATTTTATAGAATTTAAATGTCCAAATTCAAATACTTATGATTTAGTTCAGTGACCTTAGGATGTCCTAGAAAAGTGTGCACCATTTTTGTCAGAGGTTCTAGCCCAAGGCAAAGATGATGAACATTTTAGAAGGGCATTTGAGGTTCATTGAAAATGATTTTATGTTGAACTTATTTGATTTGATCTGGTGCTAGGGTTTGATCAGTCCCCATTTCAAATTTAAATGAAATTTAAACATGATGCAGCAACCAAGCTAGTCCAAGTGCATAGCAAGGCTAGGGACGTGACAACTCACCCCCACTAAACAAGAATCTCGTCCCGAGATTCAAGCGTAGGGTAAGATGAAGGGGAACGCAAACTAACACAATCGTCACGATCCAGGGTGCACTTCATAAGAACGTTGATTCGATCACCAGCTTTATCTCGACGTCTTGCTCTGAGATCTCCATCTAACATGACAACGAGAGGAAAGAGACAACTCCAGAAGAATCGATCTTCTCGAAGATCAATCAACTTAGGATCAACTCACAGAGTGAGTCATAGCAACATCTCTCGAGCTGAGACACAAAGCACACATCAAGAGGGATGGAGTGGAACAGATGACGAGGATTCACTAGATAGAACACAATTTCACACTTAAGAAGGTGATGAACAGTTGTCAACGTAGCGAGGAGTTAAATTGCCATGATACTATAACGAGACATCTTAGAGGAGGTGACTCATAGAATTATTACCTTAAGTGGCAAAAATAATTACCTTTGAAATAGAGATCATTGAAACTCTTTATACCAGCCTAAGGCAAATCATAATGGATCATTTGAGGGATCCCGGAAGAATGGCGTACTCAAACTAGGATGGCTGGTGTGGATTACCTTGTTGAAGACAATGCAAGGGATGATTTCGCTTGCGCGTGCTCTCCAGAATTTGAGCATTTCCATATTCATCAAGGTTTTACCAATATCCGTGTCAAGGATCCTGGCAACACGACATACCACCATGATGAATAGTGATGGACGATGCGGATGCAAACGAAGATAACACCTTCTCAGATTTCACCTTAGCGAGGCCAAGGAAACAAAATCTGGATGATCGACCGAGAGACATTTAGCACTCCGCATCTAATGTTCTCCTTGAGGTACTAGCATATCCCAATCATAGATATGGTTTGATATCTAGAACATCAAGTAAAAGGTCGGACTTCGGAAACACAAAATCCATAAGGAATAACTATGGAGGTAAATCCTACGAAATCCTTATGGGGAGGTGGCAAACTTCTTCAATCAAGATACTACAACAATAGGTCTTCCGGCTGGGTGCGTCAGCCACGACATCCACTTTACCGATTACACAGATACCAATATTATAGTTCTTGGGAAAACATTCCAACCATCATATCTGCCTGAGATTCAGATCTGGTTGGTGTTAGGATATTCCAGACTCATAAAGTCTAGAAAAATATGAAATTTTGCAACACAAATCGACGAAATGGCGTTGCGAGATTCTCGGGGGAATGAACTGCGATAGCAAGCTCCAAAACATGAGCTGGTTCTGCTAGAAACATGTGAACACGTTGTCCCAGACAAAACATTATCACATGGTAGTCTTACAATAAAACACTACCGAGTTCAGGTGGGGAACCATCATCGAGGATATCGAAGTCTTGTGCATTACCATGGATTAGCACTTAACTCCTTTTCCTGAACAAATCAGTCAGTGGCTTGGTGTGCTAAGGAATCCATATGGAGTGGAAGTAATTAATCTACCAAACCATAGAATACATTCGCACATGCATAATTGACTTGGGATGGTACCAGAGGAAATAAAAACAATCTTTCTCGAACTCATGGCGGCAACTTGCACAAAATGCACATGAATTCGAGGAAGTCACTTCTTCCATCCAAGCATAGGCTTCATGAACAGAACACGAAGGCATTGCTTACAAAGTTTCCAACACTAGGTTGATGTTCAACATGAATCATGGGGGAGACAAAATGCTGCTGATGGGCTCAACAGCAACTCATCGGAATTTCCATATCACTGGACTTCCACCATCATGTGAACACGGTGATAGCATTGGTCAGACCAAAAGATGTAATGGTGTATGCTCGAGGGTTCAACCACGAATAAGACAACATTACGAGCATCATTGGTTCTGACTTGATTTGAGGATAGCCCACACCCAAATCAAAGGTTGGATAAGATGATAGGTCCATAAACTGATCACGGGGGTCAATAGATGAAAATACCATCTTTCTTCAACACATGCAAAATATCCCTTGGGAATGAACTAAGTTTAGGCAAAGCTTTTATCTTCCAACTCTCCAAGTTGTTGTTTAGCTCAACCAACTAGTTCAGGGTATCCAACACAGATTCTTGGAGAAGGGGTGGCTTATATGAAACCAACTTGATCACGAGCTCAACATAACAGTCAGGTGACGACCTGGTGATACTTCCGAGAAGATATTCAGTAAATCACGAACCACCATATGTTACTAAGCTCGAGAACAATCTTTCTTTTCACGGCAAGACGATATGATCAAAAGAGCGAGGAACTGATACGATCCTGACTCATTGACTAAGGAGTGCACCCGGAATAAGGACTAGGTAGCACGATCAACCTTAGGCCGTTGATCCAAGAATCAACACGCTAAGAATAAGGTTATTGTCCATCTAACTACCAAGCAATAGAGTTGCTAGGAGTATAGATTTCACACATCATAGTTCACCTGTCGGCATTCCGGTTGCAACAACATGGAAACCGAGAAATGAATAATGATGGCGAGAAGTATCACTGCACCAAGAATTCATAAGATGATGTGTAATTCCTATGACTTTCTTGACATAAAGAGGGTAATACTTCAGGGTAGAAAAGAACAAAAACTGGATTAGTATTTGATCTGCGGAGTATGACTACTTTGACCCAATCCTAGATATGGATGAGGTACTGGAGTTCATTTCTCCTAGTCATTCTGGAATAGAATGGCTTGACGGACCACAAGGGTAATAGGCACCGATGAACAAATGCATGCATACTCTTGACTATCAATTGATAGACGAAGGTCGGAATACGACTAAAGAGGGACAACTCAAAGGAACACATATCTTTCTGAGTTGTGGATACATAAATTAGTATGTCGAACAAGTTCAACATCATTCTCCCGGATAACCCATGTAGAAAGGTAGATCTGGCAGAGTCAAAACATAGAATCGAGAACTCATCAGGAGCACTCTGGTGGTGACCCTTGGTTCAAAGAACTTCTGCCATAAGTGGTTCATAGTATTTGGAAGAAGGAAATACCACGAGCCTCGAGGACTATCACAAAGGTTACTAATAACCTAAAGGAACGAGCAAACACTATCAACATGAAGTGAGTAGGGTGAGTTTCGGGTTCAAGACCCAGGAGTAGAATACCTACTAACTAAATTGCATCACGGGATGCTTTCGAGAATGATGGCCAGAATCATCACACTGGGAATACAAAACGTGGCTAGATTACTAGGTGATACTCTAGATACCTAGGGTCATAATAATGATTCCAACATATATGTCGAGGCAACAGAATACCTCAACTCAACAATTAGTGTGATTAACCTGGCCCAAAGGAACATCAAAACCATAGGGAAAGGATTTGCAAGTGCATCAGACTATATAGAAACCTGGAATGACTCGGACAACATAACAGATGTAAATGCTCGAAAAGATTTGAGACATGCTATAAAAATGGTGGCATAACCACTTAGAAGCACAATATCAAGGTTTTGAGATCAACAGTTAACATACGAAAGTAGTAGGGGCTGAACTGAGGCTTAAATCCAACAATCTTATAAGTCTACGGATTAGTAACACGTGATCCTGATAGAAGAAGAGAAAGCCTAGTTTCTTAACCCCGTAGGAAAGATAATATGACTCGGATCAGAAGGCATAAGGTATAAGGAGTAAAAAGAGCCTTATGTTCCATCCCACAATCAATTCCCTTATATAACTAAAGCATTTCTAGACTCAACTTCGACCTACAGGCAGTCAAGCTCTGATATGAAAGCTGCCAGGACCCCGATCCTAAGTCACACCGATCTAGCATGTAACACATCATATCACTTTGCGGCCTCACGCACGGTATTCCCGCGGGTGCCACCTTACCTGGCCCGGGACCGTTTGCGCATTTTGGCTCACGTATATGATAGTGCCGCTAGCATCCATATGACAAAGAATCCGGGATGACATGGCTAGTCGTGAACCCAAAGTGGCACTAACTTACAGGGACAAACATACATGACCCAACAACGAACGTGTCAGTCATCAGCGAGTGAATCCACGTTGTAGCACTGGGCTAGCAGGACTCCGGTGAACCGGGCTGTAGCGGGCTAACAGGACTCCGGATTTCATCGCGTGACATTTCCCCGAGGGGACAGACACAGGAACGAAGAAGGACACATGCCGGCCAGCCTAAGTGTTCCGGAGCAGTAGCAAGCTACCACGGCTCAGTGGAAACACTAGGAGACATTTCCCGGTAAGAGAGGCTACCAAGGATAAACAACTAGGTTGTCAGATCCCACACATACCAAGCATTTCAATAACATACACACAATATGCTCGATATGTGCAAATACAACATGGCATCATAACATGACTCTACGACTCAAGTATTTTATTCAATAGGCTCCAAGGAGCGAGATATTACAATCATGGGTCTCATGACCCAACAATCAGAGCATACAAGTCAAAGCACATGCGAAAGCTTAACATGTCTGAGTGCAGACATCTATAACAGAAAAAGGCTGAGAAGCCTGACTAACTACCAGATCCTGCCGAGGGCACAAGATCGTAGCTGAGGTAACAAGCTAAACGTCGAAGTCCACGCGGAACTACTAGCGAGACTGAAGTCTCTCTGCAAAAACATAAATTAAGAAATGTGAGTACAAATGTACCCAGCAAGACTTACATCAGAACTAACTACATATGCACCATTATCAACAAAGGGGGTGGTGGAGTTTGACTGCAGCAAGCCAGCTTTGACTCAGTGGCTAACCTGAACTACGACTGCAAGTAACTCTTTTGAGGTGGCGCACACGAGTCCACATATTCACCATATCAATACACCACTACGGATCCGCTCCCGTCTCCCTACTAGAACGCCATCCATAGCACTCACACTTATCTTGCGTATTTTAGAGTATCCACTTTCACTTGTCTAAGAACTATACAAGCAACCCAGAAGTCCTTTTCCGCGGACACGGCTATTCGAATAGATGATGTTAACCCTGCAGAGGTGTACTTCTTCACACATGCTCTCGCCACTTACCGCCATGTACACCTCGTGTATCTCGGCAACCTTCAAGCGGAAGCCTGGCGAGGGAGTCGGCCACGACCTGACTAACCACACAAGTCTCTCGTCTAGGTTTATTGCCTATTCAGGTTCCATCCGCAAGGAGATCCGGCCGGGGTGTCGCTCACGGCCCCAAACGATGTGAGCAGGGTTCCCAAGCCCACCATCCGGGTGCCACTTGGTACACCGTGCCATTGTGCCTAGTCTGTCCCAAGCCCACCTGTACAGGGTGCCACTTGGTAGACTACTAACACTACCTACAAACACCAGAAACTAGTTGCAACTCCTGGACAGAGATCAGGTTGATTAATAAGTCGAGAGAGCTTGGAGCGCCCGGAGCCCAATGTGTGGTAGTAACTGTTCATGGATCACAAACACAGAACTCAGTTCCTGAGGATGGCTGCAATGAGACAACCCACCATGTACTCCTACATGGCCTCTCACCGCTACCTTTACCAAATCGTGTTCACACACTTAGTTCACACACAGTTGGACATGTTTACACACCTCCGATTCATCCCCGATGAATCAGACCTGACTCAACTCTAAGCAGTAGCAGGCATGACAAACAAACATGAATGAGTAGGCACATCAGGGCTCAATCAACTCCTACTCATGCTAGTGGGTTTCATCTATTTACTGTGGCAATGACAGGTCATGCAGAGGATAAAGGGGTTCAGCTACCGCAGCAAGTAACAAATAAATCGTTGTTGTCCTAATGCAGTAAAAGAGAGAAGGAGCGAGAGAGTAGGATTGTATCGGAATGAACAAGGGGGTTTTGCTTGCCTAGCACTTCTGAAGATAATATAGCTCTTCATCGGTGTCATTGATCTCATCGTCGGAACCACGTCTACTGAGAGGGAACAATTACCGGCAACAGAGAAGAAACACAATCAATGCAATGCACATTATGATGCATGATCATGACATCGCAACATGCTAGTGTTTTGAGCTAATGCAGCTAGCAACAAAGTTAAATGAAGTTGGTTTGAACCCTAAGTTCAAACCCAAACTCCATATGTGAAATTCAAATGCCATTTATATGATTTGTCCTAAACAGCAGCCATAAGTTGTTCTAACATGCATGAAAATGATACAGATAGATAGATTGGATTTTTCTGATCATTTTTCATATATAAATTATTTCATTCTGAGTTACGGTTGAATTTATATGAATTTTAGAAGTTTAGGGAATTTTCTGGAATTTCCTGAATTATTTTAAATCTAGAAAATTATTAACTACGTCAGCTTAGCGTGACTGTGATGTCAGCAGGTCAAAGGCGCCAGCCCAGGTCAAACCTGATGGCTGGGACCCACATGTCAGTGTAACAACTAACTAACAGGGTTAGTTAGTGTTAAGTTAGCACTAACCTAGGTTAGTTAGTGCCTGGCCCACTTGTCAGTGAGACAACTAATTAACTAAGTTAATTAGCGCTAACTAACTAACACCTAAACTAACAGGGGCAATTAGCACTAATTAAAACCCTACACTAATTCAGTCAAAGGCCGGCCCCACATGTCATGGACACAAGGGGGTCCCGCCGTGGTCAAAGTGGGTCAAACCCACCGGCGTTTAGCCGCCAGCGGCAGCAGACGCGATGGGGCACTCGGGAACGGGCTGTGGTGCCCCATTCGCAGCGGGGTTGGGCTCATTCGAGAGCCCAGACCAGCGCGCGTCGGGTGGTGGAACCAGCCGGGCCTGGGGTGGCCGGAGGCGACAGCGAGGAGCTCGGCCGCGGCGGCCGGAGCACGGTCAGGTGCGCGCGGGGTGCTGCAGTGTACGACAGGAACTGCGGGCGGCAGCTTTGGTCTTCTGGGAGGCTCGTGAGCGTGATGACATGCACGGGCGCGAGCTGCGGTGGCTCTGGCCACGACGGTGAGGATCCACGGTGGCGCGGCCGCTCGGGTCCGGTGGTTAGCACGACTACGGCGCGCGAATGAGAAAACGGAGAGAGGGAAACGGAGGCGGGGCTCACAGCGGATCCAGAGGAGGCGTCAGCGAGCTCGGGGAAGGTCCAGCATGGGCAGAACGACGGCAACGATCTCGGGCGGCCGGAGGTGAAGACGACGGCGATGGCGGTGTTCTAGGGCCTCCGGCCTCGTACAGCTCGGTGGAGAGGACGAGGGGACCGAGGCGGTTCTTCTAGACAGCTCAGGGGAGAGATGCGATGGCGGTGGGCGCGGTGGTGGTGAACGGCATCGACGGCAGCGCTCGGGGATGGAACTAGAGGGCGAGGGAGAGAGCAGAGAGTGAGGGAGAGGAGCGAGGGGTCGCGGGGCATCCTCGTGGCATTGCTAGAAGGGCCGGAAGCCCCTCGGTGGCAAGCAGGAGGTGGCCGGGCGCTCTCGGGCGCGCGCCACGCCTCGCCTCTGCCTTCTAGCAGAGGTGGGAGATGACTGGCAGCGGCGCTGGGCTGGGCCGGCCAGGTGGGCTGCCTACTGGGCCGTCCAGGTAAGCCAGGTAAGTTTCTCTCTCTCTCTCTCTCTTCCTGTTTTCTATTTTTCTGTAACTTTGTGGCTTTTCTAAAAATACTTAGGCATTTTCAAAAATCACCAAACTTCACATGCCCATTGTTTAGAACATATCCAACATGGAACATTTCAGTTTGGGATTATTTGGACGTTTAAAATATTTTATAGAAATTAAATGTCCAAATTCAAATACTTATGATTTAGTTCAGTGACCTTAGGATGTCCTAGAAAAGTTTGCACATTTTTGTCAGAGGTCCTAGCCCAAGGCAAAGATGATGAACATTTTAGAAGGGCATTTCAGGTTCATTGAAAATGATTTTATGTTGAACTTATTTGATTTGATCTGGTGCTAGGGTTTGATCAGTCCCCATTTCAAATTTAAATGAAATTTAAACATGATGCAGCAACCAAGCTAGTCCAAGTGCATAGCAAGGCTAGGGACGTGACAGCAGCGCCCCAAAGAAGCCCAAGAATCCGGCCGCGGCGACCAGGCGGAAAGAGACCGCGGCCAGGGCGTCCCAATATCAAAGGCAGCCGAAGGTGCCAGTTATGGTGTCGGCGTAAGCATCATTTCCTTACTCCTTGTTTTCATCAATCTATCGTGAAAATCCTCTGACTTGTCTTCTTACTTTAGGGCCCCGCTGACCCTTGAGAAGTCGGGTGCCGGCTCGGTCCTCAGGTCGGCAGCGACCTCCTCGACCAGCCGGCGCATCGAACCGGCCGCCGACATCCGGGAGGCGATAGAGCGGAATGCGCGGGAGGCGCACGATGAGGCAGAGGCCGACCGCCTGGCCAAGGAGCAGGCGGACCTGTCTGCCGCGTCTGCCGCGAGGGCGCTGGCGCAGGCGGAAGCTCAGGCCGCGGAGAAGGAACGGCTCGCGGAGGCCGCCCGCCGCCAAGAGCCACTACTTGTGGCCCCCCCGGAACACTGCCGCCTCCGCCTAATTTCGAGGCGGCGGCCAGAGGAGCCGGCGGCGACTACCCGATCCTAGAGCAGGGGGGCGATGATGTAGCCATGCCGGACGTCTTCGTGCCGCCGCCCCTGCCGCCGCCTCCGCCAGCCAGCGAGCCGCGGGACGAACAGCCAGTGGCGCCACCGGTGCCACCGGTCGGGACTTCGGTGGCAACGGTCCTGGTTCCCGCGGTCCGCATTCCCATGCGCCGCTATCTGGAGAAGGTGGCCTCGGCGCCGCGGCCGCAGGAGATCGGTGCCTCGAGCTCGTTTGCCCTTGACACCGAGGCGACCAGTGCCGCGCCCGTGGGTTGGGTACGCGGGGGCGGAACCGACGCCCTGAACGAGGCGTCCCTTGACGTCCAGGCCAAGCTCCGGGCAGAGGTAGTGGCACTCAAGCACTGCAACGAGGCCTACTTGGAGTCGCGCACCGCCATCCGGGTAAGCCGTCTTTTGGTTTTCTCTCCGAATGTTCTTCTTTGCTTCTTTCGTGGGGGCGCGCAAGCGCACCCACTGGGTGTAGTCCCCAAGTTCCGGGCCGGCTGCTGAGCAGGCGGGGCGGAACTTTAACTTGTAGTTGCCGATTGCTGATTTTCGTTTTGTTGTTCTTTCTACAGGATTATCATAACCTCCACGCGACCGCCTACAACTCCAAGGTTCGGGATCTGGAGGCGCAGACGGCCCATCTCGCCGAAAGCCGGCGTAAGTCTCTTTCTTCTTTCTTCGTGGGGGCGCGCTGGCGCACCCGCGGGCTGTAGTCCCCGAGGTTCGGGCCGACTGCTGAGCAGTCGGGCCGAATCTCCTCAGTTGTTCTTTTTTCCTTGTTGGCTACTTCTTTTCCGCGGGGGCGCGCTGGCGCGCCCGCGGGCTATAGTCCGCGAGGTTCGGGCCGACTGTTGATCAGTCGGGCTGAATCTCCTCGGTTATTTCTTTCCTTTATCTTGTCCGCATGACTGATGCCTTCTTCTTTTCTTTCTTTCTTCAGAGGCCAATGCCGACCTGCAGCAGCAGCTGGGCGAAGCAATGACCGCCCTGCATGGCAAGAAGGCGGAGTGCAGCAAGGACCGCCCTGCATGGCAAGATGGCGGAGGAGCGGGACCGCCTGGCCGCCCAACTTGCCGAACAGGCGAAAAACCTCAAGGCGGCCCAGCTGAAGGCGGAGACGGCAGAGACCAGCCTCCTTGCCGAGTTTGAGCTCGAGCGCTCTGCCTGGGCCGACAAGGAGGCCCAGGTAACGGCCAGCTTCAGTAGCATTGAAGACTTGGTCGATGGTAAGCCCTATTCTCTTAGTTTTTTGCTTTGAGTTATCAGCCCTTGCTTATAGCCTTGGCCTTTTTCTTCTTCTGCCCGGACAGACTTCTTCCCGGGCCATTCTGTAGTCGCTACTCAAATGATCAAGGCCCAGCGCGAGGAGCGAAGGGCAGAGGGTGCGCCGATCGCCGCCGATACCCCCGGACCCTTGGTTAACAGGTCCTCAGCATTTAGGCCCGACTTCGGCCTGACCACCGCTTGCTGCGCCGCCTGCAGCGCATCGGAGCCCAAGCGGTCTCCGCCATCTAGCCAGGCTTGCCGGCCCCACGCACCCCAAGTCGGACTGCCGACTGGCTGGAGGTGGTGGACGGCCGCCTGGAGGCCTGGAAGGGCTCAGCAGCCCGGGCAGGAGCGCGTCGGGCCTTGGAATTCGTTAAGGCGTGGTACCCTGGGCTAGATCTAGCCTAGTTAGCCATGTTCCGACTGGAGGCGCAGGAGGAGCTGGCGACGGTGGAAGCTGAGCTTGTCAGCAGGGCAGCGGCGATCGCCGACTTCACCAACACCAGTGTCTTCGTCCCGGAGGTGGTCGAGGAAGGCGGTGAAGCTCTGCATGAATGGCTTGGGCTAAACCCAGAAGACAGCGAAGACTCCGCTGAAGTCATCGACTCCAGCGACGAGGGGGAGGACGGGGAGGAGGAAGAGGAGGAGGAGGAGGAGGAGGAGGAGGAGGAGGAAGAAGACGAGAGCGACGTCGACATGCCGGAGGTCGGGGCGGACGGTCAGCCCCAACCTGACCAGGCCTCAAGCAACGAGCCACGCACCGAGGTGCCGCCCGCTAATGCAGGCATTCAAGTGGGGGCGGACCCGCTGCCGTTCCTCCGAAGGATGCTACCGACTCCGTCCTCCAGCACTCCAACGCTCCGCCTGCTGCCGGTGATCCCTCTGCTCAGACGGAGCCGCCTGCCGCACCAGGTGGCGCGGCCGACTCCAACATTCAGTCGGAGCCCTTGGCCATGCCATCCGGCACCGGCCAGCCAGATCTTTCTGCCGCGCCAACCGACACTGCCCAGCCGGAGTCCTCTGCTGCGCCCTAAGATTTTATCTGTTTTCTGCTCACTACTCTGAACACTTTGGTTAAATTCGCACAATTTCGCCCTCGGGGTGTTATCAAACTCTGTTTGGATGCTGGCCAGAGGCCTTTATCCATGTAAAAATATTTTATCATTGCTTATGCTTGCTGTGCCGACCTGCACTTTTCTTTCCTTTTTCTCCTTGGTTTTTTCCTTTGCCGCCGACCCTTTGGCTTTGCTTTCACCAGCCAGGTGGCCGCTCTGCGGACCGTGGCTGGTTTGAGCACTCCAGCCGTTTTTGAGGGGGGCTAGGTTTTAACCATTCGGAGCTTTGGGTGGTAAGGTGGAGGCCGGCCGTCTGCTGCCAAGCAGCCAGACGGCTAGGTGCGATGCCGCCTGCTACTATATGTGCTTTCTTCCTTCGTCGTTTTTTCGTGTGGGGCACCTTTTTGCACCCTTTGCCCGCCATGCAATCGCTCTACGAGCTGTGGCTTCTGACAAAGAAAGCTTTTGGCGTTGGCACACTACTTGTCCGGCTGCAGGAGGCGGCATATTGTAGAAGGCGGCGAGGCTCCGGGCCGACTGGTCGAACCCGGTGCCAGGCGGAAGAAAAAGACTATACATTGTCATAGGCATGATACTTACCATATAGATAAAAGACGGCAGTCCCCGAGATCTTCTCGGGGGACCCGGAATCTTTATACATAGTACAAAAGGTAGCGTGATACATACTGCTTTCAACTGTAAAACCTTCGGAGGAGGTTTGCGTTCCACGGCCTCTCTGTTTCTTTGCCTGAATCATCTCTCTTGCGCGCTTTGGGCTTCTGGGCATCGATCAGATAGCAGGCATTGTTGCCCAACACCTTACTCATGATAAAAAGGGCCTTCCCAAGGTGCCGAGAGCTTGTGCCGTCTGACTGTTCGCTGGATCAGCCGGAGCACAAGGTCTCCCTCCAGGAAGGACCTTGGCTTCACCTTGCGGTTGTAGTATTGGCGCAGACTCTGCTGGTAGATGGCCGACCTGCCGAGTGCCAACAGCCGGCCCTCTTCCAGCAAGTCGACGTCGTCTTCTCGTGCCTCCTTGACGTCCGCCTCGGTGTACATGGTGATCCTTGGGGAGTCGAATTCGATATCCGTCGGAATGACGGCTTCGGCACCGTAGACGAGGAAGAAAGGCGTGAAGTATGTTGATTTGTTTGGAGTTGTGCGCAAGCTCCAGAGGACGGCCGGCAGCTCGTCGAGCCAGCAGCCGGCCGAACGCTCCATAGGCTCGACCAGTCAGGGCTTGAGGCCAGACAAAATGAGGCCGTTTGCGCGTTCCACCTGGCCGTTTGACTGGGGGTGGGCAACGGATGCTAAGTCCAGGCGGATGCCCTGTGTTGCACAAAAACGGGCCAAGGCTCCCTTGGCGAAGTTGGTGCTGTTGTCGATGATGATGCTGTGCGGGATGCCATACCGCGTAGTGATGACGGTGATGAAGGTCACGGCAGTCGGGCCATTCAGCTTATTGATTGGTTTTGCCTCTATCCACTTGGTAAACTTGTCCAGCGCAACCAGAAAGTGAGTCATGCCACCGCGGGCCGTCTTGAATGGTCCCACCATATCCAATCCCCACAAGGCAAAGGGCCAGGCTATAGGAATGGTCTTGAGTGCAGAAGCCGGCAGGTGTGGCTTGGAGCGGAACCTCTGGCACCCTTGACACTTCTGAACTAGCTCCTTGGCCTCTTCCAGGGCAGTGGGCCAGAAGTACCCATGACGGAAAGCTTTGGCCACCAGGGCTCTTGAAGCCGCGTGGTGGCGACACTCGCCCTGATGGATATCTCTGAGTATTGCTTGGCCTTGGTCCGACTCCACACAACGCTGGTAAACTCCTATGACGCTTCTTCGCACCAGCTCTCTGTTGACTATGGTGTAAGCTGCAGCTCGCCTCTGCAGCTGTCGGGCTGAGACTTCATTGATTGGCAGCTCTTTATTCACCAAGAACTTGAGGATTGGCTGGGCCCATGAGGGCGCCGCAATTTCTGCGACTACTGCAACTTGAATGAGGGCGGCTGGGAGGGGAGGCGGCGGGTGGCGGCGGGTTGGCACCTGCTTCCGCCTGCTGTGTTGGAGAAGTCCCCGGGCCGTGTTCTGAAGTCCCCGGGCCGGGCGCGGCTGTAGCAGTCCTCGGGCCGCCTGTCGAGATCCCCGTGCTGGCCTCTGGGGCCCTCAAGTCAGATTCGACTGCATCAAGAAGGGCTGGCACAAAGATGGAGTCTGAATTAGGAGACGGCTTGACAGACGGCTTCAGAAGGCGGCATAGGGCGACGCCGGCTGGTATTGCTTGTCGGGTGGAGCCAATCCGTTCCAGAGCATCTGCTTGCTCGTTGTCATTTCTTGGCACGTGAAGAAACTCGCACCCATCAAAGTATCCGCTGGGTTGCTGCACGAGGAAGCGGTAGCTTGCCATGTTTGCATCCTTGGCGTCCCAGTCGCCTGACGACTGCTGGACCACCAAGTCGGAGTCACCATAGCACAGGATTCGGCGGATGTCGAGTTCCTTGGCAAGCCGGAGCCCATGTGTGAGTGCCTCATATTCTGCTACGTTGTTGGAGGCGGCGAAGTGGACTTGCAACACGTATTTGAGCTTGTCACCTTTGGGAGAGGTGAGGACGACGCCGGCTCCCAGGCCAGTGCGCATTTTCGAGCCATCGAAATGCATCCGCCAATGAGTGGAGTCTGGTGCAGGAGGCAAATATTGGGTCTCGGCCCAATCGACGAGGAAGTCGGCCAACACTTGTGATTTGATGGTAGTAGATGGTGTAACGGGCCAGATCAATAGCCCACTTGGCCACTCGGCCAGAGGCGTCTCGGCTCCCAATGATCTCAGCGAGTGGAGCTGTGCAGACAACAATTATTGGGTACTCTTGGAAGTAGGGATTCAGCTGCTTGGCGGTGAAGTGCACGCCGTAACACATCTTCTGGTAGTGGGGGTAGTTTTGCTTGGAGGCAGACGATACTTCGCTCAAGTAATACACCGGTCTCTGGATCGGCAATGCTTTGTCCTTCTCCTTGCGCTACCACCATGACTATGCTGACAACCCGACTGGTGGCTGCAATGTAGAGGAGCATGGGCTCCTTCTCAGTCGGAGCTGCCAGGACAGGCGGGGTTGCCAACTTCTTGTTGAGTTGGAGAAATGCTTCGTCCGCCTTGTCGTTCCACTCGAAAAAAGTGGTCTTCTTCATGACTTGGTACAGGGGAAGGGCCTTCTCGCCCAGCCGACTGATGAAACGGCTGACTGACGCCAAGCAGCCGGTGAATTTCTGCATGTCCAGCAATCGGGTGGGCACTTTCATCATCTCAATTGCTTTGATATTCACGGGATTGCACTCTATGCCGCGCTCTGAGACCATGAAATCGAGGAGCTGGCCGGCTGGTACTCCAAAGACACATTTCTCCAGGTTGAGCTTGATCTGGAATCGACGCAGGTTCTCAAAGGTCTCCTTGAGGTCCTCCAGCAGCATGCCATGCTTCTCCGTCTTCACCACCACATCATCCACACATACATGGGCATTTCTGCCGATTTGCTTGAGGAGGCACTTCTGCATGCAACGCTGGAACGTGGCGCCGGTGTTTCTCAAGCCGAACGTCATGGTCAGGTAGCAGAAGGCTCCAAATGGCGTGATGAAGGCGGTCTTCAGTCTGTCGGCCGGGTTCAGTTTTATCTGGTGATACCCAGAGTATGCATCCAAGAAACTCAACAACTCGCATCCGGCTGTGGAGTCTATTACTTGATCAATCCTCGGCAGAGCAAAGGGATCTTTAGGGCAGGCTTTGTTGAGGCTGGTGTAGTCAATGCACATGCGCCACTGCTTGTTCTTTTTTAACACTAGGACTGGGTTGGCCAGCCACTCTGGAAAGAATACTTCCATAATGAATCTAGCTGCTAGGAGCCGGGCTATCTCTTCTCCGACAACTCTTCTCTTCTCTTCTGACAGGCGGCGCAAGGGCTGCCTGACCGGCTTGACATCAGGTCGGACATGTAGCTTGTGCTCGGCGAAATCCGTCGGAACACCCGGCATGTCTTTGGGAGACCATGCAAAGATATCCCGGTTCTCACGAAGGAAATCGACAAGCTTGCTTTCCTATTTGCTGTCAAGGCCTGTGCCTACGACAGTGTGCCTCTCCGGGTGCTCCGGGTCCAAGGGTATTTTCTTTGTTTCCTTGGCCGGCTTGAACGAGCCCTCAGCCTCTGACTCCTGGGGGATGGGTGACATTTCCAGCTTCTTGCCTGCCAACGCCACCACCCGGTCAAGGAGCCGCTTCTTGGCAGCGATCACGAGGGACTCGGCCAGCCTGCTGCTATCTGCAGCGCAAGCAATCGATATCTTGTAGTCTCCGACTACTGTCAGGATTCCCTTGGTACTCGGCATCTTCATCTTGAGGTAGGCGTAGTGGGGGACCGCCATGAACCTGGCAAGAGCAGGCCGGCCAAGCAGGGCGTGGTAGGGGCTCTCAAGGTCCACCACTTCAAACCAAACTGACTCTCGGCGGAAGTGATTCTTGTCTCCGAGGAGGACATCAATCTGGGTCTTGCCGATTGGTGAGCAGGAAAGGCCAGGGACTATGCCATGGAAAACAGTCCGACTGGGGGTGAGTTGCTTCTGCTTGATTCCCAATTTTTCCATTGTGTCACGGTACAGGATATTGATGCTGCTGCCGCCATCTATCAGGATTCTGGAGAAACGGGCGGCCCGCCTCTCCGTTGCAAGGGTTGCTTCTAAGACCAGGGCATACGAACTAGGGGAAGGCATCACTTCCGGGTGGTCGGCCCTGCTCCAACGGATAGGCTTCTCGGACCAATGCATGAACTCTGGAGTACTGGAGGCCACTGCTTGCACTTCTTGTCGTTGTTGCCATATGCTGCGCCTGTCATCGGCCACGCTGATAAACACAAAGTAGGCTCCGCGCTCCTCCGGTACTCGTCTTGTATGGCCCCGACTAGTCAGGCCGCCGGCTACTGGGGCTGAGGAGGCGGCGGTCCGGCAGGCGGAGGAGGCAGGAGTCCATCTCTCTTGGCAATTCCAGTGAGCCAGTGACACTTGCAAGTGGTGTGGTTGGAGGGCTTCGCGCCGCTATGGAACTTGCAGGGTGCATCCAAGGTTTGCTCGTAAGAGAAAGTAGGCAACCAATTGGTCTTGCCGCTGTTCTGCCGCTTGGGGGCCGGCTGCCCTTCTGGCTGCTGATCCTCGACCATCGCCACCTGCCGGCTGGTGGAAGCCGACTGGGTGGCCTTCCGCTTTTGATCTCCTGGTTGCTGTCGCCGACTGGTGTCACCAGCCGGAGTCTGAGGCGCCTGAGGGGCAACCTTGCCAGACGCATCAACCAGGATTTCCGCCTTCATGGAGGAGTCGGCCGTGGCATGCTTGTCGGTGATGACCAGCAGCTCATCAAGGGTCTCGGGCTCATCGCAGAGGAGTCGGTGCTTGAGGAGGGTGCCCTCTCGGCACTCGGCAATGAAGTACTCGATCGCCTGCACCTCGTGCACGCCTTCGCAGGAATTGCGCAGCTCGGTCCAGCGCGTGAGGTAGTCGCGAGTCGACTCCGTGGGCCCTTGGACACACAAGGAGAGCTGTTGGGGCTTGGGAGCCCGCTTGTAGGTGCTGGTGAAGTTGCGGATGAAGACCTCGGTGAAATCAACCCAGCTGTTGATGCTGCGGGGCTTCAGGCTGTTGAGCCACGTCCAGGTAGTGCCCTGAAGCATGAGCAGGACGTACTTCACGGCAACGCGCTTGTTGCCGTTCGCTATCCTGACGGCCGTGGAGCAGTTGACCAGCCAGTCCTCCGGCTTCACGGAGCCGGTGTACTTGGGTGTGTCTCGCGGGAGGGTGAACCCTTTAGGGAAGGGCTCATCTCGGATTCAGGGGCCGAAACAGGGCGGGCCTAGCGCATCTTCTTCTTCGAGCGCCAGGGATCGGTTGAGACGATCGATCCGATGGCGAGCATCATTCTCTCCGACTCCCTCCCGACGGCCAAGGCGCTCGCCGAGTGTCGGATGCGTGACAGGAGGCGGGGTGGGGTATCTTGCTCCACGAGGCGGGGGAGGCGGCAGGTCGCCTCGCCGCTCTACTGCGTGAGGGCGGCCGTCCTCGTCCCGCTCGATTGAGAGGTGTGTCCGACTGCGGCTGGCAGCCGGCTCGTTGCCCTTTCCTCCGCGGGCGCCACCACTCGGCGTCCGGGAGGTCGCCCCATGATCTCGGCGTGGGGGCAGGGGCGGCTCATTGTTTCGTCCGGGTGGGACTTCGGCGCGGCAGGCGGCCTCGTGCTGCGTGGCTGCCGCGTCTAGGAGCTGCTGGACTCGCTCCGTCATGAGGCGGCGCTCGTCGCCGTTGCATTTGTCCAGCTCATCCATTACCGCCTGGGCGGCCCGGATGTTTTCCGCAGGTGTGGCGTAGACGGGGCGCTCTGTCTCGAACATGCTGGCGATGGTCGCGCCACGCTGCCGAACTGTGCCGAAGCGGCTAGGCCCCTTAGGAGCCGGCGTGCCTCCTACAGCCCGGTCCATCTCGCGCCGATAGGCGTCTGAAAGCCGGCGCATACTGGCCAGGCGGCTAGCATTTTCGAGAAGTTGGAGGCGGCGTGTCTCCAGCGCCTCAGCGTTCGCGCCCTCGGGGAATGGGCACCGTGAGGTCGCGCAGAGCGGCGTCGAGGGGATCTTGAGCACGCCCGTCCGAGTGCTCCTCGCTGTTGATGATGAGTACCTCCGTGACGGTGCTCCCGCCGCTGTACTCGCGAGGAGGTGGCTCGTTGTAGACCACCACGTTGGTGGGGAACGCGTCGAGCGACGCCGTGTCGGAGTCGACGATCATCGGATCGGTCGAGCCGACGGACTCCAGGTCCACAGCAGGCTCGCTGGCGACATGGAGCTGGTCGAGGAGGCTGACGAGGCGGCTCTCAGGGCAGCTTGTGCCCGCGTCAGAGGCCGGCTCGTCGGAGAGGTCAATCTCGCCGACGAGGTCAGCGAGGCAGCTCGCCGTGCAGGCGATCTCCGCGCTGTGCAGCGCGTCGGGGCTGACGCCGTCGGGCGTGCTGGGTTGGCTTTGCTCGCCAGGAAGGAACAGGGTTCCCGTCTAGAGCAAATCTCTGGGAGACGGTGCACCTCGCCCCATGGTGGGCGTCAAATGTCGGGGGTTGGGTGCGACATGTGCCAATGGATAGGTTATCATGGTGGGAGCGAGTAGAACGTCGCCGGTGCCTGGAAGCGGGATAAAGCGTAGATACGAACACCGGCGTACTTTACCCAGGTTCGGGGCTCTCCTAGGAGATAACACCCCTAGTCCTGCTCTGCGGGATCTCCGCATGATCACTAAGGCACAAGTGATAGAATGGCGCTCCTTGAGCTGTATGCTAGAGGCAGTAGGAGGCAAGGCTTAGCCCTCTTCCTGCTCTGATCGGTGGCTAGTTCTAATGGGGCCGAACCCTTTGCATGGGTGGCCTGGGGGGTTTATATAGGCCCACCCCCCAGGGGTACAATGGTAATCTGGCCGGCTGCTGGGCCCGACTATCAGCGTCTCCAGCCTCCGGCTTCTCCGCTGACCGCTGGGGCCCACCGCCTGGCGGGCCCCGCCGACTGGTTGGTGACTGCTTACTATAGCCGTGTCGTTGGTGACGAGAGCTTGGTCACCTTTGCATGGCTACAGTCCCGCCGCCTGGCGGGAGATCACTATAGCCACACCTGGTCTCATCAGCTTAATGGTATGCATGTCTTGGGATAAGGGACAGTCGCCTGCTGGAGGCCGGCTCCTCTTGAATCCGCTTGGTCGAGCCTCCGCCGTCTTCCTTGGGGTCGCTGCCAGGTAGGGCCCGCCTCCGGCGGGCCATACCGACAGGCCATCGTGGGGAACAGGACTCTGCCTGTCCGGAGCAACGTCAGGGTAGATATGGTACAGTGCTCCGTCGTGCGGGGATTTCTGTCTGTACGGAGCACTGTAGCCACACCTGTCTCGAATGTGCGAGGCGTCGTTCCTTACTATAGCCATGCTTTGACTTGTACTCTCGATGGGAGCTCGGCCGCCCTGTAGTCGTGAGGTGGCTGCCTGCCCGTTGCCGCCCTCTCTGGAAGGCGGTCGTCAGGAGCCGGCCACTCGGAGCGCCGTAGTCTTGGGTCACCCGCCCTCTGGCAGCCGGCCGCTGAGCCAGCCGGCCCTAGAGGGCGGAGTTTCGGCTTGGGGCTCAGCTAGGCGGAGCTGGCCCAAAATCTTGATAAATCTTGGGACTCGGGTGAGCTTACCCGTGGCCCATTACTCTGACAAGCGACGTACTACTCGCTCCCACCATGATAAGCCATCCTTTGGCATATGTCGCACCCAACCCCTGACAAACCTTACACCACATCATTTCTGCTCTCAAGTCTGAGTTCTCAATGACCGATATGGGGTCCCTTCACCATTTCCTTGGCATCAACGTTACACCAAACTCCTCGGGTCTCTTCCTTAGTCAGCAACAGTACACATTGGAGATTCTTGAGCGTGCAAACATGCTCCATTGTAAGCCAGTCTCTACCCCCATCGACACGAGTTCAAAGCTGCCCCTCTCCGCTGGTCAGCTCCTCTCCAACCCCACATATTATCGCAGTCTCGCGGGCGCGTCACCTTGACCAGGCCGGACATAACCTATGCCATCCAACAAGTGTGTCTCTTTATGCATGAGCCACGCAACACTCACATGCAGCTCGTCAAGCGCATTCTTCGTTATCTCGAAGGCACCTCACACTATGGCTTACAATTCCAGAAATCCTCCTCCAAGGATCTGATCGCATACATGGATGCGGACTGGGCCGGATGCCCTGACACGCGGAAATCCACTTGGGGTTTTTGTGTCTTCCTTGGTTCCAACCTCATATCTTGGTCACCCAAGAGACAGGCCACCGTGTCCCATTCTAGTGCGGAGGTCGAGTATCGAGGTGTTGCTAACTACGTTACCGAGTCAAGCTGGTTACGACAACTCCTTCACGAACTCAAGTATCCACCACAACATGCTACCATCGTCTATTGTGACAATATCAGCGCCTCCTATCTCGCGTGCAATCCGGTTCAACATCAACGCACGAAACACATAAAGATTGATCTCCATTTTGTGCGTGATCGTGTTGCCTTCGGTGACATCCGTGTGCTGCATGTCCCATCGAGGTCTCAATTTGCTGATATGTTCACAAAAGGCTTGCCATCTCCGGTGTTCCATGAGTTTCGATCCAGCCTCAACGTCCAGGCAAATGGAGTTCCGGCTGGGGGGGGGGGGGCGTTGAGTTGTGTTGTAATGTGTTGTTGTGCATGCCCATGTAAATAGGATCAAGGGCCTGCGTGCCTTCTGACTCGGGCAGCGCCCGGTGTATATAACCATGTATGTGTAACACTTGATGATAAACAGAGAGAGAATTATTTCCTCCAACTAGAAGAGAGCGAGTGAGCGACTGCAAAGAGGGACTTCGGGTTCGGTCGGAAAAAGGCTAAGGACTGAATTGCAAAATCTCCCTCGCGACATGAATTTCGGGACAGAGGAAGTACTTGATTGTGTGATGTTAGATGATTATAACTGACATGAACTCCAAAAAAATTCTCAGGTTGCCGGTGCTGCAAAAATCTATTAGGTGCAAAGAAGAAAATCTAAGATTTTGATGTATCTTTATGCTAGCTTTGAAACGCGGCCGTCGATAGCAAATATAAGTTCCAATCATACTGTATTTGTACTTCCAGGTTCAATGATTAGTGATGCCATATGCAAATCACACTAATGACTTGGGTGGCCATCGCTGACCATCCGACGCCTACCACCGACACCCTCCTCTCTTCGGCGTCACCAGAAGGAAGCCTGCCTTGCTCGACCTACCGGCACTGGTTACAAATGCACGAGGAGTCGGACTCGGAGTCCCTCGTGTGTCCTACATGAATTCTCACCTTTCTATGCTATATTACCAGAAGGATAAAGGATCTTTTGTGCAATACTCCTGATCTCATTGTACACAAACTAAGCTCCCCGGCTTGATTGTGTGACTTTTTTCCTCCCATTGCAACGCACGGACATGTTTTCTAGTTTAAATATTAAACAGTTTTATTTTGCATCTATTTATTTTTTCACATTTTGGTTTCTGTTTATTTATCTATTTTATATTTGGAAATATGTTTTCCATTTTACTAATTTACAAAAATGTTTATCAAGTATTTCAAAAATTATTCAATATTTATTAAAAACAAAATATAATTAAAATCTATTAAATGTGTGCTTAATAAATTTACCGTGTAATTAAAGAGTTGAACATTATTTTGAAAATGTTATATGTGTATTAAAAAATTAGTGTGTATTTATTTGAAAAATGTTTAATGTCAATCTATTTTTTCAGTGTGTATCTAAAAATGTTCAACATACATTTACAAAATGTTTGGCATGTATTTAAAAATTGGGAATACTATAATAAAGAGAATAAAAAGGAAAAGAAAAGAAGGGAAATGGAAATGAAATAACCGAAAGAAAACTAATAGATAAAAACACTAAAAAAGAAGGAAACAGAAACCGGACATAAATTTCCAAAACCGAGAGGAAGGTATCAAATGAATGAAAAGTATCAAATAGAGGTGTGTCTCCGGCGGATCTCGGGGGATTCATTCGGTTTTTGTCATCGGTGGATCTACTTGGATCTGGTCTTCATTCATATATATTTGTGTGTCTACTAATTGGATCCTTCTGTTTTATGCTTCTATTTATCGACATTGATTGTTGTGCTGGTGTGTTGGTTCTTTGGGGCCTCAGCATGACAACTTTCTGACTTGTCTACTCCAACAATGTTTTTCGTCGAGGGAGGGGTGATGACAATGGCACGCCTTCGCTTCATTTCAGTGCTTGTAGTAGTTAGGTGGTTTTTTTTCTTATGGGTCAAGTGGTCGAAGAGTATATTCTTTTTGATTCTGATGTTCTTTGTACAACCATAATGTTTGATGAATACATTTGAAGTTTTTTTAAGGAAAAAAAAACATGCAGGGTGTCGAATCCGTGCATAAACTGTTGACTCTTGACAAGGTCGTGGGAGAATAAACCAGACCAATGATAAAAAAAAGGCCGCCTCTGCAAGGACGACGGGCTTTCACATGGTTAGTTTCCGTAAAACTTCAACTGGGCCTGTGTTTTGAATCAAAATATAGCGAGTACACAACACACATCAATCGCGGGGAGTTGATTGAGTGTTGCAAGTGGGCCGGGCTGCTGGTGGACAACACTGGTCAGGAATCAACGGGATAACCAATTAGGCCTTAGAGGCTTGGCCTGGGCTAGAGCCCGGAGATGCTTTTTTTCTTCTCAACGAAAGAAAAAAAAGAACCATCCCTCAAAAAAAAAAACAAGACTTTTTTTTTGATATAAAAAAAAGAACCCAAGACCTATTTATATAAGGTGGCATGCCGGCTTTTTGAAGCACCTACGACAACAAACAAGACGATGGTTATCAACTACAGGTTGGCAGCAAACGTACAGGCACGTCAAACAATTAGGTGGCGGTCTGAGAACCGTCGTCGGGTAGTCGGGCCAGTGGTCACGCCGCCATTTTTGTACTCCAAGTGGCCAAGTGTGAAGGCGCTATGGAGAAAGACATTTTTTTTCTAAGCTCCTGTGGTAACGAGAGAGCACGCCAAATACACGCTTGACCAAATGACGCGCTAAATTTGTGGTCTAGTTACATCAACGCGACGCATTGACGTGTTGAAATACACGCTTGATCTATAGGCTAACACGCCAAATACAATAAATCAACAAATACTTTTTTCGTCCCAAAATAAGTGTCTTAACATTAGTGTAAGTTTGTACTAAAGTTTAGCACAAGTTAAGACACTTATTTTAAAACAGAAGAAGTAATAAGCTATTGCCAGTCATCTCTTGTGTTATGTTCTTCAATCCGCACTGTATCTGATAATTATAACATGCACAAATCCTGCCTTGCTGCACCCAACAGCACAAAGCAGAGGTATCACTGATACATGCTAAACATGACAACTCTGCAGCGAGCCTTAATCATGTAGAGCGTCAACCACTCGCTATATTTTTCCTCAATCAGAGTGGAAAATCATTAACCACATGCGCACTGATCAATGATAGAGCGCAGTACATAAGAAAGGACGCGTCTAGTGGGCGGCCGGCTGCCCACTAGTGCGATTGAGCGGCCGGCCGAAAAAGGTAAACTCCTGTCCCCCGCGGTACAGAAAAGAAAGGGGACAGGCGGCCACCAAACCGAGCGGATCGAGCGCCCAAACCCCAACAGAATCGCCCCCTTCCCTCCATGTGGCCAGCTGTCCCCAGCTAGCCCCCACGCCCGCTCGCCCCACGCCCCAGCCCCTCCCACGCTGCCTTCTTCTTCTTCTTCTGCACGCCAGAAAAGGGATCCAACAGAATCGCCCCAGGCCCTTCTTCCTCTTCCTGTACAGCCACCATGGCAATCCAAGAGTAGAAGAAACTACTTCAAGAGCTATACCAATGGTAGAAGGGGGTCCAAGGCCCTTCTCCACGCCAGAAGGGATCCAAGGGCCTTCTTCCTCCTCCTGATCAGGCAAGTAACTCCCCCTGCCCCTCTTCCTCCTCCTGTAGTGCATCTGTAAACCCCCTTCTTCATGGATCTATCAGCAAACCCATGGAGGAGTTGGACAGGCAAAAGGAGTGGATCTGTCACATCACCCCATTGTCAAACATCACACCACCACCCCCACGCCCCCATGAGTGCACCTGCACACTAAACATGGTTTGAGATCAAGTTTAGTAGAAACTGAACATGTTTCTAAACTAGAGGTGTTCAGCTAGCCAACTAAGATAGATTTTCTGGCCAACTAAAACGTGTTTCTAGCCAACTCAACAAGCAAAAGCAGTCAAAAATTAAAATGCATTCTACCAAGTTGTAGTTATTGTTTGCAAACGAACACATTGACTATTCAAAGAATATGTGCAACTAAAAATGCATATATGTACAACTGAACATAGATCCCAACCAACTGAATCATGTGTTCTGGCAACTCAACATGCATGCTAGGCAAACTGAACATGTATCATGAACATATAACCTGCTTTCTGAGTGAACACTTTAGATAGGCTTTAGAAAACCTAAAGTATATGTGCAATAAAAACATGTTTTCTGACCAACTAAACATGCATGTTGGCTAAACTGAAAAAATATATCATGAGCAACTGAGACATCTATTCTAGGCAACTAAACACATTGACTGACCAACTTGAACATGCATGTTGGCCAAACTGAAAAAATGCATCATATCCAACTGAGACATCTATTCTAGCCAAACTGAACACATTGACTGTCCAACTGAACATGCATGCTAGCCAACTTAAAAAATGCATCCTGGCCAACTGAAACATTTATTCTAGTCAAAACCAAAAATCTGTAGTACGACAGCAAAAACACAAGAACTTTTGTTCATAGCTAATGAAGCCACAAACCTATTGCAAAGCTATAGTGTAATCTTGTCCCGCATATAATCTTGTCTCACACATATATTCTGGTCCTACACCTATTGCAAAGCTATAGTGTAAAAATATGTTCAATATACTAGAAATAAAAACAGAAACAGCTATAATCTGTCATCCAATTCTTCTTTCTTCTTTCACCTAGATTTTTCATCTCAAATGTAGCATAAAATTATGTCCGAATTATGTAGAAAAATCTGAATCAGCTCCTTGCCAAACAGAAAACATGTGAATCATTGCAACAAACAGAGGGAAGAAGTCAGGAAACTCTGTAGTAAAAGAAGACATGTTCTTGCCAGCAATTTACTGGAAACTGTGCAACTAACATAACTACTCTGTGCAAACAAAAAAATGCATAACTGTTATAATAAAGATTCTGCTATTGTCGGGGATATCACGGTGGGCGCCAACTTTCGTGGAATTGTCACGACAGATGTCCTAGTGTGAGGACTTAGTCGTGAGGTCAACGCATCTATGTGGTAGCTCGAGGGGGGTTGATCGGGATGAGAGACGCGGGACGGATCAACACACAAAACAAGGATTTAGACAGCTTCGGGCCTTGCTACGTCTTGAGCTTGCGTTGGTTTTCCTTGAAGAGGAAAGGGTGATGCAGCACCGTAGCGTAAGTATTTCCCTCAGATTTTGAGAACCAAGGTATCAATCCAGTAGGAGGCTCCTCACAAGTCCCACGAACCTACACAAACAAACAAAGAACTCGCAACCAACACAAACAAGGGGTTGTCAATCCCTTCACGGCCACTTGCAAAAGTGAGATCTGATAGAGATAATATGATAAGATAAATATATTTTTGGTATTTTGTGATATAGATTGGAAAAGTAAGATGCAAATAAAAGTAGATTGAAAGCGTATATGATAAAACATAGACCCGGGGGCCATAGGTTTCACTAGAGGCTTCTCTCAAGATAGCATAAGTATTACGGTGGGTGAACAAATTACTGTCGAGCAATTGATAGAAAAGCAAATAATTATGAGATTATCTAGGCATGATCATGTATATAGGCATCACGTCCGTGACAAGTAGACCGACTCCTGCCTGCATCTACTACTATTACTCCACCCATCGACCGCTATCCAGCATGCATCTAGAGTATTAAGTTCATAAGAACAGAGTAACGCATTAAGAAAGATGACATGATGTAGAGGGATAAACTCATGCAATATGACATAAACCCCATATTTTTATCCTCGGTGGCAACAATACAATACGTGCCTTGTTTCCCCTGCTGTCACTGGGAAAGGACACCGCAAAACTGAACCCAAAGCTAAGCACTTCTCCCATGGCAAGAAAGATCAATCTAGTAGGCCAAACCAAACCGATAATTCGAAAAGACTTGCAAAGATAACTCAATCACACATAAAAGAATTCAGAGGAGATTCAAATATTTCTCATAGATAAACTTTATCATAAACCCACAATTCATCGGATCTCGACAAACACACTGCAAAAAGAGTTACATCGAATAGATCTCCCCAAGAGAGGGGGAGAACATGGTATTGAGATCCAAAAAGAGAGAAAGAAGCCATCTAGCTAATAACTATGGACCCGAAGGTCTATGGTAAATTACTCACAACTCATCGGAAGGGCTATGGTGTTGATGTAGAAGCCCTCCATGGTGGATTCCCCCTCTCGCAGAACATCGGCGACGGCTCCAAGATGGGATCTCGCGGATACAGAAGGTTACGGTGGCGGAAATATTTCTTTGGTGGCTCCCTTGATGGTTTTGGGGTATATGGATATATATAGGAGGAAGAAGTACGTCGGTGGATGCCCGAGGGGCCCACGAGACAGGGGGGCGCGCCCTCCACCCTCGTGGCTTCCTCAGTTGCTTCCTGACTTGCACTCCAAGTCCTCTGGACCATGTTCGTTCCAAAAATCACGCTCCCGAAGGTTTCATTCCGTTTGGACTCCGTTTGATATTCCTTTTCTTCGATATACTGAAATAGGCAAAAAAACAACAATGCGGGTTGGGCCTCCGGTTAGTAGGTTAGTCCCAAAAATGATATAAAAGTGTAAAGTAAAGCCCATAAACATCCAAAACAGGTAATATAATAGCATGGAACAATCAAAAATTATAGATACGTTGGAGACGTATCAAGCATCTCCAAGCTTAATTCCTGCTCGTCCTCGAGTAGGTAAATGATAAAAACAGAATTTTTGATGTGGAATGCTTCCTAGCATAATTCTCAATGTATTTATCTTTATTGTGGCATGAATGTTCATATCCAAATGATTCAAAACAAAAGTTCATATTGACATAAGAAATAGTAATACTTCAAGCATGCTAATAAAGCAATCATGTCTTCTCAAAATAACATGGCTAGAGAAAGTTATCCCTACAAAATCATATAGTCTGGCTATTGCTCTATCTTCATCACACAAAGTATTTAATCATGCACAACCCCGATGACAAGCCAAGCAATTGTTTCATACTTTAGTAATCTCAAACTTTTTCAATTTTTCACGCAATACATGAGCATGAGCCATGGACATAGCACTATATGTGGAATAGAAGGGTGGTTGTGGAGAAGACAAAAAGGAGAAGATAGTCTCACATCAACTAGGCGTATCAACGGGCTATGGAGATGCCCATTAATAGATATCAATGTGAGTGAGTAGGGATTGCCATGCAATGGATGCACTAGAGCTATAAATATATGAAGGCTCAATAGAAGAAACTAAGTGGGTGTGCATCCAACTTGCTTGCTCACGAAGACCTAGGGCATTTTGAGGAAGCCCATCATTGGAATATACAAGCCAAGTTCTATAATGAAAAATTCCCACTAGTATATGAAAGTGACAACATACGAGACTTCTATCATGAAGACCGTCGTGCTATTTGGAAGCACAACTGTGGAAAAAGAGATAGTATCATTGTCCCTTCTCTCTTTTTCTCTCATTTTTTTCTTTTCCTCTTTTTTTTCTTTCTCTCTTTTTTCTTTTTGGTGGGCTCCTTTGGCCTCTTTCTTTTCATGGGATTCTTTGGCCTCTTTTATTTTTGTAAAGTCCGAAGTCTCATCCCGACTTGTGGGGGAATCATAGTCTTTATCATCCTTTCCTCACTGGGACAATGCTCTAATAATGAAGATCATCACACTTTTATTTATTTAAAACTCATGATTACAACTCAATACTTAGAACAAGATATGACTCTATATGAATGCCTCCGGCGGTGTACCGGGATATGCAATGAATCAATAGTGACATGTATGAAAAAAATATGCATGGTGTCTTTGCCACAAATACGATGTCAACTACATGATCATGCAAAGAGCAATATGACAATGATGATGCGTGTCATAATAAACGGAACGGTGGAAAGTTGCATGGAAATATATCTCGGAATGGCTATGGAAATGCCATAATAGGTAGGTATGGTGGCTGTTTTGAGGGAGGATTATGGTGGGTGTATGGCACCGGCGAAGGTTGCGCGGCACAAGAGAGGCTAGCAATGGTGGAAGGGTGAGAGTGTGTATAATCCATGGACTCAACATTAGTCATAAAGAACTCATATACTTATTGCAAAAATCTACAAGTCATTGAAAACAAAGTACTACGCGCATGTTCCTAGGGGGATAGATTGGTAGGAAAAGACCATCGCTCATCCCCGACCGCCACTCATAAGGAAGACAATCAATAAATAAATTTGTGCTCCAACTTCATCACAAAGTGGTTCACCATACATGCATGCTACGGGAATCACAAACTTCAACACAAGTATTCTTTAAATTCAAAATTACCCAACTAGCATGACTCTAATATCACCACCTCTATATCTCAAATAATTATCAAGTATCAAAATGATCATAGCATCCAATTCACTTTCTATGATAGTTTTTATTATACCCAACTTGGATGCTCATCATTCCAGGACCAAATTTATAACCATAGCAAATACCATGCTGTTCTAAAAGGCTCCCAAAATAATATAAGTGAAGCATGAGAGATCAACAATTTCTTCAAAATTAATCCACCGTCGTGCTCTAAAATATATAAGTGAAGCACTAGAGCAAAAATTATCTAGCTCAAAAGATATAAGTGAATCACATAGAGTATTCTAACAAATTTCAATCAAGTAGGCTTCTCCCAAAAGGTGTGTAAAGCAAGGATGATTATGGTAAACTAAAAATCAAAGTCTAATATCATACACGATGCTCCAAGCAAAACACATATCATGTGGCGAATAGAAATTTAGCCCCAAGTAAAGTTACCAATGAACGAAGACGAAAGAGGGGATGCCTTCCCGGGGCATCCCCAAGCTTAGGCTTTTGGATACTCTTGAATATCTTGGGGTTCCATGGGCATACCCAAGCTTAGACTTTTGCCACTCCTTATTCCATAGTCCATCAAATCTTTACCCAAAACTTGAAAACTTCACAACACAAAACTCAACAGGAAATCTCATAAGCTCCGTTAGTGAAAGAAAGAAATACCACCACATAAGGTACTGTAATAAACTCATTCTTTATTTATATTGGTGTTAAACCTACTGTATTCCAAGTTCTCTATGGTCCATACCCTCACATACTAGCCATAGATGCATCAAAAAAAGCAAACAACACACGAAAGGCAGAATCTCTCAAAAACAGAATAGTCTGTAGCAATCTGTAACTTTCGGTTACTTCTGGAACTCCAAAACTCCTACCAAAATAGGACGTCCTAACAAATAGGTATATTGATCTACATCAAAAAGAATCAACGCAAAATCACGTTTCTGTGATTTATTGAATTTTTTCTCGTGAGTGCAAAGTTTCTGTTTTCCAGCAGAATCAAATTAACTCATATCATAGGTTATCCTATAGGTTCTACTTGGCACAAACACTAAATAAAACAAGAAAACACATCTAAAAAGAAACTAGATGCAAAATTTATTACTAAACAGGAACAAAAACAAAGAACACAAATAAAATTGGGCTGCCTCCCAACTAGCGCTATTGTTTAACGCCCCAAGCTAGGCATAAAAGCAAAGATAGATCTAATTAGTGCCATCTTTGGCACTTGATTCATAAGTAGCTCGCATGGTAGATTCATAAGGTAATTTGATTTTATTTCTTGGAAAGTGTTACATGCCTTTACTTAATGGAAATTGGAATCTAATATTCCCTTCCTTCATATCAATAATCGCGCTAATCGTTCTAAGGAAAGGTCTACCAAGAATAATAGGACAAGAAAGATTGCAATCTATATCAAGAACGATAAAATCTATGGGCACCAAATTTATATTTGCAACAATGAAAACATCATTGATCCTTCCCATTGGCTTTTTAATGGTGGAATCTGCTAGGTGCAAATTTAAAGAGCAATCATCAAGATCATGGAAACCTAGAATATCACATAAAGTTTTCGGAATCGTGGAAACACTAGCACCCAAATCACATAAAGCAAAACACTCATAATCTTTAATTTTAATCTTTATAGTAGGTTCCCACTCATCATTAAGTTTTCTAGGTATAGAAACTTCCAAATTAGGTTTTTCATCAAAAGATTGCATCATGACATCAATAATATGTTTGGTAAATGCTTTATTTTGACTATAAGCATGAGGAGAATTAACAACGGATTGCAACAAGGAAATACAACTCTCTAAAGAACAATTATCATAATCAAATTCCTTGAAATCTGAGATAGTGGGTTCAATGCTATTTAAAGTCTTGACCTCTCCAATCCCACTTTTACCAAATTTAGCATCAAGATCTAAAAACTCCAAATTATCGGAACGCTTTTTAACCAAAGTTGATTCACTTCCAGTCCCTTTATCAAGATTAATATTGCAAAACAAAGATCTAACAGGGGACACGTCAATAATTTTAAGATCTTCATCATTATTTTCATGGAAACTAGAAGAACATGCTTTAACAAAGCAATCTTTCTTAGCAAGCAATCTAGCGGTTCTTTCTTTGCACTCGTCAATGGAACTTCTCATAGCTTTGAGAGACTCATTGATATCATGCTTAGGAGGAGTAGATCTAAGTTTCAAAGAATCAACATCAAGTGAAAGTCTATCATAGTTCCTAGCCAAATCATCAACTTTAAGCAATTTTTCTTCAAGCAAGGCACTAAAATTCTATTGAGAGATCATAAATTCTTTCACATTATTTTGAAAATCAGAGGGCATCTTATTAAAATTACCATAATAATTACTGTAGGAATTTCCATAATTATTAGAGGAATTACTAGGGAACGGTCTAGAATTAAACTTTTCTCTATAAGCATTGTTACCAAAATTATTCCTACCAACAAAGTTCACATCCATAGATTCATTATTATTCTCAATCAAGGTAGATAAAGGCATATCATTGGGATCAATAGAAGCACTCTTAGTAGCAAACAGTCTCATAAGTTCATCCATCTTTCCACTCAAAACATTAATTTCTTCTATAGCATGCACTTTTTTACTAGTAGATCGTTCGTTGTGCCATTGAGAATAATTAGCCATAATATTATCAAGAAGTTTTGTAGCATCTCCTGAAGTGATTTCCATCAATGTGCATCCCACGACCGAATCTAAAAGGTTTCTAGAAGCAAAATTTAATCCGGCATAAATTTTTTGTATGATCATCCATAAATTCAAACCATGAGTAGGGCAATTGCGAATCATCAATTTCATTCTTTCCCAAGATTGGGCAACATGCTCATGATCAAGTTGTTTAAATTCATAATATCATTCCTAAGCGAGATGATCTTAGCGGGAGGAAAATACTTAGACATAAAAGCATCTTTGCACTTGTTCCAAGAATCAATACTATTTTTAGGCAAACATGAAAACCAAACTTTAGCACGATCTCTAAATGAAAACGGAAATAACTTCAATTTAACAATATCATTATCCGTATCTTTTTTCTTTTGCATCTCACACAAATCAACAAAGTTTTTTAGATGGGTAGCGGCATCTTCACTAGGAAGGCCGGAGAATTGATCTTTCATAACAAGATTCAGCAAAGCAGCATTGATTTCACAAGACTCAACATCATTAGGAGGAGTAATCGGAGTACTAAGGAAATCATTATTATTGGTATTGGAGAAATCACACAATTTGGTATTATCTTGTGCCATGGCGACAAGTAATCCAACACACAAGCAAACAGAAAAAGGGCAAGCGAAAGAGGGGGAGATTGGGAAAGAGAGGGCAAATAAAACGGCAAGGGTGAAGTGGGGGAGAGGAAAACGAGAGGAAAATGGAAAATAATGTAAATGCGAGGGAGATGATTTTGTGATGGGTACTTGGTATGTCTTGACTTGAGAGAAGACCTCCCCGGCAAAGGCGCCAGAAATCCTTCTTGCTACATCTTGAGCTTGCATTGGTTTTCCTTGAAGAGGAAAGGGTGATGCAGCACAGTAGCGTAAGTATTTCCCTTAGTTTTTGAGAACCAAGGTATTAATCCAGTACGAGGCTCCTCACAAGTCCCATGAACCTACACAAACAAACAAAGAACTCGCAATCAACGCGATAAAGGGGTTGTCAATACCTTGACGGCCACTTGCAAAAGTGAGATCTGATAGAGATAATATGATAAGATAAATATATTTTTGGTATTTTGTGATATAGATTGGAAAAGTAAAGATGCAAATAAAAGTAGATTGAAAGCGTATATGATAAAAGATAGACCCGGGGGCTATAGGTTTCACTAGAGGCTTCTCTCAAGATAGCATAAGTATTACGGTGGGTGAACAAATTACTGTCGAGCAATTGATAGAAAAGCAAATAATTATGAGATTATCTAGGCATGATCATGTATATAGGCATCACATCCGTGACAAGTAGACTGACTCCTGCCTGCATCTACTACTATTACTCCACACATCGACCGCTATCCAGCATGCATCTAGAGTATTAAGTTCATAAGAACAGAGTAACGCATTAAGAAAGATGACATGATGTAGAGGGATAAACTCATGCAATATGATATAAACCCCATCTTTTTATCCTCGATGGCAACAATGCAATACGTGCCTTGCTGCCCCTGCTGTCACTGGGAAAGGACACCGCAAGATTGAACCCAAAGCTAAGCACTTCTCCCATGGCAAGAAAGATCAATCTAGTAGGCCAAACCAAACCGATAATTTGAAGAGACTTGCAAAGATAACTCAATCACACATAAAAGAATTCAGAGGAGATTCAAATATTTTTCATAGATAAACTTGATCATAAACCCACAATTCATCAGATCTCGACAAACACATCGCAAAAAGAGTTGCATCGAATAGATCTACACAAGAGAGGGGGAGAACATGGTATTGAGATCCAAAAAGAGAGAAGAAGCCATCTAGCTAATAACTTTGGACCCGAAGGTCTGTGGTAAACTACTCACAACTCATCGGAAGGGCTATGGTGTTGATGTAGAAGCCCTCCGTGGTGGATTCCCCCTCCAGCAGAACGTCGCTGACGGCTCCAAGATGGGATCTCGTGGATACAGAAGGTTATGGTGGCGGAAATATTTCTTTGGTGGCTCCCTTGATGGTTTCGGGGTATATGGGCATATATAGGAGGAAGAAGTATGTCGGTGGACGCCCGAGGGGCCCATGAGACGGGGGGCGCGCCCTCCACCCTTGTGGCTTCCTTTATTGCTTCTTGACTTGCACTCCAAGTCCTCTGGATCACGTTCGTTCCAAAAATCACGCTCCCGAAGGTTTCATTCCGTTTGGACTCCGTTTGATATTCCCTTTCTTCGATATACTGAAATAGGCAAAAAAACAGCAATACGGGTTGGGCCTCTGGTTAGTAGGTTAGTCCCAAAAATGATATAAAAGTGTAAAGTAAAGCCCATAAACATCCAAAACAGGTAATATAATAGCATGGAACAATCAACAATTATAGATACATTGGAGACATGTCAGGCCTCGGGAAACATCATCCAGTAATAGCCCTACATGTTGTTTGTGGCTAGATCTCATTATGCTCATGAGGGAGACGTCATATATCCGGCTCTCCTCTAGTTGTGTCTAGCCTTAACGATTATTTTCTTCTCCTCCCCTCTTGGGGTGCCCCGCCCCTCCTTATATAAGTTGAAGGGGCGGGTTACATGTAGAGTCAAACTCGGATTAGGACTTAACCTATTTTGACGTCCTACCATGGGCTTCTCACCATGGGCTTCTTAATGTATTTGGCTTCTTAACGTAAGCCGATTTACAATCTGGTCTTACAATCTGACTTACAATCTGGCTTACCATCTGACTTACAATCTGGCTTACCATCTGGCTTAACTATCTGGCTTAACTGTCTGCCGTCTTAGCATGCTTAACTGTGTCCGTCGGCTTACAGTGCTTGACTGTGTCTGTCGGCTTACAATGCTTAACTGTGTCTGCTGGCTTACAATGTGGAACTGTGTCAGCCGGCTTACAATGCTTAACTGTGTCTACGGGCTTATAATCTGCCGGATCACCAATGAAACACCAAGTCCCAGCTAGGTCATATCTCCGGCCGGGTCATACCGCGGGGTATATCCCCGACATGAAGCATAGGGAATGACTTTCATATTTTCTCTATCTTCTGCAGTGGTCGGGCATTGAGTCTGACTCAACTTCACACCTTGTAAAACATGCATGAACCCTTTCTTTGACTGATCCATTTTGAACTTCTTCAAAACTTCATCAAGGTATGTGCTTTGTGAAAGTCCAATTAAGCGTCTTGATCTATCTCTATAGATCTTGATTCCCAATGTGTAAGAAGCTTCTCCGAGGTCTTTCATAGAAAAAGTCTTATTCAGGTATCTCTTTATGCTATCCAGAAATTCTATATCATTTCCAATCAACAATATGTCATCCACATATAATACCAGAAATGCTACAGAGCTCCCACTCACTTTCTTGTAAATACAGGCTTCTCCAAAAGTCTGTATAAAACCATATGCTTTGATCACACTATCAAAGCGTTTATTCCAACTCTGAGAGGCTTGCACCAGTCCATAAATGGATCGCTGGAGCTTGCACACTTTGTTAGCACCCTTTGGATTGACAAAACCTTCTGGTTGCATCATATACAACTCTTCTTCGAGAAATCCATTCAGGAATGCAGTTTTGACATCCATTTGCCAAATTTCATAATCATAAAATGCAGCAATTGCTAACATGATTCAGACGGACTTAAGCATCGCTACAGGTGAGAAAGTCTCATTGTAGTCAACTCCTTGAACTTATCGAAAACCATTCGCAACAAGTCGAGCTTTGTAAACAGTAACATTACCGTCTGCATCGGTCTTCTTCTTAAAGATCCATTTATTTTCTATGGCTTGCCGATCATCGGGCAAGTCCACCAAAGTCCACACTTTGTTCTCATACATGGATCCCATCTCAGATTTCATGGCCTCAAGCTATTTCGCGGAATCTGGTCTCATCATTGCTTCCTCATAGTTCGTAGGTTCATCATGGTCTAGTAACATGACTTCCAGAATAGGATTATCATACCACTCTAGTGCGGATCTTACTCTGGAAGACCTACGAGGTTCGGTAGTAACTTGATCTGAAGTTTCATGATCATCATCATTAACTTCCTCACTAATTGGTGTAGGAATCATTGGAACTGATTTCTGTGATGAACTACTTTCCAATAAGGGAGAAGGTACAATTACCTCATCAAGTTCTACTTTCCTCCCACTCACTTCTTTCGAGAGAAACTCCTTCTCTAGAATGGATCCATTCTTAGCAACAAAGATTTTGCCTTCGGATCTATGATAGAAGGTGTACCCAACAGTTTCCTTTGGGTATCCTCTGAAGACGCACTTTTTCGATTTGGGTTCGAGCTTATCAGGTTGAAGCTTTTTCACATAAGCATCGCAGCCCCAAACTTTAAGAAACGACAACTTTGGTTTCTTGCCAAACCACAGTTCATATGGCGTCGTCTCAACAAATTTTGATGGTGCCCTATTTAAAGTGAATGTAGACGTCTCTAAAGCATAACCCCTGAATGATAGCGGTAAATCAGTAAGAGACATCATAGATCGCACCATATCCAATGATGTACGGTTATGATGTTCGGACACACCATTTCGCTATGGTCTTCCAGGTGGCGTTAATTGTGAAACTATCCCATGTTGTTTCAAATGAAGACCAAACTCGTAACTCAAATATTCTCCTCCATGATCAGATCATAGAAACTTTATTTTCTCGTTACGATGATTTTCCACATCACTCTGAAATTCTTTGAACTTTTCAAATGTTTCAGACTTATGCTTCATTAAGTAGATATAACCATATCTGCTCAAATCACGTGTGAAGGTAAGAAAATAACGATACCCACCACGAGCCTCCATATTCATTGGACCGCATACATCGGTATGTATTATTTCCAACAAGTCAGTAGCTCATTCCATTGTTCCGAGAATGGAGTTTTAGTCATCTTGTCCATAATGCACGGTTCGTAAGCACCAAGTGATTCATAATCAAGTGATTCCAAAAGTCCATCAACATGGAGATTCTTCATGTGCTTTACACCGATATGACCCAAACGGCAGTGCCACAAATAAGTTGCACTATCATTACTATCGAGATTCAACAAAAATAGACCACTACTATCGAGATTGGGTCATATCGGTGTATCACTACTATCGAGATTCAACAAAAATAGACCACTCATCAATGGTGCATGATCATAAAAGATATTACTCATATAAATAGAACAACCATTATTCTCTGATTTAAACAAATAACCATCTCGCATCAAACAAGACCCAGATATAATGTTCATGCTCAATGCTAGCACCAAAAAACAATTATTCAGGTCTAAAACTAATCCCGAAGGTAGATGAGAGGTAGCGTGTCGACCGCGATCACATCGACTTTGGAGCCATTTCCCACGCACATCGTCACCTCGTCCTTAGCCAGTCTTCGCTTAATCTGTATCCCCTGTTTCGAGTTGCAAATATGAGCAATAGAACCAGTATCAAATACCCAGGCGCTACTGCAAGCATTAGTTAAGTACACATCAATAACATGTACATCAAATATAACTTTCACTTTGCCATCCTTCTTATCCACCAAATACTTGGGGCAGTCCTGCTTCCAGTGATCAGTCCCTTTGCAGTAGAAGCACTCAGTTTCAGGCTTAGGTCCAGACTTAGGTTTCTTGTCTTGAGCAAAAACTTTCTTGCCATTCTTCTTGAAGTTCCCCTTCTTCCCTTTACCCTTTTTCTTGAAACTAGTGGTCTTGTTGACCATCAACACTTGATGCTCCTTTTTGATTTCAACCTCCGCAGCCTTTAGCATTGCGAAGAGCTCGGGAATAGTCTTGTTCATCCCTTGCATATTATAGTTCATCATGAAGCCTTTATAGCTTGGTGGCAATGATTGAAGAACTCTATCAATGACACTATCATCAGGAAGATTAACTCCTAGCTGAGTAAAATGGTTATGGTACCCAGACATTCTGAGTATGTGTTCACTGACAGAACTATTCTTCTCCATTTTGCAGCTGTAGAACTTGTTGGAGACTTCATATCTCTCAACTCGGGCATTTGCTTGAAATTTTAACTTCAACTCTTGGAACATCTCATATGCCCCATGACATTCAAAATGTCTTTGAAGTCCCGAGTCTAAGCCGTAAAGCATGGCACACTGAGCTATCGAGTAGTCATCAGCTTTGCTCTGCCAGACGTTCTTAATGTCATCAGTAGCATCTGCAGCAGGCCTGGCACTGATACATCTCCATCGTATCTACTTTTCCAAACACTTTTGCCCTTGTTTTGGACTCTAACTTGCATGATCTGAATGGAACTAACCCGGACTAACACTGTTTTCAGCAGAACTGCCATGGTGTTATTTTTGTGCATAAATAGAAGTTCTCGGAATGACCTGCAAATCCATGGAGGCACTTTTTAGAATTAATAAAAAATACTGGCGAAAGAATTAACGTCAGGGGGCCCACACACTGGTCACGAGGGTAGGGGGTGCGCCCCCTACCTCATGGGCCCCCTGGACGTCCACCGACCTCAACTCCAACTCCATATATTTGCTTTCGCGGAGAAAAAAATAAATGAAGAAGTATTCATCGCGTTTTACGATACGGAGCTGCCGCCAAGCCCTAAAACCTCTCGGGAGGGCTGATCTGGAGTCTGTTCGGGGCTCCGGAGAGGGGAATCCGTCGCTATCGTCATCATCAACCATCCTCCACCACCAATTTCATGATGCTCACCGCCGTGCATGAGTAATTCCATCATAGGCTTGCTGGACGGTGATGGGTTGGATGAGATTTACCATGTAATCGAGTTAGTTTTGTTAGGGTTTCATCCCTAGTATCCACCATGTTCTGAGATTGATGTTGCTATGACTTTGCTATGCTTAATGCTTGTCACTAGGGCCCGAGTGCCATGATTTCAGATCTAAACCTATTATGTTTCCATGAATATATGTGAGTTCTTGATCCTATCTTGCGAGTCTATAGTCACCTATTATGTGTTATGATCCGTTAACACCGAAGTGACAATAATCAGGATACTTACCGATGATGACTGTAGTTTGAGGAGTTCATATATTCACTAAGGCTAATGCTTTGGTCCGGTTCTCTATTAAAAGGAGGCCTTAATATCCCTTAGTTTCCATTAGGACCCCGCTGCCATGGGAGTGTAGGACGAAAGATGTCATGCAAGTTCTTTTCCATAAGCACGTATGACTATATTTGGAATACATGCCTACATTACATTAATGAACTAGAGCTAGTTCTGTGTCACCCTATGTTATAATTATTACATGAGGAATCACATCCGACATAATTATCTATCACTGATCCAATGCCTACGAGCTTTTCACATATTGTGCTTTGCTTATTCACTTTGTTGTTGCCACTGTTACAATTACTACAAAACTGCTACTATTACTTCTGCTATCATTACTGTTACTTCCATACTACTTTGATACTAAATAGTTTGCTGCAGATACTAAGTTATCCAGGTGTGGTTGAATTGACAACTCAACTGCTAATACTCGAGAATATTCTTTGGCTCCCCTTGTGTCGAATCAATAAATTTGGGTTGAATACTCTACCCTCGAAAATTGTTGCGATCCCCTATACTTGCGGGTTATCAAGACTATTTTCTGGCACCATTGCCGGGGAGCATAGCTCTATTCTTTGAGTCACTTGGGATTTATATCTGCTGATCACTATGAAAAACTTGAAAGATCAAGGAACTAAAATTTATCCCTCAACTACGAGGGGGAGTTAGGAACTGCCATCTAGCTCTGCACTTGATTCTCCTTCTGTTATGAGTAAACTTGCGACACCGAAACATGCTTCTGCTATTAATTATGATATGTCGCATGTTATTGGTGATGCCACTTCTGCTATCCGTGATACTTGTGATGAAACTACTTCTATGCTTGATACTACTGTGCCATTAGGTGAATTTCTTGATGAACAACTTGCTAGATCTAGGGAGAATGAAATTATTGAAACTGATAATATTGCTGATAGTGATGATGAAGGTTCTCCCCCTAAATATGAATTGCATGTTGTTCCTGAGGGTTATGTTATGGATGAAGAAACTACTAGAGATTTTCTTGCTTGCAATGATAGATCAGATCTTAAGAAATTTTTAGGTAAACTGAAACAAAAGACTTTGAATGCTAGAATGAAACATGAACCTGCTTTTGCTACTTCACCTATCTTTGTTACTGATAAGGATTATGAATTCTCTGTTGATCCTGAGATTATTACTTTAGTTGAATCTGATCCTTTCTATGGCACTGAATCTGAAACTGTAGTGGGACATCTTACAAAGTTAAATGATATAGCCACCCTATTTACTAATGATGAGAAATCTCACTATTATTATATCCTTAAAATATTTCCTTTCTCATTAAAGGGTGACGCTAAGACATGGTTTAATTCTCTTGATCCTGGTTGTGTGCGTAGTCCCCAGGATATGATTTACTACTTCTCTGCTATATATTTCTCTGCTCATAAGAAACAAGCTGCCTTGAGGGAAATTTATAATTTTGTGCAAATCAAAGAAGAGAGTCTCCCACAAGCTTAGGGGAGGCTTCTCCGATTACTTAATGCTTTGCCTGATCATCCTATTAAGAAAAATGAAATACTTGATATCTTCTATAATGGACTAACCGATGCTTCCAAGGACCACTTGGATAGTTGTGCTGGTTGTGTTTTTAGGGACAGGACAGTCGACCAAGCTAAATTGCTATTAAATAATATGTTGGCCAATGAAAATAATTGGGCACCTCCTGAACCAACTCCTAAGCCAACTCCGAAGAAAAGAGGTGTTCTATTTCTCAGTCCTGAAGTTATGCAAGAGGCAAATAAATCTATGAAAGAGAAAGGTATTAAAGCCAAAGATGTTAAAAATTTACCTCCTGTTGAAGAAATTCATGGCCTCAATTTACCACCTAAAGAAATACAAGGTCTTGATAACCCGACACAGGTAGTGAAGGTAAACTCTCTTTATAGATATGACAAAGTTGAAATCCCGTCTACTAAGTTTTTTAGCCAATGCTTAGATGAATTTGATGATTTTATGGATAAACAATCAAATTTCAATGATTATGTTAGTAGAAAATTGAAAAATAATGCTAATATGATTGGACGCTTGAGTGATTATATGTCTAGAGTTAAGGGTGAACTTAAACTCACTAGTAAATATGTCTCTATGGTCACCACTCAAGCCGAACAAGTACTTAAGGCTCAGAATGAATTGCTTGATGAATTAAATAATAAACATGATTTTGCAGTTAGAGTGGCTACTAGAACTGGTAAAAAGACTCAGGAACCTTTGTATCTTGAAGGCCACCCTAAGAGGATTGATCAAGATTCTCAGAAAAATAATTTAGATGCCCCTAGTCCTTCTAAAAGGAAGAAAAAGAAAAATGATAGGACTTTGCATGCTTCTAGTGAACCTATTGTAGAAACACCTGAGAATCCTAATGATACTTCTATCTCTGATGCTGAAACACAATCCGGAGATGAACATGAACCTAATGATAATGCAAATAATGATGTTCATGTAGATGCACAACCTAGCAATAACAACGATATAGAAATTGAACCTAATGTTGCTCTTGATAACCCACAATCAGGAAATCAACGTTATGATAAGAGAGACTTTGTTGCTAGGAAGCATGGTAGGGAAAGAGAACCATGGATTCAGAAGCCCATGCCTTTTCCTCCTAAACCATCCAAGAAAAAGGATGATGAAGATTTTGAGCGCTTTGCTGAAATGATTAGACCTATTTTCTTACGCATGCGCTTAACTGATATGCTTAAAACAAACCCTTATGCTAAATACATGAAAGATATCATTACAAATAAAATAAAAATACTTGAAGCTAAAATCTCCACCATGCTTGCCAACTATACCTTTAAGGGTGGAATACCTAAGAAACTTGGTGATCCCGGAGTACCCACTATACCATGCTCCATCAAAAGAAATTATGTTAAAACTGCTTTATGTGATTTAGGAGCCGGTGTTAGTGTTATGCCTCTTTCCTTATACCATAGACTTGAATTAAGTAAGTTGACACCTACTGAGATATCTTTGCAAATGGCTGACAAATCAACTGTTATACCTGTCGGCATTTGTGAGGACGTGCCTGTTGTTGTTGCGAATGTTACTATCTTAATAGACTTTGTCATTCTTGATATCCCTGAGGACGACAGTATGTCGATTATCCTTCGAAGACCCTTTTTAAATACTGCAGGTGCTGTTATTGATTGCAACAAAGGCAATGTCACCTTTCATATTAATGGTAATGAGCATACGGTACACTTTCCGAGGAAACAACCTCAAGTTCACAGCATAAATTCTATTGGGAAAATTCCATCAATTATATTTGGAGGTTTTGAATTTCCTCTTCCTACTGCAAAGAAAAAGTATGATATTCTTATTATTGGGATGTTCATATCCCCGTTGAGGTAACCTAGTGTCACTTTGAAATTTCTCCGGTTTCATGTGATTCGAAATGAGTTTGTTAACAAGAATTGATCAACCTTGTTAGTGGATTCCTTTTGATGAGCATGAGATGGATGAAGTTAGAAGGCACAACCTTCTGTACCCTCTCTTTACTTTGTGTTACTTAGAATAAATAAAGTAGAAATAGTATATTTTGTCTGTTTTCTATCCATGCAATAAGAAATATCCCGAAAATAAAAGTTCTCCAAATGTCATGCCAATTTAATATGATTTTTTCTGGAATATTTAAGAATATTTGGCACTGAGAACACAGCAGGGGGAGCAAGCACCTGGCCACGAGAGTCCAGGGCACGCCCGCCCCTACAGGGCGCCCCCCCTGCCTCATGGGCCCACAGTGGCTCCCCTCCACTTATTCCTGCACTCATAAACTCCATCTTCCTCCCAAAAAATCACTACCTAGCTCAAGCACGAGTTCCAGCTGGTTTTGCTGCCATTTTCGATCTCATTGCTCAAAGCTCCATTCACAAAACTGCTTTGGGGGATTGTTCTTTGGTATGTGACTCCTCCAATGGTCCAATTAGTTTTTGTTCTAGTGCTTTACTCATTGCAAATTCTTGCTGCTTAGGTGACCCTTTTCTTGAGCTTGCATGTTAAATTTATGAGGTCCCAAGTAATTCTAATGCATGATAGAGGCTCTAGGCACTTGTGGGAGTAGTTGCTATCAATTTCATTAAGTTTGTTTCACTTTTATTTTGAGTCACTAAAAATTTCAGAAATTTTTCAGAGGAAGAATATGTTCAGTAAAATGTACCAAGGTGGTTCTTCAAGGAAGAAAGGACCCCGGCTCGCGATTCGTGAGCAGGATGACAAACCACCAAGGGAAGCTGATGTGCAGCCTTGTGAGTGGCCGTCTGAGGATTTTATGATCAAAGCAGGCATCAAGGATGAATTCGATGCATATGTGCGTAATGCCGACCTTGAAGAATTCATGCAAGATAAGTGCCTTCAATACCAATACTTAACTGATTCATTTGTGAGAAGGTACAAATTTACATCCTCGCGCAATTCTCAAAGTGTCCTATTTGATATTTATGATAAATCATATACCATGGACCTAGAAGATTTTACTACTGCTTGCAAACTCCCACAGTGGGGAAGTGTCAATGAACCTAGTAAATCTGAATATAAAGACTTTCTTGCTAGTATTACTGTGGGAGAATCTAGAGAAATAGCACAAGCTACCATAGGGAGCATTCATTTTCGTGCTACACATTATCTTGCTATCTTCATTAGTAGATGCATTAACGGTAAAGATGAAACATGTCACATGTGTGTTCCTGGTCTTTGTGTTCTCAAGAGTGCTATATTAGGTGATAAACAATGCAATTTGGGGGCAATTGTTGCACGTAGGTTGCATCATAATGGTTTAGCTGGAGACTTGTTTGGAGGAATTTATGCAACCCGTTTGGCTAATTATCTTGATATACCTATACATGAAAATGATACGAGTTGCTTCCTGCTTATTTAGATTATAATGCCATGGTTAGCCATCATTTTCTTGAGAGGAATGAACAATTCCTCTAATATCGACTAATATTTTACAGACGTTGTGCTATCCATATTACTCTCCATGTTCCTACCCTTTTTGATTATCAGGCAAAAATAAGATATGTTGTCACCAAGGAGGAGGCAAACGAGTACGAGAGAAGAGCGGAGGCAGCCCGCCGCCAGGATGCAGCTCAGGAGGCAATGACTGCTGCATCTCAGTACGACCCCAGTTACAACTACGGATATCAGCCAGGCTACCCATGGCCATAGACCAACTTAGGCCAAAAGCCTAAGCTTGGGGGAGTACGTATTCCTCACCGACTTTTACATTCATGTTCACACAAACATTCTAGCGTCGGTGCTCATACTCTTTCATTGTACTATCCATGCTAGTTTAATTTATTTTCCTGCTTCTTCTTGTGTGTTATATAAACCTTAAGAAAAAACAAAAAAATTAGTTAGTTTAATTTCCATGCCTGTAGTAGTAATAATTAAAAGAAAAACTCAAAAAGATTTCAGATTCTTCTTTTTGTTTGTTGGGAGCTTTCCCATGTAAATATTTTATTTCTTTTCTTTTCCTTTGGGGGTCGAGAGGAGAAGACTATAATGAAAATGTCTAAGTGGCTCTCATATGCATAATTGATTTACTTTAAACAAGAGCCCATATTACTTTGTCTTCTCTCTTGAAATGAATGCTTGCAGATTCCGGCTTAGTCCAATGCACGTGCACTACTATTATTTTCCACATCGTTCGGTCGTGCAAGTGAAAGGCAATGATGATGATATATGATGAAATGATTGGGATAAGAGGAGCTGGTATGAACTCGAGCTCTCTTGTTTTTGTAAATATGATTAGCTAATCGTTCCTGATTCAGCCTATTATGAATAAACATGTTTGCAATGACAATTAGAGATTATAGTTGCTTATGCCATGCTTAATTAGCTATGAGTTATAATGTTTTACCTTGCGTGCCAACATGCTATTAAAATGGTTGTGATGTGGTATAATAGGGTGGTATCCTCCTTTGAATGAATTGAGTGACTCGACTTGGCACATGTTCACGCATGTAGTTGAAAAAGAATCAACATAGCCTTCACGATATTTATGTTCATGGTGGATTATATCCTACTCATGCTTGCACTCAGTGTCTATTAATTTTAATGCATGTTCATGACTGTTGTCGCTCTCTCAGTTGGTCGCTCCCCAGTCTTTTGCTAGCCTTCACTTGTACTAAGCGGGAATACTGCTTGTGCATCCAAACTCCATAAACCACAAAGTTATTCCATGTGAGTCCACCATACCTTCCTATATGCGGTATCTACCTGCCGTTCCAAGTAAATTTGTATGTGCCAAACTCCAAACCTTCAAATGAAATTCTGTCTTGTATGCTCGAACAACTCATGTATCAACTAGGGCAGTCTGTATCTTCCATGCTAGGCGGGTTATTCTCAAGAGGGGTGGACTCTGCTCCTCATTCACGAGAAAATGGTTGGTCATCGGGATGCCCAGTCCCATGCTCAAATCAAATCAAAATAATTAAACAAAGCTCCCCCAGGATTGTTGTTTGTTGGAGGCACCCGTTGTTTCGGGCAAGCCATGGATTGATGCTTGTTGGTGGAGGGGGAGTATAAAACTTTACCATTCTGTTTGGGAACCGCCTATAATGTGTGTAGCATGGAAGATATCGAGATCTTATAGTTGTTATGTTGACAGTAAAAGTATACCGCTCAAAATGCTATTATCTCTGTTTTAAAAATCGAGCTCTGACACCTCTACAAATCCCTGCTTCCCTCTGCGAAGGGCTTATCTATTTACTTTTATGTTGAGTCATCACCCTCTTATTAAAAAGCACCCACTCGAGAGCACCGCTGTCATTTACATGCATTACTATTAGTTTATATTGGGTATGACTATGACTGGATCTCTTTTACCATGAATTACAATGTTTAGTCAGTCCTTGATCTTTAAAGGTGCTCTGCATTTATGTTTTGCGGTCTCAGAAAGGGCTAGCAAGATACCATCTTGTTATATCATATTCTGATTGTTTTGAGGAAGTGTTGTCATCCGAGTTTTATTATTATTGCTCGCTAGTTGATTATGTCATTGATATGAGTAAACATGAGACCTAAGTGTTATTGTGAATGTGGTTAGTCATAATCTTTGCTGAAAACTTGAATGCTAGCTTTACATATTTACAACAACAAGAGCAAACAGAGTTTGCAAAAGTTTTTCTTTATCACTTTCAGTTTATCAACTGAATTGCTTGAGGACAAGCAAAGGTTTAAGCTTGGGGGAGTTAATACGTCTCCGTCGTATCTACTTTTCCAAACACTTTTGCCCTTGTTTTGGACTCTAACTTGCATGATTTGAATGGAACTAACCGGACTGACGATGTTTTCAGCACAACTGCCATGGTGTTATTTTTGTGCAGAAATAAAAGTTCTTGGAATGACCTACAAATCCACGGAAGCACTTTTCAGAATTAATAAAAAATATTGGTGAAACAATTAACGTCAGGGGGCCCACACCCTGGTCACGAGGGTGGGGGCGCGCCCCCTCCCCTAGGGCGCGCCCCCTGCCTCGTGGGCCCCCTGGATGTCCATCGACCTCAACTCCAACTCCATATATTTGCTTTCACGGAGAAAAAAATATAAGTGAAGAAGGATTCATCGCGTTTTACGATATGGAGCCGCCGCCAAGCCCTAAAACCTCTCAGGAGGGCTGATCTGGAGTCCGTTCGGGGCTCCGGAGAGGGGAATCCGTCGCCGTCATCATCATCAACCATCCTCCATCACCAATTTCATGATGCTCACCGCCGTGCGTGAGTAATTCCATCGTAGGCTTGCTAGACGGTGATGGGTTGGATGAGATTTACCATGTAATCGAGTTAGTTTTGTTAGGGTTTGATCCCTAGTATCCACTATGTTCTGAGATTGATGTTGCTATGACTTTGCTATGCTTAATGCTTGTCACTAGGGCCCGAGTGCCATGATTTCAAATCTGAACCTATTATGTTTCCATGAATATCTGTGAGTTCTTGATCCTATCTTGCGAGTCTATAGTCACCTATCATGTGTTATGATCCGTTAACCCGGAAGTGATAATAATCGAGATACTTACCGGTGATGACCGTAGTTTGAGGAGTTCATGTATTCACTAAGTGCTAATGCTTTGGTCCAGTTCTCTATTAAAAGGAGGCCTTAATATCCCTTAGTTTCCATTAGGACCCAGCTGCCACGGGAGGATAGGACAAAAGATGTCATGCAAGTTCTTTTCCATAAGCACGTATGATTATATTCGGAATACATGCCTACATTACATTGATGAACTGGAGCTAGTTCTGTGTCACCCTATGTTATAACTATTACATGAGGAATCGCATCCGACATAATTATCTGTCAGTAATCCAATGCCTATGAGCTTTTCACATATTGTGCTTTGCTACCTGACAGTGGTGCTTCTAGGACGTAATTCTTCTGTGCAACAATGAGTATAATCCTCAAGTTACGGACCCAGTCCGTGTAGTTGCTGCCATCATCTTTCAACTTAGCTTTCTCTAGGAACGCATTAAAATTCAAAGGAACTATAGCACGGACCATTGATCTACAGCAACATAGACATGCAAAATACTATCAGGTACTAAGTTCATGATAAATTAAAGTTCAATTAATCATATTACTTTAGAACTCCCACTTAGATAGATATCCCTATAATCATCTAAGTGATCACGTGATCCAAATCAACTAAACCATGTCCGATCATCACGGGAGATGGAGTAGTTTTCAATGGTGAACATCACTATGTTGATCATGTCTACTATATGATTCACGCTCGACCTTTCGGTCTCAGTGTTCCGAGGCCATATCTGCATATGCTAGGCTCGTCAAGTTTAACCTGAGTATTCTGCGTGTGCAAAACTGGCTTGCCCCCGTTGTATGTGAACGTAGAGCTTATCACACCCAGTCATCACGTGGTGTCTCGGCACGACGAACTGTACTAATGGTGCATACTCAGGGAGAACACTTGTACCTTGAAATTTAGTAAGGGATCATCTTATAATGCTACCGTCGTACTAAGCAAAATAAGATGCATAAAAGATAAACATCACATGAAATCAAAATATGTGACATGATATGGCCATCATCATCTTGTGCTCATGAGCTCCATCATCGACGCATCATCATGATCTCCATCGTCACCGGCGCGACACCTTGATCTCCATCATAGCATCATTGTCGTCTCGCCAACTATTGTTACTACGACTATCAATACCACTTAGTGATAAAGTAAAACAATTACATGGCGATTGCATTGCATACAATAAAGCAACAACCATGTGGCTTCTACCAGTTGCTGATAACTTTGTTACAAAGCATGATCATCTCATATAGCTATTTATATCACATCATGCCTTGACCATATCACATCACAGCAAGCCCTGCAAAAACAAGTTAGACGTCCTCTACTTTGTTGTTGCAAGTTTTACATGGCTCTTACGGGCTTCTAGCAAGAACCGTTCTTACCTACGCATCAAAAACCACAACGATTTTTTGTCAAGTGTGTTGTTTTGACCTTCAACAAGGACCGAGCGTAGCCACACTCGATTCAACTAAAGTTGGAGAAATAGACACTCACTAGCCACCTGTGTGCAAAGCACATCGGTAGAACCGGTCTCGAGTAAGCGTACGCGTACTGTCGGTCTGAGCCTCTTCATCCAACAATACCGCCAAATCAAAGTATGACATGTTGGTAACCAGTATAACTATTATTGCCCACAACTCTTTGTGTTCTACTCATGCATATAACATCTACGCATAGACCTGGCTCGGATGCCACTGTTGGGGAACGCGGTAATTTCCAAAAAATTCCTACAATCACGCAAGATCTATCTAGGTGATGCATAGCAATGAGAGGGGAGAGTGTTGTCTACGTACCCTCATAGATCAAAAGCGGAAGCGTTATGACAACGCGGTTGATGTAGTCGTACGTTTTCACGATCCGGCTGATCCTAGCACCGAAGGTACGACACCTCCGTGATTTGCACATATTCAGCTCAGTGACATCCCATGAACTCTATATCCAGCTGAGGTTGAGGGAGAGTTTCGTCAGCACAACGGTGTGTTGACAGTGATGATGAAGTTACCGGAGCAGGGCTTCGCCTAAGCACTACGACGATATGACCGAGATGGAAATCTGTGGAGGGGGGCACCGCACACGGCTAAACAATCAGCTTGTGTGTCTATGGGGTGACCCCTCCCCCATATATAAAGGAGGAGAGGGGATGCCGGTCGGCCCTCCTTGGGCGCGCCCCCAAGAGGGGATTCCTACTAGGACTCCAAGTCCTAGTAGGTTTCCACCTAAAGGGAGAGAGGGGGAAGGAAAGAGAGGGAGAGGGGGAAAGAAAGGGGGCGCCCCCCCTTCCTTGTCCTATTCAGACTCAAGGGGTAGGGGGCACGCGGCCTACCATGGTCGCCCCTCTATTTCTCCACTAAGGCCCATCGAGGCCCAATAGTTCCCCCGGGGGTTCCGATAACCCTCCGGCACTCCGATTTTATCCGAAACTTCTCCGGAACACTTCCGGTGTCCGAATATAGTCATCCAATATATCAATATTTATGTCTCGACCATTTCGAGACTCCTCATCATGTACGTGATCACATCTGGATTTCCGAACAACCTTCGGTATATAATATCACATAAACTCATAATACCAATCGTCATCAAATGTTAAGCGTGCAGACCCTACGGGTTCGAGAACAATGTAGACATGACCGATACACGTCTTCGGTCAATAACCAATAGCGGAACCTGGATGCTCATATTGGTTCCTACATATTCTATGAAGATCTTTATCGGTCAAACCACATAACAACATACGTTGTTCCCTTTGTCATTGGTATGTTACTTGCCCGAGATTCGATCGTGGTATCTCAATACCTAGTTCAATCTCGTTACCGGCAAGTCTCTTTACTCGTTTTGTAATACTTCATCCCGCAACTAACTCATTAGTTACAATGCTTGCAAGGCTTATAGTGATGAGTATTAACGAGAGGTCCCAGAGATACCTCTCCAAAACACGGAGTGACAAATCCTAATCTTGATCTATGCCAACCCAACAAACACCTTCGGAGACACCTGTAGAGCACCTTTATAATCACCCTTTTACGTTGTGATGTTTGGTAGCACACAAAGTGTTCCTCCGGTATTCAGGAGTTGCATAATCTCATAGTCTGAGGAACTTGTATAAGTCATGAAGAAAGCAGTAGCAATGAAACTGACACGATCATAATGCTAAGCTAACGGATGGGTCATGTCCATCACATCATTCTCCTAATGATGTGATCCCGTTCATCAAATGACAACACATGTCTATGGTTAGGAAACATAACCATCTTTGATTAACGAGCTAGTCTAGTAGAGGCATACTGGGGACTACATGTTTTGTCTACGTATTCACACATGTACTAAGTTTCCGGTTAATACAATTCTAGCATGAATAATAAAAATTTATCATGAATTAAGGAAATAAATACTAACTTTATTATAGCCGCTAGGGCATATTTCCTTCAATTCGGACACCGGAAGTGTTCCAAAGAGTACCGGGTACATATTGGATCACCAAAAGGGGTTCCGGGCACCCTTTGCAAAAGATCTGGGACTTATGGGACAAGAGGGGAAACACACCAGCCACAAGGGCTGATGCGCCCCCATATTGTCTGGACAAGGTGGACAAAGAAAGGGGAAGAAGGAAAGGAAAGAAAGGGAATAGGATCCCCCCTTCCTTTCCCCTTCCCCCTTGTTCCTTCCCCCTCCGATAAACATGGTAAGGGGGCGAATTGGGAGGGACCCCAAGTAGGATTCGCCCTACTTGGGGGCGCCTCCTGGCTGCTCCCTCCTCCCCCACCTATATATATATATGTGGAAGGGTGGACGCCTACCACACCCAGACAATAGCCTAGCCGTGTGCGCCCCTCCCCCTCCACAGTTTACTCCCACAGTCATATTTTCATAGTGCTTAGGCGAAGCCCTACGGAGATCACTTCACCATCAACGTCACCATGCCGTCGTTCTGACGGAACTCATCTACTTCCTCAATGTCTTGCTGGATCAAGAAGACGAGGGACATCACCGAGATGAACGTGTGCATAACTCGGAGGTGTCGTACGTTCGGTACTCGATCGGTGGATCATAAAGAAAGTTCGACTACATCAACCGCGTTGTGAAACGCTTCTGCTTACGGTCTACAAGGGTACGTAGACACACTCTCCCCCTCGTTGCTATGCATCTCCTAGATAGATCTTGCGTGAGCGTAGGAAAATTTTGAAATTGCATGCTACGTCCCCCAACACCTGGCGGTAGGGTTGCATGCCCTACCGCAAAAAAATCTAAGTTTCAGGCACCTTGGTGGTAGGGTTACGCATGCTACCGCCATCCCCTGTGGTGGTAGAGATGCGTTGCACTGACGTGGTCATGTTTCTTACCGCCAGGGGCCTTGGCGGTAGGCTGCTATACCCTACCGCCATACCCCCTGGTGGTAGGAAAAGGGTCAGATCCCAAAAAAAATTCAAACTAGGTTCAGATCTCGAACAACTTCTCCAAAAGGGTCAAAACACGAAGTTTAGCCCGCGGCCGTCGCCAAGCACAAGCCACGACACGCAAGCTGGCCGAGGGACTGCGCGCTACATGCACAGGACCAAAATCACTGGCTCCACATTGCATGGATTCTTTTCTGCATGCAGGATCTTCTCCGGCTACGTGAACAGGCAGACCGCATCCTCTACATCAATGCCTGATCTTCACCGACCCGAGCGACGCCGTCCACCCTCGAGCCACAACGGTGGATCTTCACCGAACGATCTGCACCTACACCTCTAAATCAAGCCGAACATCAACACCAAGCTGTATGACGACATTGCGCCGAAGAAAACAAAAATTCTACGTCGAGCACATCTACGAGAAGCTACATCAACATGCACCATCCACATGTCAGGACGGTGTGGAAAGCGTGCAATTCTTCATCGACTTCTTTGACACGACACAACATCGACACCCATCGCCACGAGGGATGCCTCCAAGCGATGCATCATCATCGACACACCGTTGCAACACCGACACTTCATCACCAAGGTCTTCATCAATGTGGTCTTCACCAACATCATCGTCGACACACCACCGCTGCCTCGTCTACAAGATGGACAACTAGCGTCCTCTGACAGATTTTTCTGCAAGATGCGACCTCGATGATGGTAATGACCGTGTCATGATGACGGCATCGACCGCGTCATCCACGACGGCACGACTGCATCGACACGGCATCACTATAGTGACGACCCTACACTGCCACACGGTTCTGGCAAAACCAATGTGTGCTCGATGAGCTTCCTCCGGTCATGGCAAAACTGGCGGACTCATCGCCAACGGCACCCACTAACATCCGCAAGGTGCACCGTCCACGACTGCAGCTCCGTCATCTACAACATAGCATTATTTTTTTGCGCCTCTGGCTTTGTGCAGCATCATCATCCATGACGACTGTCGGTGTCAAAACCGGCGGATCTCAGGTAGGGGGTCCCGATCTATGCGTCTAGGCTGATGGTAATAGGAAGCAAGGGACACAATGTTTACCCAGGTTCAGGCCCTCTCGATGGAGGTAAAACCCTACTTCCTGCTTGATTAATATTGAAGATATGTGGAATACAAGAGTAGATCTACCACGAGATCGTAGAGGCTAAACCCTAAGAGCTAGCCTATGATGGTATGATTGTAATTGTGATCAGCCTTCTAAGGACCATGCTCTCCGGTTTATATAGACACCAGAGAGCTAGGGTTTACATGGAGTCGGTTACAAGGAAGGAAACATAATATCCGGATCGCCAAGCTTGTCTTCCATGCAAAGGAGAGTCCCATCCGGACACGAGTCGAAGTCTTGAGTCTTGTATATTGACGCTTCTATAGTCAGGACGATGAATATAGTCCGGCTGTCCGGATACCCCCTTATCCAGGAGTCCCTCAGTAGCCCCTGAACCAGGCTTCAATGACGATGAGTCCGGCGTGCGGTCTTGTTTTTGGCATTGCAAGGCGGGTTCCTCCTCCGAATACTCCAAGGTTACCATCGAACACATGGACCGTGTCCGGATCTGCAAAAATGATCTTCACATACCACCATAGAGAGAATGATACTCCAGCTGACAACTTTTAGACGACGTGACATGCCATTAGGGCCAGGTCATTATTCGAACCGTTTTTTCACAACCAGCTTCAGCACGTATTACGAGGCGGTTTCCTCGACACGTCCTGTCAAAGCAAAGATCATGTCCCCTTATCGCGGGATTCTCATCAATACGGGATGGGTAATCCCCCTGTGCCATCAATCATGGCGCTTGGTAAGTAAGCGATTCTCAACAGGATAGTGGGGAGGCACACCGCTTTCGTCGCCTCTATAAAGGGATAAGAATTCCTCATTTTTACCCACGCCTTCTTCCTTCCCTCACATACTCTTGCCCCCTCGAGATCCAGTGCCCTAGTCCAGGTCTTCTCCGCACAGTTAGTCATGTCCGGAGTAGGAGGCAAGTGGGTGTCTTCCACCGCGACGGAGAAGAAGATCTCGAATCTTCGGGCGGCAGGATACTTGTCCACAAACATAGCGCACCGGTTACCAGACGCGGGGCAGGTCATTCCAACTCCAGGACCCCACGAGAGGGTCGTGTTCCTTGCCCACTTCGTCCGTTGACTGGGGTTTCCACTCCACCCCTTTGTCCGCGGGCTTATGTTCTACTACGGGCTAGACTTTTATGATCTAGCTCCGAACTTCGTCCTCAACATCTCGGCGTTCATCGTTGTGTGTGAGGCTTTCCTCCGCACCAAACCTCATTTCGGCTTCTGGCTCCAAACTTTCTGCGTCAAGCCGAAGATTGTGAGCGGCCAGCAAGTGGAGTGCGGAGGAGCCATGGTGGGCAAAATGCCTAATGTCACCTGGCCTGAAGGCTCCTTTGCGGAAACCGTGAAGGGGTAGCAATCAGGGTGGTTCTACATCACTGAGCCACGTGATGCCGACTGGGCGCCGGACCCCGAGTTCCGATCTGGGACCCCTATGCGGCTCACCTCCTGGGAACAGAAGGGTGGGGCGAATCTGCAGAGCTGACCGGACTCATCACCTGCATCAATGGCATGAAGGACAAGAACATCAAGCTCGTCAATGTGGTCCAAGTCATGCTCATTCGCCTGATACTGCTGTGCCAAAGGCGGGCATTCAATCTGTGGGAATTTGTCCCGGCCGAACACCGGACGCTCCAGAGGCTCTACGGCATGAAGCATAAGAACACATGGAAGGCGTTGTTCAAGGCCACCGAGTACCTCCTCTCATAACCGAGGACCGCGGGCTCCACGCCTCACGGCAACCTACTCAGGTGAGTTCTAAGGCCATCACCGAATCCAGCCCTTCCCAGTATAACTGCGGGAGAACCTCAAGTAATTGTGCGTATTTGTTTTAGGAGTATGTGGAGACGGCGGAGCGGATCAATAGTCCGGCTCCATTGTCGAAAAGCCCAGCCACTGATCTTCTGACGAAGATGTTGGTCCCGTTGCCTTATAAGGGGTCGGAGAAGAAGGCCGACAAGAAGGCCCCGGGGACCCGAAAGGGTCTCCAAAGTAAGGTCGCGCAAGCCTCGTCCGAAGATGATGAGGCGCACTCCTCCCCTGAAGGGGAAGAAGAAGAAGAGGAGGCTGCCTCGTCCGGAAGGATGGGGGGCCTGAGACGGTGAATCAGGGGGCCAGGAGAGGCCCCCGGCGTAAGGCCGTCATACCCTTGTCATCTGATGACGACGAGGCGGATTCCTCCCGCGGAGGCGAGGAGGAACAAGGAGAAACACCACCTCCCCATGTCGGGGGAGGGAAGAAGAGGAAGGCCTCCCCGGTGGGGGAGACTGGGGCGTCCAAGAAGGGAAAAACACCCCTTCCGGACTACTCCGCCACCGCCGCCGGTAGCGAGGAAGGGTGGCTGCCCAGGAGGAAGCCCCTTGTGTGGTCGTAAGTATCCGCACTTAATCATAATTTTCGCTTCATAATTTTGTTTATAATGCTGAACTTGTATACAGTTCGGCCAGGGCCCATCCGGGACTATCATCTTCGGACGGCTCCTTGAGTGAGTCAACAATGAACTCGTTCCCGACGGCCACGTCTCCTCGTCCTGCGGAAGACACGGAGGTGTTGTCCCGAAGGCTCCCGATGATGGCGGAGATGGCCCTGGAGGCGCCTCAAGGCGGCGCCCCAGGCGCCGGACTCGCGGGGTTCAAGGTTCCCGCGGATCGTGTCTATGAGAGCCACGGCAAGCCGGGCTCTCAGCCGAACACTGTTCCGGAGCCTTTAGTGGTTCTGGATTTAGGCGGGCAGCCCCTTGTTATGGAGGGTGGGCCGTCTGTGTCAAGGACTTCCGTTGCGCCCCAGGCGCCGGATTGTCTGTTGGGAGCGCTTCGAGGCGCTTCCCTGGATGAAGAGCACCGTACTCTCATGAGTGCGGTGATCCAGAAGGTTTCGTCCGCCAAGAGCGGACAAATCGACGCCTGCACCAACCTCCTAACAGGCTTTGAGGTAAGCAGTAAGAATGTGTAAAATCACCACCCGATAGGTAGTAGCCCTTGATACTCTGTTTGGTGTTCGAAAAGAAAAACCAAACTGAGGGTCAATTGTAATCCGCAGGAATCTAACAATAAGTTTTGAATGTAAATAAACAGGCTGTGTTGCTGGCCGCTGCTGCTCGCACGGCCGAAATCGCCGGCCTGACGCAGGATTTAGAGCGGGCGCAGGGAGAGCTCGGCCTTGCGAGGAGGCAGCTCGAAGAGAACAAAGGTAAATGATTTCCCTCTCTCATATAATAAATAGTAAATAAAGTTTGATTATGCTAACGACGAGACGTCGTGATGTGGTAACAGAGGCCGCCACCGAAGTGGCGTCTCTCAAGAAGGCGTTGTCCGAGGCCGAACACAAAAGCGGCCTTGGAACTCAAGGAGCGCAAAAAGCAAGAGGCCCGAGTGGGCGAGGTACAAGAAGAGCTCCAGGAGCTCGGCAAGAAGCTCAAGTCTGCGGAGCAGGAGCTTAAAGCAAAGGAGGCCGAGCTTGCGAAGGCCCTTGCAAATACAAAAGACGCCAAGGCCGAAGCCGAGAGGGCTCAGCAAGAGATCCAGGAGGCCAAGAAAATAGCGGCGGGTAAGAAATTTTTTATGCAAAGCAAACATGTGGAGGAGGCGTTTCTTTTACTTACTCGAATCCGGAGCTCTCCAGGGGCATTTGCAGACCTACCATGCAATGTATCCGACATCGCGGAGTTCTACCATGCCCAGGAGGGGAGCTCGAAGGAGAAGTTGTTCTGGTCCCAGTATGCTGGGGCCGAACATGCAACGCCTCTGAGTGACCAACTGAAGTAGTTGGTCGAACTCCACAAGGCGGCCGAAGTGGCTATGAAAGATCTCATAGTCCGGATATGGCCTGGCGAGCTTCTGCCCACCAGCTACTTCGGCTTGATCAAGTGGATGGTGGATTCCTGTCTGCAACTGGAAGTCATCAAGCGATCCGTTTGCATTGAAGGTGCCCGCCGGGCCCTTGCCCGCGCCAAGGTGCATTGGGGCAAGCTGGATGCGGAGAAGCTGGTGAAGGACGGGCCGCCGAAGGGCAAGCTGCATTGTGTCCTCAAGAAGTATTATGATGGCGTTATGAAGGGTGCTTGCCTCGTGGCCGATGAATGTAGCAAAGACATAATTTTTGAATGAATTCACTTCTGTCATGATTGTAATATAAAGACGAAGTTACTTGCACTATGTAGCGCTTTTGTAATTTAAAATATTACCTTCTGTGCGGCTGTTTATCAAATTCTGAAAGTAGGCCAGTCGTCGGCTTCCGCCCCCATGTAACTAGTACTGGGGTGTTCGTGGAAATCCCGGACACTCTTTATCCAAATGTTTGGTCCCTGAAGGAGGTGTTCAGCGCAGCGAACCAGGCAATCGGACTATACAGCTTTATAACCTTCACTTAGCCATAGAAGTCTATGATTTTAAATTTCAGCGAAGCCCCTAGAATCCGGAAGGCCGAATTGGGGCGCTATGCACGCCTATATCGGACAAAGCCGAATTAATGCCTAAAGCGGAAAAATCTTTAAGGATTTTAAGACCTCTCGAACAACGACTAGTCTCTCGCCACATCATGTCGAACAGTTTTGTGCTTTCTCTACTGAGGTGCTCGTCCGGCAGAACCAGGGCACAATCACATTAGTTCTCCCTGCGGTACCTTAGCCGAATTAACGGAACGTAAGGCACCAAAGCAAGGGAGCCGGGCTATCCCAACCGTAACCCAAGACATGATTCGGAGTTGATGCATATAATGCTATAAGTTTGGGGTGTCGCACTGTTGAAAGTGTTCGGACTTGACTTGCCGTATTATGGGGTAACATAAAAAAAAAGCCCCTGGCAAACTACACGTACCAAAGTGTATAGATGCAAAAATAAATAGACATTTATAAAAAATGTGCAAATAAGAATAAGTAAGCTGACGTTATATGTGGTCTCCCATTGATAAATAATACGTTGTATGCATTAGGTGGAGACAAGTAGGATTATTTGACATATCCTCTCCAGGGGTAGGCTACGTACAAATATATAAAGAAGAAACAACGATCATGAATAGATTCCACCTGGGTGTTTCTTGCTGTGCCCAAAGCCTGTTGCCTCCTGGGTTTCTTCTCCTATGTAAGTCCGACAATCCGGTTATTCTGGAGAAGGTGCGCTAAAGCAATGTTCTTAAGTGTAAAAAGGAAAAGTTACGAAGCAATACCATACTGTTGACTGAGCCCCTGATACGCCTCCGCCTGTGCCCATGGTATTTAGAGTGCGTAATTGTGTACGCATGGCACGAATGCTGCTTTGCTGGGATTTGAGCAACCCCGGACTGCTAGTCATGCTCTTGTCGTGCCTGCTGATCTTGCTGCGGGGTGTTCCACCCTTGCTTGATGGAGCTTGAAAATGTGGTCGCTGGATTGGTGGTTTGCCGGAGGAGGCCGCATTGTACTTCTGAAGCAAGGGCCGCAGTATGTTCTTCTGTACGGAGAGAGCGGTCCATATTCCCGTTGACTGTTATGACCCCGCGCGGGTCTAGCATCTTGAGCTTGAGGTATGCATAGTGTGGTACTACATTGAATCTAGCGAATGCGGTTCGTCCCAGCAGTGCGTGGTAACCACTGCGGAAAGGGACGATATCGAAGATTAGCTCTTCGCTTCGGAAGTTATCCGGAGATCCGAAGACCACTTTCAAGGTTATAGAGCCCGTGCAACGGGGCTCTACTCCGGGAATGGCACCTTTAAAGGTGGTTTTGGTGGGCTTGATCCTTGAAGGATCGATGCCCATCTTCCGCACTGTGTCCTGATAAAGCAGGTTCAGGCTACTGCCTCCATCCATAAGGACTCTTGTGAGGTGAAATCCGTCTATAATTGGGTCTAAAACCAATCCGGCTGAACCGCCATGACGGATGCTAGTAGGATGATCCCTATGACCAAAGGTGATTGGACAAGCTGACCATGGGTTGAATTTGGGGACGACTGGCTCCATCGCATATACGTCCCATAGTGCTTGCTTCCGTTCCCGCTTGGGGATGTGGGTGCCATAGATCATGTTGACCGTTTTCACCTGGGGGGGATTTCTTCTGCCCGCCCCTCCCCCCCGTGTTCGGACGCCGGGGCTCATCGTCATCGTTGCTATGCAGCCCCTTGTTCTTGTTTTCGGCATTTATTTTGCCGGCTTGTTTAAATACCCAGCAGTCTCTGTTGGTGTGGTTGGCTGGCTTGTCCGGGGTGCCATGAATTTGGCACGAGCGCTCTAGTATACGGTCTAGACTGGACGGTCCTTGATTGTTACGCTTGAATGGCTTCTTCCGCTGACCGGATTTGGATCCATTGAATCCGGCATTGACCGCCGTATCCTCGGTGTTGTCGTCGTTGTTTCGTCGCTTGTGTCTGCTGTGCCTTGGCTTGCCATTATTGTCCCGGACATCTGAAGTTCCAGAATTTGGCGTAGTGCTACTGCAAGCCAACCAGCCGTCCTCACCCATGAAAAAGCGGGTCATTAGTGTCGTAAGAGCTGCCATGGACTTGGGTTTCTCCTGGCCGAGGTGTCTAGCGAGCCACTCGTCACGGATATTATGCTTGAAAGCCGCCAGGGCTTCGGCGTCCGGACAGTCGACTATTTGGTTCTTTTCAGTTAGGAACCGAGTCCAGAATTTCCTGGCTGATTCTCCGGGCTGTTGAGTAATGTGGCTCAAGTCATCGGCATCCGGAGCTCGCACATATGTGCCCTAGAAGTTGTCAAGGAATGTGTCTTCCAGATTTTCCCAACTTCCAATGGAATTTGCGGTCAGGCTGTTTAGCCAGTGTCGGGCAGCTCCTTTGAGCTTAAGGGGAAGATATTTGATGGCATGTAGATCATCTCTGCGGGCCATGTGAATGTGGAGAAGTAAATTCTCGATCCATACCGTGGGGTCTGTGGTGCCATTGTATGATTCAATGTTTACGGGTTTAAACCCTTCTGGGAATTCATGATCCATCACTTCATCAGTGAAGCATAGGGGGGGGGGGGTGCGGCGCCTCTATGTCGGGCTATGTCGCGGCGCAGTCCAGCTGCATCTGACTGGTTGTATTCGGCCCGGCCGGATTTGTTGTTAGTGTATCCGGTATGACCTTCATCGTCATGTGCTTCGGCGCGCCCCCGTGATCCGTAGATCGATCTTGGTTGTCCTGCGACGTTATCCAGTTTATCGCGCAGGTCCTGAGTATTGCTCCGGGCCGTAGTAAACCAGTGTGGGGGTACGGGCTGGTATTTTGGCTGATATGCCGTTTTGTCCCGACCTCGAGGCGGTCGGTCAGCCGTGGGGCGCTCGAGTCCGTATTCCTCGACTGCCAGGACTTCTGTCCATCTGTCTGTGAGCAGATCTTGATCAGCTTGAAGCTGCTGCTGCTTCTTTTTCAGGCTTCTTGTAGTGGCAATAAGTCTGCGCTTGAAGCGCTCCTGCTCTGCTGGGTCTTCGGGTACGCCTAACTCGTCGTCGCCGAGGCTAATGTCGTCTTCGGAGAGGGGCATGTAGTTGTCCTCCTCCGGATACCCGTCCGTCGCCTGATCATCTGGGCTGTCGTGCCCGTATTCCTGTTCGGCCTGCTCGAAGGCGGGCTGTTCGGGGTTATATTCATCGTCGGCACCGTCCGGATTATTATCGTCTCCGGTACCGGTATTGCCTTGGCGGGGCTTAGATCGGCGCTGACGACACCCATGCTTTGCTTTCTTCTTGGAGGGGTTATCCTCCATTGCCTCATCGCTGTTGGTTTCTTTCGGAGTGTCCACCATGTATATATTGTATGAAGAGGTGGCTGTCCACCGCCCTGTGAGCGGTGGCTCCTGTATGTCTCCTACATTGTCGTCCATACCGTTGATGTCTTCGAAGTCAAAGTCGAGCACATTGGTTAAATCATCGATCGTGGCGACAAAGTGGACGGTGGGTGGGCAGCGAATTCTTTCGTCTCCTGCTTCCCACCCCAGCCAGACATAGTTCGGCCCAGAATCTCCTGACAAAGAGAGAGACCTCAATGAGTTCAACATGTCGCCAAAGGGTGAGTGTTGAAAGATGTCCGCAGCTGTAAACTCCATTACCGGAGCCCAACCTGGCTCGGCTGGCTCGAGAGTGAGCGGACCGAGACCAACAGCCGGATATGAGTCCGGGGATCCGGGATTACAGGCCTCCACAGAAGTGGGACCCGTGTTCGGCTCTACCGCCGATAAGTGTTCGGCCTGCGGAGCGAGGTCCAGCCCTCCGTCCATAGGCAACGCTACCTGCCTTGGATTTAGATCCAAGGTCGCTTCGGGGATGATGTCCCAGGCACTTTCCAACAGCAGGTCTAGGTCGTGCTCGTCGCGGCTGTCCGACGCTCCTGGCGCAGGCTCGAATTCGTCGAAGATCAAGTCTCCGCGGATATCCGCCATGTAGTTCAAGTTTCCGAACCTGATCTGGTGGCCAGGGGCGAAGCTGTCGATCTGCTCCAACTGGCCATGCGAATTGGCCCGCAGTGCGAAGCCGCCAAACACAAAGATCTGTCCGGGGAGAAAAGTCTCACCCTGGACCGTGTTGTTGACGATTGAAGATGCCATCAAGCCTCGAAGCGACAACACAGAGGAACTCTCAATAAAAGAACCAATGTCGGTGTCAAAACCGGCGGATCTCGGGTAGGGGGTCCTGAGCTGTGCGTCTTAGGCTGATGGTAACAGGAAGCAAGGGACACAATGTTTACCTAGGTTCGGGCCCTCTCGATGGAGGTAAAACCCTACTTCCTGCTTGATTAATATTGAAGATATGTGGAATACAAGAGTAGATCTACCACGAGATTTTAGAGGCTAAGCCCTAAGAGCTAGCCTATGATGGTATGATTGTAATTGTGATCGACCTTCTAAGGACCATGCTCTCCGGTTTATATAGACACCGGAGAGCTAGGGTTTACATGGAGTCAGTTACAAGGAAGGAAACATAATATCCGGATCGCCAAGCTTGTCTTCCACGCAAAGGAGAGTCCCATCCGGACACGAGCCGAAGTCTTGAGTCTTGTATCTTGACGCTTCTATAGTCCGGACGATGAATATAGTCCGGCTGTCTGGATACCCCCTTATCCAGGACTCCCTCAACGACTACATCATCAACCACAACTACCTCGACCACGTCTACATCATGATCGACTACATCGACATTGACGTACATGCCTACGTGTACAGCTACTCATCGGCAACAACTCCTGTCAAGAGCGTCTGCCTCGTCACTTGCGTCCATGACACTCCCGCTGTGACTGCGGGAGGAAATAGAGAGAAGACAGGAAAGGCACCATAAGGGGACGTAGTCACCGCCCTAGGTGTCTACCTATCATCCATTAGAGATGCACTTGATGATGATGCAACGGAGAAGACGACGAAAGCGCAAAACTTCAAATTCAGTCACAATCATCTAATTCACTCCCACTACGACTGAGGGGGGATGTTTGAAGTATAATTGGGTTAAATTAGAGATAAGGAGATAGAGATAGAATATGTTTAATCCACGTGTAACTTGTCTTGTACTCCAAGCCTTTATCCCTCATATACTTGTATATATACCCCATACAAGAGTCAGATCAATACAACACAATATTTAGCCATCCTATTATTTCTACACTTTCTTCGAAAGAAAACATCACGACATCAATGGTTCAGTGTCCATGCATCACAAGCATTCCCTCAACCACAAGCTGACAAGCATCAGAGACAGGTGATCAACCAGTCGGCCTGCCAGTGCGGCTCATACTCACACACTACCTTTTTTTAAATAACGTGGAGACTTTGTTCATTAAATATAATAAGTACATCATTCATGAGGATCATTACAATCTCATATACCGGTTCCTCAAACCAGGCAGAAGTCAAAGAAAATCTAGCTAATCTAGCAAGCTCATGAGCTACTTTATTTGCTTCTCTATTACAATGTTTGAATATAGTAATACTAAAACCACAAGCGTAATGAATCATCGAAGATTGCTGCTGCCGCACCCGTTGACTGTCCTCCATCCTGCATAGTATAAATTACCTCCAAGTTATCTGAGTTAATAATAAGGCGATTACATCCCGCCCTTTGCGCCAGTGTTAAACCAAACTTGAGAGCAAGGGCTTCCGCCATCAGCACATCTGTGTAGTAATCGATCTTCCCATTCCCTCGAGCAATAAACCTGCCACTGTCGTCTCTTGGGACTGCCCCTGTCGTTCCCCTAAGAATGTCATGATCAAAAGAAGTATCAGCATTAAGTTTCACGAAACCTCTCGGACGACAGGACCATCCTTCCTTCTTAATGGAAGCCTTGGGCGATGAAGCATTAACAAAGTTTGTGGTGAGTGCTAACCCCCCCCCCCCCATTGAAATCTACAAGGCGTTTTGGGTTGTCTCCTTGTGCAAAAATTTCCATCTTTCCCACCATAAATACCATGTTGAGACAGCAATCATCTCACGCACATTGTGGTGATTCATCATACTCACACACTACCTAGTTTACCTTGAACTACCTCTGAATTAAGACCATAACTACACTCTGTGGTTCACAATAACATTGTCAAGGAGAAAAGCTCCGCCAAGGTTGTAATCCGGTGTCATCGTCATCACACATGCGTGAGGACGACTCCGATATCACCATCGACGACCACCGATGTATACCTTACCATACACGCCGACTACCAGGCAGTTGTGACTCTGTCAACAAGCGTTGCAGGAGAAAAAACCACTAGTGCAGAAAAGGGATATAATCCCGGTTCGTTAGGCCCCTTTAGTGCCGGTTCTGGAACGGGCACTAAAGGGTGGGGACTAAAGGTCCCCCTTCCTTTAGTCCCAGTTCAGCACGAACCGGCACTAATGGTTGTCCACGTGGCAGGAGCCTGCATCGGGGGCTGGGAGACCTTTAGTCCCGGTTGGTAACACCAACCGGGACTAAAAGTTTTAAGGGCTTATGTTTTTACGATTTATTTTTCCTTATTGTTTTGTGTTTTTCATTTAATTCTTTTTTATTTGAAA
>NC_041391.1:171103571-171171205 GCF_002162155.2 Triticum dicoccoides | reverse complement strand
TAGAACCGATCATATATCATCGACTTTCTCACACGACCATTCACGCATATACACACACATATATATATATATATACACACAAGTTGATATATACAATTTCTCCTACAATTTGCATGCAAATCATTACATGGAGGCATTACTTCGATAGTGGGTAATAGAATTCTCCTTTGGGATCTATGACCTGGTCGAGCAAAAATCCCTCTATTTCCTCTTGAATCGCTCATATGCAATTGGCTGGTAGGAGCTGATCCCGCGTGTTCTTCATCTTTAAAGAAGGAGATCAATATGCATGTATTAGTTGTGTGTGTATATTTTAGATAATGATGTAAAAGTTGTCAAACGTACCAATTGGTCTCTGTCAGGTTTGCTGCTTTCGCACGTCATCATGCGAATGTTCTCGCAAACATAGTATGCACATAAATCATTACCCGGCGCCCTTTAATTGAATAGAATTCAATCAGATAATAATTAATCAAGCATCCTAATTAATGGTATAGAAACTAGAATTAAAGAGATGTTAGCTAGCTAGCTAGTACTACTTAATTAATTACCTTGGCTCGATAATGGTGAAGCTTTTGTTTCCATTCGCCATCAACTTGTTTGATGAACTTTTCCCAAGCCATGCCCGCCGGCAAAGAAAATGAATAAAAGAGTTATTAATTAGTGGATATCAGGAAATGACAAACTTAAAGAGGCCGACATATAGTTTGATAATGATTGAAATTACCTGTTGACTATCCCCTTCAGATTGCGTAGTCAGTATCTTTTTTCAGTAGTGAGTCGAGTACTTCAACTATTCCCTCGTCAACTTTAATGATTAACAAGATCCAGTGGAAACTGCATGCGCACATGTTTGCATGTATAGTTAAGTGGGCATGTGCATATATAACTCATCAACTACCGTAAACCCCCTATACACTTATTAACATCTAGCTAGTGAGCAAAAATAGAGTTTATAGTACAAGACAGTGTGACTCACCCGAAGTTGTAAGGAAGTAGTATATCTAGCAGGCATTTAGGCGCTTCAAGAACTCTAGCAAGCTTTTCTCTATTTCTTTTCAATAAAATTCCTATGACCATATCTCTTGATTAATGGTATTTGGGTCAATGAACCCAATGCCATAGTGTCCAGCTTTTTTCGTTTCATACATCTTCATTCTGCATAATACCACATAAAAGAATATAGTGAGGATAATTACAGGTAATGATCAATGAGCACTAGAGCTAGCTAGAGACTAAATTATTAAATCATAGAAAGAAATCACTTACACACAATATCAACTAACGAGGGATTTGTCGAGTGCGTCTTGATTGAATAACTGAAACAGTTCTATAAACTCGACTTATGAGAGCATTCTTGTGTGACGAAAATGAAACATGACCAAACTATATGATTTTGTAGGGATGAACTTTCTTTAGCCATATTATTTTGAGAAGACATGATTGCTTAGTTAGTATGCTTAAAGTATTATTATTCTTTATGTCAATATGAACTTTTATTTTTAATCATTTGGATCTGAACATTCATGCCACAATAAAGAGAAATACATTGAGAAATATGCCAGGTAGCATTCCACATCAAAAATTCTGTTTTTATCATTTACCTACTCGAGGATGAGCAGGAATTAAGCTTGGCGATGCTTGATACGTCTCCAATGTATCTATAATTTTTGATTGTTCCATGCTATTATATTACCCATTTTGGATGTTTATGGGCTTTACTTTACACTTTTATATCATTTTTGGGACTAACCTACTAATTGGAGGCCCAGCCCGAATTGCTGTTTTTTTGCCTATTTCAGTGTTTCGAAGAAAAGGAATATCAAACGGAGTCCAAACGGAATGAAACCTTCGGGAGTGATCCTTTTGGAACAAACGTGATCCACGGGACTTGGAGTGCAAGTCAAGAAACAAGCGAGGCAGCCACGAGGGTGCCCGGCACGCCCCCCACCCTCGTGGGCCCCTCGAGTGTCCACCGACGTACTTCTTCCTCCTATATATACCCATGTACCCCGAAACCATCAGGGGAGCCAGCGAAAAACTATTTCCACCACCGTAACCTTCTGTATCCGTGAGATCCCATCTTGGAGCCATCGCCGGCGCTCCGCTGGAGGGGGAATCCACCACGGAGGGCCTCTACATCAACTCCAAGGCCTCTCCAATGAGTTGTGAGTAGTTTACCACAGACCTTTGGGTCCATAGTTATTAGCTAGATGGCTTCTTCTCTCTCTTTGATTCTCAATACAAAGTTCTCCTTCCTCTTCTTGGAGATCTATTCGACGTAACTCTTTTTGCGGTGTGTTTATCGAGATCCGATGAATTGTGGGTTTATGATCAAGTTTATCTATGAGAAATATTTGAATCTCCTCTGAATTATTTTATGTGTGATTAAGTTATCTTTGCAAGTCTCTTCGAATTATCAGTTTGGTTTGGCCTACTAGATTGATCTTTCTTGCAATGGGATAAGTGCTTAGCTTTGGGTTCAATCTTGCGGTGTCCTTTCCCAGTGACAGCAGGGGCAACAAGGCACGTATTGTATTATTGCCATCGAGGATAAAAAGATGGGGTTTATATCATATTGCATGAGTTTATCCCTCTACATCATGTCATCTTTCTTAATGCGTTACTCTGTTCTTCATGAACTTAATACTCTAGATGCATGTTGGATAGCGGTCGATGTGTGGAGTAATAGTAGTAGATGCAGGCAGGACTCGGTCTACTTGTCACGGACGTGATACCTATATACATGATCATGCCTAGGTAATCTCATAATTATTCGCTTTTCTATCAATTGCTCGACAGTAATTTGTTCACCCACCGTAATAATTATGCTATCTTGAGAGAAGCCACTAGTGAAATCTATGGCCCCCGGGTCTATCTCTTATCATATAAGCTTTCAATCTACTTTTATTTGCATCTTTACTTTTCCAATGTATATCATAAAATATCAAAAATATATTTATCTTATCATATTATCTCTATCAGATCTCACATTCACAAGTGGCCTTGAAGAGATTGACAACCCCTTTATTGCGTTGGTTGCGAGTTCTTTGTTTATTTGTGTAGGTGTGCGGGACTTGTGAGGAGCCTCCTACTGGATTGTTATCTTGGTTCTCAAAAACTGAGGGAAATACTTACGCTACTGTGCTGCATAACCCTTTCCTCTTCAAGGAAAACCAACGCAAGCTCAAGACGTAGCAAGAAGGATTTCTGGCGCCGTTGCCAGGGAGGTCTCGAAATACGTCAACCCAACAAGTACCTTTGGAGACACCTGTAGAGCACCTTTATAATCACCCAATTACATTATGACGTTTAGTAGCACACAAAGTGTTCCTACGGTAAACGGGAGTTGCATAATCTCATAGTCATAGGAACATGTATAAGTCATGAAGAAAGCAATAGCAACATACTAAATGGTCAAGTGCTAAGCTAACGGAATGGGTCAAGTCAATCACATCATTCTCCTAATGATGTGATCCCGTTAATCAAATGACAACTCTTTGTCCATGGCTAGGAAACATAACCATCTTTGATTAACGAGCTAGTCAACTAGAGGGATACTAGTGACACTCAGTTTGTCTATGTATTCACACATGTATCATGTTTCCGTTTAATACAATTCTAGCATGAATAATAAACATTTATCATGATATAAGGAAATAAATAATAACTTTATTATTGCCTCTAGGGCATATTTCCATCAGTCTCCCACTTGCACTAGAGTCAATAATCTAGTTCACATCGCCATGTGATTTAACACCAATTGTTCACATCTGTATGTGATTAACACCCATAGTTCATAGTGTCATGCGTCCAACACTGAAAGGGTTTACTAGAGTCAATAATCTAGTTCACATCGCTATGTGATTAATACCCAAAGAGTACTAAGGTATGATCATGTTTTGCTTGTGAGAGTAGTTTAGTCAACGAGTCTATCACATTCAGAGCCGTATGTATTTTGCAAATATTCTATGTCTTCAATGCTCTACACGGTGCTACTCTAGCTAATTGCTCCCACTTTCAATATGTATCCAGATTGAGACTTAGTGTCATCTGGATCAGTGTAAAAGCTTGCATCGACGTAACTCTTTACGACAAACTCTTTATCACCCCCATCACCGAGAAACATTTCTTTAGTCTTCACTAAGGATAATTTTGACTGATGTCCAGTGATCTACTCTTAGATCAAAATTTTACTCCCTTGCCAAACTCATAGCAAGGTATACAATAGGTCTGGTACACAGCATAGCATACTTTATAGAACCTATGACTGAGGCATAGGGAATGACTTCTCATTCTCTCTCTATTTTATGCCATGGTCGGGTTTTGAATCTTACTCAACTTCACACATTGCAACACAGGCAAGAACTCCTTCTTTGGCTGTTCCATTTTGAACTACTTCAAAATCTTATCAAGGTATGTGCTCATTGAAAAATCTTATCAAGCGTCTTGATCTATCTCTATAGATCTTGATGCTCAATGTGTAAGTAGCTTCACCGAGGTCTTTCTTTGAAGAACTCTTATTCAAGTATCCTTTTATGCTATCCAGAATATCTATATCATTTCCAATCAACAATATGTCATCTACATATAGTATTAGAACTGCTACAGAGCTCCCACTCACTTTCTTGTAAATACGGGCTTCTCCAAAAGTCTGTATAAAAAACCATATGCTTTGATCAACTCATCAAAGCGTATATTCCAACTCTGAGATGCTTGCACCAGTCCATTGATGGATCGCTGGAGCTTGCACATTTTGTTAGCACCCTTTGGATTGATAAAACCTTCTGGTTGCATCATATACAACTCTTCTTTAATACATCCATTAAGGAATCCAGTTTTGTCATCCATTTGCCAAATTTCATAAATTGTGGCAATTGCTAACATGATTCGGATAGACTTAAGCATCGATATGAGTGAGAAAATCTCATTGTATTCAACATCTTGAACTTTTTCAAAAACCTTTTTCGACAAGTCTAGCTTTGTAGATAGTAACACTACTATCAGCGTCCGTCTTCCTCTTGAAGATCCATTTATACAATATGGCTTGCCGATCATCAGGCAACTCCACCAAAGTCCACACTTTGTTCTCATACATGGATCCCATCTCAGATTTCATGGCCTCAAGCCATTTTGCGGAATCTGGGCTCACCATTGCTTCCTCATAGTTTGTAGGTTCGCCATGGTCAAGTAACATGACCTCCAGAACAGGATTACCGTACCACTTTGGTGCGGACTGTACTCTGGAAGACCTACAAGGTTCTGTAGTAACTTGATCTAAAGTTTCATGATCATCATCATTAGCTTCCTCACTAATTGGTGTAGGAATCACTGAAAATGATTTCTGTGATGAACTACTTTCCAATAAGGGAGTAGGTACAGTTACCTCATCAAGTTCTACTTTCCTCCCACTCACTTCTTTCGAGAGAAACTCCTTCTCTAGAAAGGATCCATCTTAGCAACAAATATCTTGCCTTCGGATCTATGATAGAAGGTGTACCCAACAGTTTCCTTTGGGTATTCTATGAAGACGCACTTCTCTGATTTGGGTTCGAGCTTATGAGGTTGAAATCTTTTTTTTACATGAGCATCGCAGACCCAAACTTTAAGAAACAACAACTTTGGTTTCTTGCCAAACCACAGTTCATAAGGCGTTGTCTCAACGGATTTTGATGGTGCCCTATTTAAAGTGAATGCAACTGTCCCTAATGCATAACCCCAAAACGATAGTGGTAAACCGATAAGAGACATCACAGATTGCATAATATCCAATAAAGTGCGGTTACGACGTTCGGACACACCATAACGCTGTAGTGTTCCAGGTGGTGTGAACTGTGAAACTATTCCACATTGTTTTATATGAGGGCCAAACTCGTAACTCAAATATTCTCCTCTACGATAAGATTGTAGAAACTTTATTTTCTTGTTACGATGGTTCTCCACTTCACTCTGAAATTCATTGAACCTTTCAACTATTTCAAACTTATGTTTCATCAAGTAGATATACCCATATATGCTCAAATCATCTGTGAAGGTCAGAAAATAACGATACCCGCCACGAGCCTTAATACTAATTTGTCTGCATACATTAGTATGTATTATTTCCAACAAGTCAGTAGCTCATTCCATTGTTCCGGAGAACGGAGTTTTAGTCATCTTGCCCAAAAGGCACGGTTCGCAAGCATCAAATGATTCATAACCAAGTGATTCCGAAAATCCATCTTTATAGAGTTTCTTCATGTGCTTTACACCGATATGACCCAAACGGCAGTGCCACAAATAAGTTGCACTATCATTATCAACTTTGCATCTTTTGGCATCAATATTAAGAATATGTGTATCACTACGATCGAGATCCAACAAACTATTTTCATTGGGTGTATGACAATCGAAGGTTTTATTCATGTAAATAGAATAACAATTATTCTCTGACTTTAAATGAATAACCGTATTGCAATAAACATGATCAAATCATATTCATGCTCAATGCAAACGCCAAATAACATTTATTTTAGGTTTAACACTAATCCCAAAAGTATAGGGAGTGTGCGATGATGATCATATCAATCTTGGAACCACTTTCAGCATACATCGTCACTTCACCCTCAACTAGTGTCTGTTTATTCTGTATCTCCTGTTTCGAGTTACTAATTTTTAGCAACCGAACAAGTATCAAATACTCAGGGGCTACTATAAACACTGGTAAGGTACACATCAATAACCTATATCTCAAATATACCCTTGTTCACTTTGCCATCCTACTTATCCACCAAATATTCAGGGTATTTCCACTTCTAGTGACCATTTCCTTTGAAGTACAAGCACTCAGTTTCAGGCTTTGGTCCAGCTTTGGGCTTCTTCACGGGAGTGACAACTTGCTTGCCATTCTACTTGAAGTTCCCTTTCTTTTCCTTTGCCCTTTTCTTGAAACTAGTGATCTTGTTTAATCATCAACACTTGATGCTTTTTCTTGATTTCTACCTTCATTGATTTCAGCATCACGAAGAGCTCGGGAATAGTTTTTGTCATCCCTTGCATACTATAGTTCATCACGAAGTTCTAGTAACTTAGTGATGGTGACTAGAGAACTCTGTCAATCACTATCTTATCTGGAAGATTAACTCCCACTTGATTCAAGTGATTGTAGTACTCAGACAATCTAAGCACTTGCTCACTAGTTGAGCAATTCTCCTCCATCTTTTAGGCGAAGTATTTGTCAGAGGTCTCATACCTCTTGACACGGGCATGAGTCTCAAATACCAATTTCATCTCATGGAACATCTCATATGTTCCGCGAAGTTTCAAAAATGTTTTTGTAGTCTCGGTTCTAAGCCATAAAGCATGGTGCACAAAACTATCAAGTAGTCATCATATTGAGCTAGCCAAACATTCATAACGTCTGCATCTGCTCCTGCAATAGGTCTTTCACCTAGCGGTGCATCAAGGACATAATTATTCTGTGCGGCAATGAGGATAAACCTCAGATCACGGACCAAGTCCGCATCATTGCTACTATCATCTTTCAACTTAGTTTTCTCTAGGAACATATAAAAACATAGGGAAGCAACAACGCGAGCTATTGATCTACAACATAATTTGCAAAATCCTATCAGGACTAAGTTCATGATAAATTAAAGTTCAATTAATCATATTACTTACGAAATCCCACTTAGATAGACATCCCTCTAATCATCTAAGTGATCATGTGATCCAAATCAAATAAACCATGTCCAATCATCACGTGAGATGGAGTAGTTTTCAATGGTGAACATCACTATGTTGATCTTATCTACTATATGATTCACGCTCGACCTTTCGGTCTCAGTGTTTCGAGGCCATATCTGTATATGCTAGGCTCGTCAAGTTTAACCTGAGTATTCCGCGTGTGCAACTGTTTTGCACCCGTTGTATTTGAACGTAGAGCCTATCACACCCGATCATCACGTGGTGTCTCAGCACAAAGAACTTTCACAACGGTGCATACTTAGGGAGAACACTTATACCTTGAAATTTAGTGAGAGATCATCTTATAAAGCTACCGCCAAACAAAGCAAAATAAGATGCATAAAGGATAAACATCACATGGAATCAAAAGAAGTGATATGATATGGCCATCATCATCTTGTGCTTGTGATCTCCATCTCCGAAGCACCGTCATGATCACCATCATCACCGGTGTGACACCTTGATCTCCATCATAGCATCATTGTCGTTTTGCCATCTATTGCTTCTACGACTATCGCTACCGCTTAGTGATAAAGTAAAGCAATTACAGGGCGATTGCATTGCATACAATAAAGCGACAACCATATGGCTCCCGCCAGTTGCCGATAACTTTGTTACAAAACATGACCATCTCATACAATAAAATTTAGCATCATGTCTTGACCATATCACATCACAACATGCCCAACAAAAACAAGTTAGACGTCCTCTACTTTGTTGTTGCAAGTTTTACATGGCTGCTACGGGCTGAGCAAGAACTGTTCTTACCTACGCATCAAAACCACAACGATAGTTCATCAAGTTAGTGTTGTTTTAACCTTCTCAAGGACCGGGCGTAGCCACACTCAGTTCAACTAAAGTTGGAGAAACTGACACCCGCCAACCACCTATGTGCAAAGCACGTCGGTAGAACCAGTCTTGCGTAAGCGTACGCGTAATGTCGGTCCGGGCCGCTTCATCCAACAATACCGCCGAACCAAAGTATGACATGCTGGTAAGCAGTATGACTTGTATCGCCCACAACTCACTTGTGTTCTACTCGTGAATATAACATCTACGCATAAAACCTGGCTCGGATGCCACTGTTGGGGAACCTTGTAATTTCAAAAAAAAATCCTACGCACACGCAAGATCATGGTGATGCAAAGCAACGAGAGGGGGAGTCTATCTTCATACCCTTGAAGATCTCTAAGCGGAAGCGTTTATCAACGCGGTTGATGTAGTCGTATGTCTTAACGATCCGACCGATCCAAGTACCGAACGCACGGCACCTCCGAGTTCTGCACACGTTCAGCTCGATGATATCCTCGCCTTCTTGATCCAGCAAGACGGGCGAAGTAGTAGATGAGTTCCGGCAGCACGACGGCGTGGTGAAGGTGTTGGTGAAGAACAATCTCCGCAGGGCTTCGCCTAAGCACTACGGAAACTATGACAAAGGATAAACTAGAGGGGACAGGGTTGCCGGCACACGGCTTGGTGTTTCTTGATGTGTCTTTGGCGCTAACCCTGCCCCTCGATTTATATGTTGAGCCTTGGGGTAGAAACTTGGAGTAAAAGCCTCCACAAAGTCGGTTTCACCCGAAAGGCAAGAATCCTTCTCGGACTCCAGGGCCAGACGCCAGGGTTCCCGGCGTCTGGACCCAGACGCCAGGGACCGTGGCGTCTGGCCCCTGGACTCCGCCAAACTTCCATTTGCGCTTTCCAAAAACCTTGTGGACTTTCCCCTTTGGCCCAAATAAAGTGTTCTCGTACCCAAACATTTCGGAAAACATCCGGAACCCCTTCCAGTGAATTCCGAAACCCTTCCGGAGACCAACCACTATTATCCCATATATCAAACTTTATCTCCGGACCATTCCGGAGTTCCTCGTCATGTCCGTGATCATATCCGGGACTCCGAACAACATTGGTAACCAACATACATAACTCATATAATACTATATCGTCAACGAACGTTAAGCGTGCAGACCCTATGGGTTCGAGATCTATGTAGACATGACCAAGACACCTCTCTGGTCAATAACCAATAGCGGAACCTAGATTCCCATATTGGCTCCTACATATTCTACGAAGATCTTTATCGGTCGAACCGCATAACAACATATGTTGTTCCCTTTGTCATTGGTATGTTACTTGCCCGAGATTCGATCGTCGGTATATCAATACCTAGTTCAATCTCGTTATCGGCAAGTCTCTTTACTCGTTCCGTAATACATCATCCCGCAACTAACTCATTAGTTACAATGCTTGCAAGGCTTATAGTGATGTGCATTACCGAGTGGGCCCAGAGATACCTCTCCGACAATCGGAGTGACAAATCATAATCTCAAAATACGCCAACCCAACAAGTACCTTTAGAGACACCTATAGAGAACCTTTATAATCACCCAATTATGTTGTGACGTTTGGTAGCACACAAAGTGTTCCTCCGGTAAACGGGAGTTGCATAATCTCATAGTCATAGGAACATGTATAAGTCATTAAGAAAGCAATAGCAACATACTAAATGATCAAATGCTAAGCTAACGGAATGGGTCAAGTCAATCCCATCATTCTCCTAATGATGTGATCCCGTTAATCAAATGACAACTCTATGTCCATGGCTAGGAAACATAACCATCTTTGATTAACGAGCTAGTCAAGTAGAGGCATACTAGTGACACTCAGTTTGTCTTTGTATTCACACATGTATCATGTTTTCGTTTAATAAAATTCTAGCATGAATTATAAACATTTATCATGATATAAGGAAATAAATAATAACTTTATTATTACCTCTAGGGCATGTTTCCTTCAGTCATCCACAGGGTATCTATCCAGCAGTGCCTCATCGCCCGGGGCGGAACCCATGCTGTTTCTCGGCATGGATGGGACAGTGCTATCGAATGCTGCATCCGCTAGCTCCTGCCATTGTTGAGACCCCCTTCCCTGGCTAATTTCATCGATTTGTTGTTGCTGTCCCTGGAAATAGAGTGCCAACACCTCGTGTGATGATTCTAGGCCTTTAAGCCGGTCTGCTTCCTGTTTCCTCTGCTCCTCCTCTAGCTTCCTCTTCTTCTCCTCCGCCATCTTTTTTCTCGCATGACTTTTGTAGTCGGTGTTCCAGTCCTTAAACCCCTCATACCACGGAACAACGCCCATGCCTCGTGTTCTTCCCGGGTGTTCAGGGTTCTTTAGGGAACACGTAAGCTCGTCGTTCTCTCTATTGGGCATGAACACCCCCATGCGTGCCTCTTTTATTGCAACAAGTATATTGTCAGTGGTGCCTTTAAGACTTGCCCGCTCCAAAACCTCGCCTGTGTTTGGGTCCAATGAGCCCCCATGCGCATAGAACCAAGTCCTGACCCTGAGGGGGTGCTACCTCTTGAGCACTGCGTTGAATTTCCCCGAAGAGGAGAGGAAGATGCAGTAAAGTAGCGTAAGTATTTCCCTCAGTTTTTGAGAACCAAGGTACCAATCCAGTAGGAGATCACGCACAAGTCCCTCGTACCTACACAAAACGATAGCTACTCACAACCAACGCGATTAGGGGTTGTCAATCCCTTCACGGTCACTTACGAGGGTGAGATCTGATAGAGATGATAAATAATATTTTTGGTATTCTTGATATAGAGATGCAAAGTAAAAAGTAGAAGGCAAAGTAAAAACAAAGCAAGTAATAAAGTAATCGAGATTGATATGATGAGAATAGACCTGGGGACCATAGGTTTCACTAGTGGCTTCTCTCAAGAGCATAAGTATTCTACGGTGGGTGAACAAATTACTGTTGAGCAATTGATAGAAAAGCGAATAATTATGAGATTATCTAGGTATGATCATGTATATAGGCATCACATCCAAAACAAGTAGATCGAAATGATTCTGCATCTACTACTATTACTCAACTCATCGACCGCTGTCCATCATGCATCTAGAGTATTAAGTTAAAAACAGAGTAACGCCTTAAGCAAGATGACAAGATGTAGAAGGATAAATTCATGCAATATGATAAAAAACCCATCTTGTTATCCTCGATGGCAACAATACAATACGTGCCTTGCAACCCTTTCTGTCACTGGGTAAGGACACCACAAGATTGAACCCAAAGCTAAACACTTCTCCCATTGCAAGAACTACCAATCTAGTTGGCCAAACCAAACGGATAATTCGAAGAGACTTGCAAAGATAACTCAATCATACATAAAAGAATTCAGAGAAGAATCAAATATTGTTCATAGATAAGCTGGATCATAAACCCACAATTCATCGGTCTCAACAAACACACCGCAAAAAGAAGATCACATCGAATAGATCTCCACAAGAGAGGGGGAGAACATTGTATTGAGATCCAAAAAGAGAGAAGAAGCCATCTAGCTACTAACTATGTACCCGAAGGTCTGAAGTAAACTACTCACACTTCATCGGAGAGGCTATGGTGTTGATGTAGAAGCCCTCCATGGTAGATGCCCTCTCCGGCGGAGCTCCGGAACGGGCCCCAAGATGGGATCTCGCGGATACAGAAGGTTGCGGCGGTGGAATTAGGTTTTTGGCTCCGTCTTTGATCTGACGGGGGTACGTAGGTATATATAGGAGGAAGGAGTACGTCGGTGGAGCAACAGGGGGCCCACGAGGCAAGGGGGCGCGCCAGGGGGCGCCCTCCACCCTCGTGACCTCCACGGCTGTTCCTTGGAGCAGGGTCCAAGTCTCCTGGATCACGTTCGGTGAGAAAATCACGTTCCCGAAGGTTTTATTCCGTTTGGACTCCATTTGATATTCTGTTTCTTCGAAATACTGAAATAGGCAAAAAACAGCAATTCTGGGCTGGGCCTCCGGTTAATAGGTTAGTCCCAAAAATAATATGAAAGTGGAAAATAAAGCCCAATATAGTCCAAAATAGTAGATAAAGTAGCATGGAGCAATCAAAAATTATAGATATGTTGGAGACGTATCAAGCATCCCCAAGCTTAATTCCTGCTCGTCCTCGAGTAGGTAAATGATAAAAAAGAATTTTTGATGCAGAGTGATACTTTGGCATAATTTCAATGTAAATCTTCTTAATTGTGCAATGAATATTCAGATCCGAAAGATTCAAGACAAAAGTTCATATTGACATAAAAGTAATAATACTTCAAGCATACAAATTAAAGCAATCATGTCTTCTCAAAATAGCATGGTTAAAGAAAGTTATCCCTACAAAATCATATAGTCTGGCTAAGCTCTAACTTCATCACACAAAGTATTTAATCATGCACAACCCCGATGACGAGCCAAGCAATTGTTTCATACTTTAGTAATCTCAAACTTTTTCAACTTTCACGCAATACATGAGCGTGAGCCATGGACATAGCACTATAGGTGGAATAGAATGGTGGTTGTGGGGAAGACAAAAAGTAGAAGATAATCTCACATCAACTAGGCGTATCAATGGGCTATGGAGATGCCCATCAATAGATATCAATGTGAGTGAGTAGGGATTGCCATGCAACGGATGCACTAGAGCTATAAGTATATGAAAGCTCAACAAAAGAAACTAAGTGGGTGTGCATCCAACTTGCTTGCTCACGAAGACCTAGGGCACTTTTGAGGAAGCCCATCATTGGGATATACAAGTCAAGTTCTATAATGAAAAATTCCCACTAGTATATGAAAGTAACAACATATGAGACTCTCTATCATGAAGATCATGGTGCTAGTTTGAAGCACAAGTGTGGAAAAGGATAGTAGCATTGTCACTTCTCTCTTTTTTCTCTCATTTTTTTTTCTTTTTTTTTATTTTTTTTATTTGGCCTTTTTTGCCACTTTTTTTTTTCGTCCGGAGTCTCCTCCCCACTTATGGGGGAATCATAGTCTCCATCATCCTTTCCTCACTGGGACAATGCTATAATAATGATGATCATCACACTTTTATTTTTCTTACAACTCAACAATTACAACTTGATACTTAGAACAAAATATGACTCTGTATGAATGCCTCCGGCGGTGTACCGGGATATGCAATGAATCATGAGTGACATGTATGAAAGAATTATGAACGGTGGCTTTGCCACAAATACAATGTCAACTACATGTTCATGCAAAAAGCAATATGACAAAAGTAATGTGTGGCATATGAACGGAACGGTGGAAAGTTGCATGGCAATATATCTCGGAATGGCTATGGAAATGCCATGATAGGTAGGTATGGTGGCTGTTTTGAGGAAGGTATATGGTAGGTGTATGATACCGGCGAAAAGTGCGCGGTATTAGAGAGGCTAGCAATGGTGGAAGGGTGAGAGTGCGTATAATCCATGGACTCAACATTAATCAAAAGAACTCATGCACTTGTTGCAAAAATTTAGGAGTCATCAAAAACCAAAGCATTAAACGCATACTCCTAGGGGGATAGATTTGTAGGAAAAGACCATCGCTCGTCCCCGACTGCCACTCATAAGGAAGACAATCAATAAATAAAATTGTGCTCTGACTTTATCACAAAGCGGTTCACCATACGTGCATGCTACGGGAATCACAAACTTCAACACAAGCATTCTTTAAATTCATAATCAACCGAACTAGCATTGCTTTGATATTATCACCTCCATATCTCAAAACAATTATCAAGCATCAAACTTATCTTAGTACTCAACACACTCAAAAGAAAGTTTCACATATCTTGAATACCAAGTATATTAACATTAAGCAAATTACCATGCTATTAAAAACTCTCAAAATAATCTAAGTGAAGCATGAGAGATCGATGTTTCTTTAAAACAAATCCACCATCGTGCTCTAAAAGATCTAAGTGAAGCACTAGAGCAAAAATTATTACGCTCAAAAGATATAAGTGAAGCACTCTGAGCAAAACTATCAAGCTCAAAAGATATAAGTGAAGCACATAGAGTATTCTAGCAAATTCTAAATCATGTATGGCTCTCTCAAAAGGTGTGTAGAGCAAGGATGATTGTGGTAAACTAACAAGCAAAGACGCAAATAATACAAGACGCTCCAAGCAAAACACATGACATGTAGTGAATAAAAATATAGCTCCAAGTAAATTACCGATGGAAGTAGACGAAAGAGGGGATGCCTTCCGGGGCATCCCCAAGCTTTGACTTTTTGGTGTCCTTGGATTATCTTGGGGGTGCCATGGGCATCCCCAAGCTTAGGCTCTTGCCACTCTTTGTTCCATAATCCATCAAAAGAATTCACCCAAAACTTGAAAACTTCACAACACAAAACTCAATAGAAATCTCGTGAGCTCCGTTAGTGAAAGAAAACAAAAGACTACTTTAAGGTACTGTAATGAACTCATTATTTATTTATATTGGTGTTAAACCTACTGTATTCCAACTTCCTTATGGTTTACAAACTAATTTATTAGCCATAGATGCATTGAAATAAGCAAACAACACACGAAAAACAGAATCTGTCAAAAATAGAACAGTCTGTAGCAATCTGTAACTAACGCAAACTTATGGAACTCTAAAAATTCTACCAAAATAGGACGTACTGGAAAATTTGTTTATTGATCAGCAGCAAAAAGAATCAATGCAAAAGCTCGTTTCTGTGATTTATTGAATTTTTTCTCGTGAGCGCAAAGTTTCTGTTTTTCAGCAGAATCAAATCAACTATCATCATAGCTTATCCTATACGTTCTACTTGGCACAAACACTAATTAAAACATAAAACCACATCTAAACAGAAAGTAGATGGATTATTAATTCCTAAACAGAAGCAAAAACAAAAAACACAAAATAAAATTGGGTTGCCTCCCAACAAGCGCTATCGTTTAACGCCCCTAGCTAGGCATTGATATTTCAATGATGTCACAAAAAAGACAAGAATTGAAGCACAAAGAGAGCATCATAAAACACATGATAAACACATCTAAGTCTAACATACTTCCTATGCATAGGCATTCTATAGGCAAACAAATTATCAAGGCAAGCAAAAACTAGCATATGCATGGAGGCGGAAAGAAACAATAGCAATCTCAACATAACGAGAGGTAATTTATTATCATGAAAATTTCTACGACCATATTTTCCTCTCTCATAATAATTACATGTGGGATCATAAGCAAATTCAACAAAATATCTATCACATAAGATATTTTCAACACTATCCACATGCATGCAAAGTTGACACTCTTCCGAAATAGTGGGATTAACATTAACTAAAGTCATGACCTCTCCAAACCCACTTTTATCAAAAATTTCATAAGATTGAATATTCTCCAAATATGTGGGATCTAGAGTAGACACTCTTTCAAACCCACTTTCAATACTATTGCAAACAATATTATCAATCTCATATTCATCATGGGGATTAAATAAATTTTCAACATCATAAAAAGAATCACCCCAATCATGATCATTGCAACAAGTAGTGGACATAGCAAAACTAGCATCCCCAAGCTTAGGGTTTTGCATATTATTAGCACAATTGACATCAAGAGAATTTATAGTAAAATCATTTAAATCATGCTTTTCGTTGAGGGAGCTATCAAGCATGGGTGTAATAGCAACGATCTCATTTTTAACATAAGGAACTATAGCAAATTCGTCTTTATAAATATTGGCTTCATGGCCACAAGAATAGCAAGCATCATGTTCATCAAGGGATATTTCAATCAAATCATCGAAATCATCATTATCTATAGATTCATGCATATCATTATTTTCTTCCAAAGCAACGGTCATTATTTCAATAAATTCTTGGACATAGACATTATGAGCAAGGTTTTCATTGCAATATTTAAGTATGACAGAATTTTTAGATTTGTTGAGAGTAAAATCATACTTTTCAATCAAAGAAACAACTTCATGAGCACCCTTAAAAACGACAAATTCTTCAACTTGTTCGATATCGTAGTAACTATAAACACCCTTTGCATAAGAAGATAAGATTTCATTATCATTTAACTCACATAGGTAGGGAAGGTGTTTTTTAGGGTTCTTAGAGCAACAAGTAAAATCACACATTTCACAAAGATTCCAAGCATAGCATAGCAAACTATTTATATGATACCGTAAGAGTCTCCCTTTTTCAGATAAATGATGACGCACAAAATGAGCATGCTCATCTAAAGATTTCCCATCAACTAGGCTAGTTGGGGTTTCAGCACGAGCGCATAAGGATCGAAGATGATCCAAGTAGAACACTTTAAGTGGATCCATATAAATAGATTTTTAGCAAGCAAAGATGCAAGCATATAGAAGGCACAAGGAAACACAAACAAAGATACATACGGGAAGAAGGCGGACGAAAAAGAGAGGGCGAATAAAACGGCAAGGGTGAAGTGGGGGAGAGGAAAACGAGAGGCAAATAATGTAATGCGAGAGATAGGGATTGTGATGGGTACTTGGTATGGTTGACTTTTGCACAAACTCCCCGGCAACGGCGACAGAAATTCTTCTTGCTACCTCTTGAGCACTGCGTTGGATTTCCCCGTAGAGGAGAGGATGATGCAGTAAAGTAGCGTAAGTATTTCCCTCAGTTTTTGAGAACCAAGGTATCAATCCAGTAGGAGATCACGCACAAGTCCCTCGTACCTAAACAAAACGATAGCTACTCACAACCAACACGATTAGGGGTTGTCAATCCCTTCACGGTCACTTACGAGGGTGAGATCTGATAGAGATGATAAATAATATGTTTGGTATTTTTGATATAGAGATGCAAAGTAAAAAGTAAAAGGCAAAGTAAAAACAAAGCAAGTAATAAAGTAATGGAGATTGATATGATGAGAATAGACCCGGGAGCCATAGGTTTCACTAGTGGCTTCTCTCAAGAGCATAAGTATTCTACGGTGGGTGAACAAATTACTGTTGAGCAATTGATAGAAAAGCGAATAATTATGAGATTATCTAGGTATGATCATGTATATAGGCATCACATCCAAAACAAGTAGATCGAAACGATTCTGCATCTACTACTATTACTCCACTCATCAATCGCTATCCAGCATGCATCTAGAGTATTAAGTTAAAAACAGAGTAACGCCTTAAGCAAGATGACATGATGTAGAGGGATAAATTCATGCAATATGATAAAAAAAACCATCTTGTTATCCTCGATGGCAACAATACAATACGTGCCTTGCAACCCTTTCTCTCACTGGGTAAGAACACTACAAGATTGAACCCAAAGCTAAACACTTCTCCCATTGCTAGAACTACCAATCTAGTTGGCCAAACCAAACGGATAATTCGAAGAGACTTGCAAAGATAACTCAATCATACATAAAAGAATTCAGAGAAGAATCAAATATTGTTCATAGATAAGCTAGATCATAAACCCACAATTCATCGTTCTCAACAAACACACGGCAAAAAGAAGATTACATCGAATAGATCTCCACAAGAGAGGGGAAGAACATTGTATTGAGATCCAAAAAGAGAGAAGAAGCCATCTAGCTACTAACTATAGACCCGAAGGTCTGAAGTAAACTACTCAAACTTCATCGGAGAGGCTATGGTGTTGATGTAGAAGCCCTCCATGGTAGATGCCCTCTCCGGCGGAGCTCCGGAACAGGCCCCAAGATGGGATCTCGCGGATACAGAAAGTTGCGGCGGTGGAATTAGGTTTTTGGCTCCGTATTTGATCTGACGGGGGTACGTAGGTGTACCGCCCCGAGACCGACGATCAAAAGACTTCCAGCTATTCCGAGTTCCTCCGTGTTTTTTTTTATTTGTGCTTGCTCTATTTATTTTTGCATTGCATCATGTCATCATGCAGTCATCTCTTAAATCTTTTGCAACTCTTCCAAATAAATTGTATGGATTTTTCGATCCATTTAAACCGAGGGAACTCACATGGTGACTTCTCTTTATAACTTATCCTCCAATATTAGGGAGCTATATTAAATATTTCTTTATTTCGGAAATCACCAAAACACACTTGCAAAATAATTCCCCATGCCTTTGACCTCAAACGTTGTCCAATAATTTATTTCATCATTTTCCGGAGCTCCACCAAAAATCCGAACATTTTTGGACCTTCCTTTCATCAAGTCCTCGTTCAAACCCATTTGAATTTCAAATGAGTTTGAATTTAAATCTTTCAATCATACCCCTTTCTATTTTTCTTGGAACGAGCATATTTTTGCGAGTCCGGGAAAATAATCCCCTTGCCCAAAATTCTATTTCTACCTTCCTTTCTTCTCCTTTTCTTCCTTGATTTATTTTCTATTTTCAGAAAATATAAGAGAGGGAGAAGAAGCCCAGCAGCCTGTAACCTAGCCGGCCTCTTAGGCCCATCCGCAGTCCAACCCACCTAACCCCCTCCTAACCCTAGCCCGCATCTCATCTCTCCCTCTCGCTCCCTTGGAGCGCCGCCAGGCACCCGCATCGCCAGGGAGACCCAGCGCTCGATCCCCTCGCCTCCCTCCTCCCGCTCTCTCCCTGATCCCCAGCGCGCGATCCCCCCTCCTCACGCTCGTCTTCTCCCTTCTCTCGATCCCATCTCCCTCCCGCAGCGCCTCCATCTCCCTCCTCTGCGCCCCATCTCTCCTCTCTCGATCCCCCACTCTCCCTCGTCTCCTCCCTCGCGCCGTCACCATACACCGCATCGAGCCAGGGAGAGGAGCTCCCTGCGCCCGATCCCCTCGTTTCCCTCTCCTCGATCCCGAGCCCGAGCGCGCAGCCCTAGACCTTCCCCTCGCTCCCGCGCTCCGCCCTCGCCGGAGAAGATAACCAGGACGGAGCCCCATCGGCCTCCTCTGCGCCCCACCTCTCCATCTCCCCCTCGCCCGCGACCCGAGCTATGCGCTCATGGCCGCGCCATGGCCGCCTACCTCCGCTGCCGTCGCGCCCTTCGGTCTCTGTGCCTCGCGACCGCGCCAAGTCCGCCCCGTCTCGCCGTCGCCGCGCCAAGTTCCCTGCCGCCAGGGACGCGAGCTTCTCTGCCTCCCCCGGCGTTCGTTCACGCTCTAGCGTCGCCGCCATCGTCAGAGATGGGCTCCCGCCGCCCAGGTCCGCGTGTCGTCCTCGTCCTCGCCCGATCCCCGTCGCCGATGCACCTGGACATCGCACCATTGCTTGTGGCATGCCAAGACCGCCCCGTGGAGTTCGCGAGTTACCACTACGAAGGCCTCTGGGTTCGCCAAGTACCCAACCGACAAGACCCCACGGACGTCTACTTCCAGATGGATTTCGTCAAGTTCGACGACCGCGTCAAGTACCTCTACCGCCGTCTACGGAAACAACAAGTACCCCGACGTCACATGTACCACTACCGTCGCCGAGATCGCGAGAACCTCTACCCTCGACCCTAGAGCGTGCGAGAACGACAACTTCCACTACTACCGTCGCCGTGTACAACTACTTCCTCTACGTCGCCACGTGAACGTCTACCTCCACTACGGCCGTGAACGGCTACTTCCTCTACGAAACGCGTTCCGCCCCGAATGCACGCTTCGAAGGTATAACCCCGAGACGACCTTCCGAGAACGAATGTGGGTTGTATGAGATGCCCGTGTTTGCACCGTGTCCGAATTGTCATTGCAAGTTCCTCCTCGTTTCCATGCCACAATCCCGTGGGAACCCAGTAGCCGGGAGCACCCCACCATCTTGCATGACTCGCTCCCGCTCACTTCCTTTTGTACCGGTATCTCCGTGAGCTACTGGAACCGATATGTTGACGTGGCATCATTTTCGGATATGTTGCTGTGGCACCATTTTTGTTTCGCCGCCGTGGCACCTTTTTTCCTTCCGCCATGGCGACTAATGCTTCTTATCATGCTCATGTCAACATTTTCATAAAATTGCATAAAACTTGTATATGTCATCCGCATCATGATAACAACATTTAAAATGTTTAAACTTGTTGTTGCATTAAATTGCTAAATGCATATGGGGATTTACCGGATTTGTTGTTTTTATATCCGGCCCCATTTAAATTGTTTAGATGGTATAGTTTATATTATGCTTCACCTCTTGCCATGTTTAACAACGGTTAATATTGTTGTGTTCCTTAACGAGAGAGAACTAAATAATTGATGTGGTGTTTTGTCAATATGCAACTCGTTGCATATTGAGCTCCACTTAACTTGTAGTATTGTTTGTTGCACTTTGCCATGCCATGCCTCATTAAACCGGACATGCATCATACTTGATTGTGCATCATGCCATGTTTATGTGATGTTTGTTTACTATGTTGTTTGTTTCTTTCCGGGTTGCTTCTCTCGTTAGCTTCGGTTTCGTTCCGGAGTTGTGAGGATTCGTTCGTCTACGACCGTTTGTCTTCTTCTTGGATCCGTTCTTCTTCCTTGCGGGATTTCAGGCAAGATGATCATACCCTCGAAATCACTACTATCTTTGCTATGCTAGTTTGCTCGCTCTTTTGCTATGCCAATGCCACGATGCCTACCATTTGCTTGTCAGCCTCCCAAATTGCCATGTCAAACCTCTAACCCACCATGTCCTAGCAAACCGTTGATTGGCTATGTTACCGCTTTGCTCAGCCCCTCTTATAGCGTTGTTAGTTGCAGGTGAAGATTGAAGTTTGTTCCTTGTTGGAACATGGAGATGTTGTTCCTTGTTGGAACATGTTTACTTGTTGGGATATCACAATATATCTTACTTAATTAATGCATCTATATACTTGGTAAAGGGTGGAAGGCTCGGCCTTATGCCTGGTGTTTTGTTCCACTCTTTCCGCCCTAGTTTCCGTCATATCGGTGTTATGTTCCCGGATTTTGCGTCCCTTACACGGTTGGGCTATAATGGGAACCCCTTGACAGTTCGCCTTAAGTAAAGCTCCTCCAGCAATGCCCAACATTGGTTTTACCATTTGCACTAACAACCTACCACCTTCCCTTGGGTTCTGCAGACTCAAGGGTCATCTTTATTCTAACCCCCCCGGGCCAGTGCTCCTCTGAGTGTTGGTCCGAACTGAGCTGCCTGCGGGGCCACCTCGGGGAAACTTGAGGGTTGGTTTTACTCGTAGCTAGTCTCATCTGAGTGTGCCCTGAGAAAGAGATATGTGCAGCTCCTATCGGGATTTGTCGGCACATTCGGGCGGTGTTGCTGGTTTAGTTTTACCCTGTCGAAATGTCTTGTTGTACCGGGATACCGAGTCTGATCGGAGTGTCTCGGGTGGAGGTCTATTCCTTCGTTGACCGTGAGAGCTTGTCATGGGCTAAGTTGGGACACCCCTGCAGGGTATTATCTTTCAAAAGCCGTGCCCGCGGTTATGGGCAGATGGGAATTTGTTAACGTCCGGTTGTAGAAAACCCGAAGTTGACCTTAATTAAAATACATCAACCGCGTGTGTAACCGTGATGGTCTCTTTCCGGCGGAGTCCGGAGAGTGAACACGGTTGTTGGAGTTATGCTTGACGTAGGTAGTCCAGGATCACTTCTTGATCATACCTTTATCGACCGTGCTTTGCCTTCTCTTCTCGCTCTCATTTGCGTATGTTAGCCACCATATATGCTAGTCGCTTGCTGCAGCTCCACCTCATACCTTTACCTTACCCATAAGCTTAAATAGTCTTGATCTCGCGGGTGCGAGATTGCTGAGTCCCCGTGGCTCACAGATACTTCCAAAACCAGTTTGCAGGTGCCTATGTTACCGTGCAGATGACGCAACCAAGCTCAAGGAGGAGCTCGATGAAGATCTTGCCCTTTGTGTTATTTCATTCTAGTTGATCAGTAGTGGAGCCCAGTTGGGGTCGATCGGGGACCTTTGTCGCATTTGGGGTTCTTCTTTTATTTTGGTTCCGTAGTCGGACCTTGATTGTATCTGGATGATGTAATGCTTTATTCATGTAATTGTGTGAAGTGGCGATTGTAAGCCAACTATGTATCTCTTTCCCTTATGTATTACATGGGTTGTGTGAAGATTACCTCACTTGCGACATTGCTTTCAATGCGGTTATGCCTCTAAGTCGTGCTTCGACTCGTGGGAGATATAGCCGCATTGAGGGCGTTACAGTAGGTATATATAGGAGGAAGGAGTACGTCGGTGGAGCAACAGGGGGACCACGAGGCAAGGGGCGCGCCCAGGGGGGGCGCCCTCCACCCTCGTGACCTCCACGGCTGTTCCTTGGAGATGGGTCCAAGTCTCCTGGATCACGTTCGGTGAGAAAATCACGTTCCCGAAGGTTTTATTCCGTTTGGACTCCATTTGATATTATGTTTCTTCGAAATACTGAAATAGGCAAAAAACAGCAATTCTGGGTTGGGCCTCCGGTTAATAGGTTAGTCCCAAAAATAATATGAAAGTGGAAAATAAAGCCCAATATAGTCCAAAATAGTAGATAAAGTAGCATGGAGCAATCAAAAATTATAGATACGTTGGAGACGTGTCAGGGGGCCAGCTCAATGTAACTGGAGTGACCCCTGCATCCCTCATCTGTTGCTCAGAGAGATCCCACTTAGGCCGGGCCACCTCGTAGCCACCTAGCCCCAGCTTATGGTGCCATATCTTCTTTGAGGCATTGATCTTGTTTATTCTAGACCGTTCCTGAGCTAATTCTGATTCCTTGAATTTCACAAAAGCGTCCTAGTGGTCTCTTTGCTTCTCCAGTGTTCCCTTGAATTCTGGAGTCTTCTTTCCTTCTTCGAGGTACTTGTTCCATACAGTTTTCTTGTGGTTGTTGAACGCTATCGCCATCTTCCTAAGAGCAACGTTCTTGACTTTCTCCACATCTTCAGCTGTGAAATTATTTGGTAGCGTGAAATGTAAAATGAGAGATTCCCAAAGCTGATCTTTTGCTCTTTTGTCCACAAAAGTAAGATCTGGATGGTTCTTTGCTGGCTTCTTCCATTCTTGAGTGGAGATCGGGATTTGTCCCTTCACAAGAACTCTGCACTGACGAACGAACTTGCCCGCATTCTTCTTAGGCTCAATCGGGTCGCCATTAGGTTTGATGGCATCAATGTTGTACTTTACGCCTTCCTTCAACTTATTGGCCAGGCCTCGCACTGTCCTGCTGCCTTCTCCTGATTTGCTAGATCCGGAGGGCTGGAAGAAAAAAGATCGATTCGTTAATATATATACAAATCAATTAAAACATGTGATGGATCACCAGATGCCTGCTTATATAAATGTACCTCGCCGCAGGTGTTTGCTATTTGAAGATCACCATAGTTCTGGACGTTGTCCATTCGGTCGTCTTCATCGAATATCATATCATCACCCTCCCCGATATTGTTCAAATATTGTGAGTCGTCATCTTCTTCATTCTCATCTGTCCGGCTCGGGGAGCGTATGATCTTGAACATAGCCTCTTCTCCTTCTCTGCCGGTATTGTCCGCCATAGCTTTTATTTAACTAATCCAGAAGAAATATAAAACAATTTAGTACGCATCTCGAATAATACTAGATAATTGATATGCATCTCGAATAATAATAGATAATAGATATGCATCTCGAAAGATAAAACTGAATCATGGTAGATAATATGCATCATCGAATATAATCTCGAATACATCGTCTCGAATATTATCAAATAATATAATCTTGAATACGTCACTTTAGCTAATGCAGATCGAACACTATCAAATAATCTAGTTGAGTCGCGGTGGACACCCAAAGAGAAGGAACCACCACAGGATCATAGCTCCAGAGAGATCCCTGAAGAACCTTCCAGGTATTGGAGAACCTGACGTCCAACGCAACCATGTAGCGACGAACGTGCTCGTCCGCCTCCCTAACACGGTGACGTACCACCTCCTCGGGGGACGCCAGCTTCCGCCCCGAATGTGGCCAACGTGCCTGCCACCAAAGAAGCTCCGGGTCGACAACGGGACCCGGGTTCCTCACCAAGATGTGTGCCCCTGAAGGTAGCACCTCCCAGTGCAAGCCCGGCAGAGCCCAGTCCCGGACATGGCGCCTCTGAAGCAGGACGCCGTCGCGGATGGGTAATTGGCGAGGATGCAGTCCGGGCATCATTGACGTCGATAACAAATTCTATGCAAATATGTAACATTTTTTAAATATGATCAAATGTTGCATATGTCAAAATTCAAACTTTGACATATGATGAGATAGCTAGCTAATTCGATCATCTAACATAAATATATCTAGCTAATTCATCTCACATTTGACAAAAGTATAAAAACTAATTAATTCATCTAATTAACATGCACTAATATATCTAATTCATCTAACTAATTAAAAGTTAAAAAACTAATTAGATCATCCAACATTTGACATTAATCTAATTCATCAAAAACTTTGACATTAATCTAACATTTATATTTACCTAGATAATTCTCATCTAACTTTTCTATAACTAAAAGTGTAAAAAACTAAAAAACAAAAAAACAAAAAAACAAAAAATAATGTGTGTGTGTGCGCGCATGCATGGTGTGTGTACTGTATGTGTGTGTGTGTGCGGGCTCGAGGGTGGCCATGGCGCGGCAGGGGGGCGGGGCTTACAGCAGGGCCGATGGCAGGCGGGGTGAGGCGACGGGGACGGGTGCGGCCGATGCGGGGACGACGCGACAGGGACGACGGGTGCGGCGACGGGGACGGGCGCGGCGACGGGGGCAGCGACTAGAGCGGCGGCAATGTCGATCGAAGCAGAGGAACAAAGAAAAGGGAGATGAAAAACTGAAAATTTTCTTAAGTGTTGTTTATATACAAGTCACCTTTAGTCCCGGTTGGAGCCACCACTCGGGACAAAAGGTCAATTTTGGCCAGGCCAAGCGATGGGAAGCCAGGTCTTTAGTCCCGGTTGGTTGCTCCAACCGCGACTAAAGGGGGGGGCCTTTAGTCCCGGTTGCAGCCACCAACCTGAACTTAAGGTGTGCGCTGGCGCAGGTGCGGTGCGGGCAAGTTTAGTCGCACCTCGCTAGCCGAAGGGCGCCCGCACCAGCTTATAAGCCCCGGGCGGCTGCTATCTCGAACTCCTCTCTAATGCAGGCCTTCTGGGCCTACCTCTGTTGTGATGCCCTATTGGGCCTATTAGGCTAGTAGGCCTGCATCCTTGCCCAACTACAGGTTGGGTTTCTAGTCTTATGAAAGCCGTTGTGGCCTAGTAGGCGGGCTTTATTTATTATTATTTTTCTTTTTTCTGCTTTATTTATTTTCTTATATTTATTTCTGAATTGTTTTTTGCTGTATTTAGAGTTTCTTTGTGAATATTTTTGCTTTAGTTACAAAAAGGTACAAACTTTCTGTCAGTGCTAGTAGTTTTCAAATTTGAATAGTTTGAATTTGAATTATTTGAAATTTGTGTGAATCACTAGTTTGTGAATAACTTTATTTTAAAAGTAATTTTTTTAGTGATTCTTTTTTCTTATGTTTAATATTAGTGTGTTTTATCATTATATTCAATTTGGTAATGCTTAGATTATTTAAAAATGAAATGCCTTTGTAACAGATGAGTTTCGGTTTGAAACCCTGATACTTCGAAAGAGATTGTCCATTTTGTACACGAAGTGCATCCAGTTTTTGCCATAACCCTCTCAACTTTTTAGCACATGCTATTTGGGTGAGATAATGATACCATGCCAACTTTCAACATTTTCAGAGTTCATTTGTAGTGCTTTTCACTTTCAGGGTCATTTAGCTCAAAAAATCAATAAATGCATAAAAAATAGCAAATGAAGTCAGAGAGGGTTGAAAATTGATGACGTGGCTTTGAATGGTGCATATTGAACGCACAAAAAGTCTGGAGTTGAAATAAGTTTTAGAAAAATGAAATGTCTTTGTAATAGATGAGTTTTTGTCTGAAACCCTGATACTTCAAAAGAGATTATCCATTTTATACACAAAGTGCATCTAGTATTTGTCGTAACCCTCTCAACTTTTTAGCACATGCTATGTGGGTGAGATGATGATACCATGCCAACTTTCAACCTTTTCAGAGTTCATTTGTACTGATTTTCAATTTCATGGTCATTTAGCTAAAAAAATCAGTAAATGCATGAAAAATAGCAAATGAAGTCAGAAAGGATTGAAAATTGATGACGTGGCTTTTAATGGAACACAAGTACACATTTCAAAAGCCAAAACACATAAGCACCCTAACTATTACAAAGATTCCCTATGGTTTGTCCAAAGTGGGACTTTCCAGATATATAAGTCCGGAAACTCACTAGAGAAGAAAGTGATGACAGTAAAGCCGGTCACATCCCAGAGTGGGATCTTTGGGTGTGAAACTTTTTCTTTGCATGTGTCCCTTTGCGCCGTAACCATGGACAATCTTCATCATTTAACTGGATGCTCGGGTTAACATTCACTGTGAAGGGAGCAATTTCATGAAACTTTTCATAATCTTCTAACATGTTTGTCTTGTCATCCCCTCCCACGATGTTTCTTCCTTATCTTTTCATTGTATGATGTATTCGCTTCCTTATCTTTTCTTTTTCTTGGCTTGGTAGACATGTCCTTCACATAGAAAACATGTGCCACATAATTTGCTAGGACGAATGGTTCGTCTGTGTACGCAAGATTGTTGAGATCCACTGTTGTCATTCCGTATTGCGGGTCTTGCCTTACGCCGCCTCCTGTCATATTGACCCATTTGCACCGAAACAAAGGGACCTTCAAATCACTTCCATAGTCAAGTTCCCATATCTCCTCTATGTAACCATGATATGTGTCCTTTCCCCTACTGGTTTCTGCATCAAAGCGGACAACACTGTTTTGGTTGGTGCTCTTTTTATCTTGTGAGATCGTGTAAAATGTATTACCATTTATCTCGTACCCTTTGAAAGTCATTATATTCGAAGATGGTAACTGGGACGGCAAGTACAAGTAATCTTCAAAAGCGTCGTCATGCATGGCATGTGTCTGCAACCAACTGGCAAAAGTCCTCGTTTGTTCACGTGTAATCCAGTCTTCAGACTGCTCCGGGTATTTGGATCTTAGAATATTCTTGTGTTCCTCCATATACGGAGCCACCAAGGCAGAATTTTGTAGAATTATGTAGTGTGCTTCAGTGAGAGAATGCTCGTCCATACATACTATTTGATCTGGTCCTAGCGTGCCATTTCCACCCAGTCTTCCCTTATGTCGCGATTCAGGAACACCAATCGGCTTCAGGTCAGGAATAAAGTCAACACAAAACTCAATGACCTCCTCATTTTCATGGCCCTTGGAGATGCTTCCTTCTGCCTAGCACGGTTATGAACATATTTCTTTAAGACTCGCATGAACCTCTCAAAGGGGAACATATTGTGTAGAAATGCAGGACCCAGAGTGGCAATCTCTTCGCATAGGTGAACTAGGACATGTGTCGTGATATTGAAGAAGGATGATGGGAACACCAACTCGAAACTGACAAGACATTGCACCAAATCATTCTCCAACCTTGGTATGATTTCTGGATCGATTACCTTCTGAGAGATTGCATTGAGGAATGCACATAGCTTCACAATGGCTAATCGAATGTTTTCCGGTAGAAGCCCCCTCCAACTCAACCGGAAGCAGCTGCATCATAATCATGTGGCAGTCATGAGACTTCAGGTTCTGAAACTTTTTCTATGCCATATTTATTATTCCCTTTATATTTGACGAGAAGCCAGACGGGACCTTCATACTGAGCAGGCATTCAGAGAAGATTTCCTTCTCTTCTTTGGTAAGAGCATAGCTGGCATGACCCTGATGTATGTCGTCCTTTCCGTGCATACATTGCTGGTCCTCCCGTGCCTCCGGTGTATCTTTTGTCTTCCCATACACGCCCAAGAAGCCAAGCAGGGTCACACAAAGATTCTTTGTCACGTGCATCACGTCGATTGCAGAGCGGACCTCTAGGTCTTTCCAACAGGGTAGGTCCCAAAATATAGATTTCTTCTTCCACATGGGTGTGCGTCCGCCAGCGTCATTCAGAATAGATTGTCCGCCATGACCCTTTCCAAAGATTATCTTCAAGTCCTTGACCATATCATGTACATCATCACTAGTATGGTGGCGAGGCTTCGTCCGGTGATCTGCCTCACCTTTAAAATGCTTGCCTTTCTTTCTTACAGGATGCCTGCTCGGAAGAAATCGACGATGTCCCAGGTACACATTCTTCTTACAATTATCCAAATATATATTGTCGGTATCATCCAAATAGTTCGTGCATGCGTAGTATCCCTTGTTTGTCTGTCCTGAAAGGTTACTAAGAGCAGGCCAATTGTTGATAGTCACAAATAGCAACACATGTAGGTCAAATTCCTCCTGTCCGTGCTCATCCCACGCATGTACACATTTTTCATTCCACAGCTGTAAGAGTTCTTCAACTAATGGCCTTAGGTACACATCAATGTCGTTGTCGGGTTGCTTAGGGCCATGGATGAGCACTGGCATCATAATGAACTTCCGCTTCATGCACAACCAAGGAGGAAGGTTGTACATACATAGAGTCACAGGCCAGGTGCTATGATTGCTGCTCTGCTCCCTAAAAGGATTAATGCCATCTGCGCTTAGACCAAACCATACGTTCCTTGCGTCACCTGCGAAGTCCTCCTAGTACTTTCTATCGATTTTTCTCCACTAAGACCCACCAGCGGGTAATCTCAACTTCTCGTCTTTCTTACGGTCTTATATGTGCCATCACATCAACTTGGCATGCTCTTTGTTTTGGAACAAACATTTCAACCGTGGTATTATAGGAGCATAACACATCACCTTGGTAGGAATCTTCTTTCTAGGGCACTCGCCCTCGACATCACCAGGGTCATCACGACTGATCTTATAGCGCAATGCACCGCATACCGGGCACGCATTCAAATCCTCGTACTCACCACGGTAGAGGATGCAGTCATTAGGGCATGCATGTATCTTCTGCACCTCTAATCCTAGAGGGCAGACAACCTCCTTTGCTTCATACGTACTCTCGGGCAATTCGTTATCCTTTGGAAGCATCTTCTTTAACATTATCAGCAACTTTCCAAATCCCTTGTCAGATGCACCATTCTCGGCCTTCCATTGCAGCAATTCCAGTGTGGTACCCAGCTTTTTCTTGTCAGCTTCGCAATTTGGGTACAACAATTTCTTGTGGTCCTCCAACATGCGCTGCAACTTCAGCCTCTCCTTCTCACTTGCGCAGTTTCTCTTTGCATCGGCAATGGCCCGACATAGATCATCAGCTGGCTCATCTGATGCCTCTTCTTCAGCTTCTTCCCGCATTGCCGGCTCAGCTTCTTCCCCCATTGTTGTACCATCGTATTTAGGGAACCCATGGCCAGGATAGCTGTCTATTGGGGAACGCAGTAATTCAAAAAAATTCCTACGATCACGCAAGATCTATCTAGGAGATGCATAGCAACAAGACAGGAGAGTGTGTCCACCTACCCTTGTAGACCGAAAGCGGAAGGCTTAGTAACGCGGTTGATGTAGTCGAACGTCTTCATGATCCAACCGATCCAAGTACCGAACATACGGCACCTCCGTGTTCAGCACATGTTCAGCACAATGACGTCCCTCATGCTCTTAATCCAGTTGAGGACGAGGGAGAGTTCCGTCAGCATGATGGTGTGGCGACGATGATGATGAAGTTACCGTCGTAGGGCTTCACCTAAGTACTATGACGATATGACCGAGGTGTTAAACTATGGAAGGGGGCATCGGACACAGCTAAGAGATTGTTTGTTGTGCTTTGGGGTGCCCCCTGGCCACGTATATAAAGGAGGGAGAGCAGGAGGCCGACGGCCAGGAGGGGCGCACCATAGGGGGGTCCAACTAGGATTCCCAATCCTAGTTGGACTCCCCTTCCTTTTCCAAGAGGGGGAGATAGGGAAGGAGGAGGAGAGGGAGAAGGAAAGAGGGGGGCGCTGCCCCCTCCCTAGTCCAATTAATACTTGCCATGGGGGAGGGGCAACCACCCTTGCGACCCTCCTCCCCTTTCCACTAAGGCCCATGAAGGCCCACTACTTCCCCGGGGGGTTCCAGTAACCTTCCGGTTCCCAATGATATCTGAAACGTCTCGAAACCAGTCCTGTGTCTGAATACGGTCGTCAAATATATCAATATTTATGTCTCGGCCATTTCGAGACTCATCGTCATGTCCATGATCTCATCCGGGACTCCGAACAAACTTCGGTCATCAAAAACACATAACTCTTAATACAAATCATCATCGAATGTTAAGCGTGCGGACCCTACGGGTTCGAGAACTATGTAGACATGATCGAGACACATATCCGATCAATAAACAATAGCGGAACCTGGATGCTCATATTTTCTCCTACATATTCTACGAAGATCTTTATCGGTCAAACTGCATAACAACATATGTTGTTCCCTTTGTCATCGGTATGTTACTTGCCCGAAGTTTGATCATCGGTATCATCATACCTAGTTCAATCTCATTACTGCCAAGACTCTTTACTTGTTCCGTAATGCTTCATCCCGCAACTAACTCATTAGTCACATTGCTTGCAAGGCTTATAGTGATGAGCATTACCGAGAGGGCCCAGAGATACCTCTCCGATACACGGAGTGACAAATCCTAATCTCGATCTATGCCAACTCAACAAACACCTTCGGAGACACCTGTAGAGCATCTTTATAATCACCCAGTTATGTTGTGACGTTTGATAGCACACATGGTGTTCCTCTGGTATTCGGGAGTTGCATAATCTCATAGTTAGAGGAACATGTATAAGTCATGAAGAAAGCAGTAGCAATAAAACTGTAATGATCATAATGCTAAGGTAACGGATGGGTCTTGTCCATCACATCATTCTACTAATGATGTGATCCCATTCATCAAATGACAACACATGTCTATGGTTAGGAAACATAACCATCTATGATTAACGAGCTAGTCAAGTAGAGGCATACTAGGGACACTATGTATCATCTATGTATTCACACATGTACCAAGTTTCCGGTTAATACAATTCTAGCATGAATAATAAACATTTATCATGATATAAGGAAATAAAAATAACAACTTTATTATTTCCTCTAGGGCATATTTCCTTCAGTCTCCCACTTGCACTAGAGTCAATAACCTAGATTGCAAAGTAATGATTCTAACACCCATGGAGTCTTGGAGATGATCATATTTTGCTCGTGGAAGAGGTTTAGTCAACGGGTCTGCAACATTCAGATCCGTATGTATCTTGCAAATCTCTATGTCTCCCTCCACGACTTGATGATAGATGGAATTGAAGCGTCTCTTGATGTGTTTGGTTCTCTTGTGAAATCTAGATTCCTTTGCCAAGGCAATTGCACCAGTGTTGTCACAAAAGATTTTCATTGGACCCGATGCACTAGATATAACACCTAGATTGGATATGAACTCCTTGATTTGCTGCTTCCAAATCAGCTATGTACTCCGCTTCACACATAGATCCCGCCACGACACTCTGCTTGGAACTGCACCAACTGATAGCTCCACCATTCAATATAAATACATATCCGGATTGCGACTTAGAGTCATCCGGATCAGTGTCAAAGCTTGCATCAACGTAACCATTTACGACAAGCTCTTTGTCACCTCATAAACGAGAAACATATCCTTAGTCCTTTTCAGTTATTTCAGGATATTCTTGACCGTTGTCCAGTGATCCACTACTGGATTACTTTGGTACCTCCCTGCTATACTTATAGCAAGTCACACATTAGGTCTGGTACACAACATTGCATACATGATAGAACCTATGGCTGAAGCATAGGGAATGACTTTCATTTTCTCTCTATCTTCTGCAGTGGTCGGGCATTGAGTCTGACTCAACTTCACGACTTGTAACACAGACAAGAACCCTTTCTTTGACTGATCCATTTTGAACTTCTTCAAAACTTTATCAAGGTATGTGCCTTGTGAAAGTCCAATTAAGTGTCTTGATCTACCTCTATAGATCTTAATGATCAATATGTAAGCAGCTTCACTGAGGTCTTTCATTGAGAAATCCTTATTCAAGTATCCTTTTATGCTATCCAGAAATTCTATACTATTTCCAATCAACAATATGTCATCCACATATAATATTAAAAATGCCACAGAGCTCCCACTCACTTTCTTGTAAATACAGGCTTCTCCAAAAGTCTGTATAAAACCATATGCTTTGATCACATTATCAAAGCGTATATTCCAACTCCGAGAGGCTTTCACCAGTCCATAAATGGATCGCTGGAGCTTGCACACTTTGTTAGCACCTTTTGGATTGACAAAACCTTCTGGTTGCATCATATACAAATCTTCTTTAAGAAATACATTAAGGAATGCAGTTTTGACATCCATTTGCCAAATTTCATAATCATAAAATGCGGCAATTGCTAACATGACTCTGACAGACTTAAGCATCGCTATGGGTGAGAAGGTCTCATCGTAGTCAACTCCTTGAACTTGTCGAAAACCTTTTGCAACAAGTCGAGCTTTGTAGACAGTAACATTACCGTCAGCATCAGTCTTTTGAAGATCCATTTATTTTATATGGCTTGCCGATCATCGGGCAAGTCCACCAAAGTCCATACTTTGTTCTCATACATGGATCCCATCTCAGATTTCATGGCTCAAGCCATTTCGCGGAATCTGGGTTCATCATCGCTTCCTCATATTTGGTAGGTTCATCATGGTCTAGTAACATGACTTCCAGAATAGGATTACCGTCCCACTCTGGTGCAGACCGTACTCTGGATTACCTACGAGGTTCGGTAGTAACTTGATCTGAAGTTTCATGATCATCATCATTAGCTTCCTCACCAATTGGTGTAGGAATCACTAGAACTAATTTTTGTGATGAACTAATTTCCGATTTGCGAGAAGGTACAATTACATCATCAAGTTCTACTTTCCTCTCACTCACTTCTTTCGAGAAAAACTCCTTCTCTAGAAAGGATACATTCTTAGCAACGAATATCTTGCCTTCAGATCTGTGATAGAAGATGTACCCAATAGTTTCCTTTGGGTATCCTATGAAGACGCACTTCTCCAATTTGGGTTCGAGCTTATCAGCTTGAAGTTTTTCACATAAGCATCGCAACCCCAACTTTAAGAAATGACAACTTGGGTTTCTTGCCAAACACAGTTCATATGGTGTCGTCTCAACGGATTTTGATGGTGCCCTATTTAACGTGAATGCAGCCGTCTCTAAAGCATAACCCAAAAATGATAGCGGTAAATCAGTAAGAGACATCATAGATCGCACCATATCCAATAAACTACGGTTATGGCGTTCGGACACACCATTACGTTGTGGTGTTCCAGGTGGCATGAGTTGCGAAACTATTCCGCATTGTTTCAGATGGAGACCAAACTCGTAGCTCAAATATTTGCCTCCACGATCAGATCATAGAAACTTTATTTTCTTGTTACAATGATTTTCCACTTTACTCTGAAATTCTTTGAACTTTTCAAACATTTCAGACTAATGTTTCATTAAGTAGATATACACATATCTTCTCAAATCATCTGTGAAGGTAAGAAAATAATGATGCCCACCACGAGCCTCAACACTCATTGGACCGCATGCATCGATATGTATTATTTCCAATAAGTCAGTAGCTCGTTCCATTGTTCCGGAGAACGAAGTCTTAGTCATCTTGCCCATGAGGCATGGTTTGCAAGCACCAAGTGATTCATAATCAAGTGATTCCAAAAGCCCATCAGTATGGAGTTTCTTCATGCGCTTACACCAATATGACCTAAATGGTAGTGCCAAAAATAAGTTGCACTATCATTATCAACTTTGCATATTTTGGCATCAATATTATGAACATGTGTATCACCACGATCGAGATTCAACAAAAGTAGACCACTCAACAAGGGTGCATGACCATAAAAGATATTACTCAAATAAATAGAACAACCATTATTCTTGGATTTAAATGAATAACCGTCTCGCATCAAACAAGATCCAGATATAATGTTCATGCTCAACGCTGGCACCAACTGACAATTATTCAGGTCTAAAACTAATCCCGAAGGTAGATGTAGAGGTAGCGTGCCGACGGCGATCACATTGACCTTGGAACCATTTCCAACGCGCATCGTCACCTCGTCCTTAGCCAATATTTGTTTAATCCGCAGCCCCTGTTTCGAGTTGCAAATATGAGCAACAGAACCAGTATCAAATAACCAGGCGCTACTACGAGCATTAGTAAGGTACACATCAATAACATGTATATCAAATATACCTTTCACTTTGCCATCCTTCTTATCCACCAAATACTTGGGGCAGTTCTGCTTACAGTGACCAGTCCCTTTGCAGTAGAAGCACTCAGTTTCAGGCTTAGGTCCAGACTTAGGCTTCTTCCCGGGAGTAGCAACTTGCTTGTTATTCTTTTTGAAGTTCCCCTTCTTCCCTTTGCCCTTTTTCTTGAAACTAGTGGTCTTGTTAACCATCAACACTTGATGCTCCTTTTTTATTTCTACCTCCGCATCCTTTAGCATTACGAAGAGCTCCGGAATCTTTTTTGCCATCCCTTGCACATTATAGTTCATCACGAAGCCTTTCTAGCTTGGTGGCAGTGATTGAAGAACTCTACCAATGACACTATAATCAGGAAGATTAACTCCCAGCTGAGTCAAGTGGTTATGGTACCCAGACATTCTGAGTATGTGTTCATTGATAGAACTATTCTCCTCCATTTTGCAGCTATAGAACTTGTTGGAGACTTCATATATCTCAACTCGGGCATTTTCTCTCAACTCGGCCCTACAAAAACAAGTTAGACGTCCTCTACTTTGTTGTTGCAAGTTTTACGTGGCTGCTACGGGCTTCTATTAAGAACCGTTCTTACCTACGCATCAAAACCATAACGATTTTTCGTCAAGTGTGTTGTTTTAACCTTCAACAAGGACCGGTCGTAGTCAAACTCGATTCAACTAAAGTTGGAGAAATAGACACCCATTAGCCACCTGTGTGCAAAGCATGTCGGTAGAACTAGTCTCTTGAATGTGGTCATGTAATGTCGGTCTGATCTGTTTGATCCAACAATACCGTCGAATCAAAGTAAGACATTAGTGGTAAGTAGTATGACTATTATCGCCCACAGCTCTTTATTTTCTACTCGTGCATATCATCTAGGCAAAGACCTGGCTCTGATACCACTGTTGGGGAACGTAGTAATTCAAAAATAAATCCTACGATCACGCAAGATCTATCTAGGAGATGCATAGCAACGAGACAGGATAGTGTGTCCATGTACCCTCGTAGACCGAAAGCAGAAGTGTTTAGTAACGCGGTTGATGTAGTCGAACATCTTCATTATCCAACCGATCCAAGTACCGAATGTACGGCACCTCCATGTTCAGCACCCGTTCAGCACTATGACGTCCCTCATGCTCTTAATCCAGTTGAGGATGAGGGAGAGTTCCGTCAGCACGACGGCGCGGTGACGGTGATGATGAAGTTATTGGCGCAGGGCTTCGCCTAAGCACTACGACAATATGAACGAGGTGTAAAACTGTGGAAGGGGCCACCGCACATGGCTAAGAGATTGTCTGTTGTGCTTTGGGGTCCCTCTCTGATACACGAAGTGAAAAATCTTAATCTCGATCTATGCCAACTCAACAAACACCTTCAGAGACACCTGTAGAGCATCTTTATAATCACCCAGTTACGTTGTGATGTTTGATAGCACACAAGGTGTTCCTCCTGTATTCGGGAGTTGCATAATCTCATAGTTAGAGGAACATGTATAAGTCATGAAGAAAGCAGCAGCAATAAAACTGTAACGATCATAGTGCTAAGCTAACGGATCGGTCTTGTCCATCACATCATTTAGTTATATTATAACCGAGAACTCTTCCGGCCTTCCCAGGCCGTCAACGATTTCGGCCATTGGATCTAGATTTGTCATTGTTTTTGGTCACTGGATCAACCTATGATCATTGTAGTTATTCACGAGTGTGCATGGGCTGCTGCTCCCGTAACAAAATTGGGCTTCTGTAGTGAATTTGGCCAACACAGGCCTTTGAGTGCTCCACCAGGTGTCAGACAAAAGGTGAATCATGTGGCGCCGCTTCAGCCGCCGCCCCCCACCCCCACCCCCACCCCCAACTTCTCCCCTCTCTTGGACCTAAAAAAACTTCTCCCCTCTCACGATCGCTCTGCGACGGCGTCCGATGTAGGTCCGCTCGCTGTCGTGATGGTATCCCCATCCGTGTCACGGTGTTCCTCACGGTTGCTGATAAGTCAACATCGTCATCCACGTCGCTAGGTTTCTCCCCTTTCCCCATGCCACCGCTGCCCCTCCAGGTCGCCGTGCTGCCCTTTCCGTAACGCTCCTCCCAATACCCCATCGCCGGTCCTCATCCCCATCCCCGGTAGCGCCCTAGGTGGCCACGCCCAGCAATATCCATGGAGGCACAGGTATCCTCCCCGTCCTTCTTATCCTATCTTTTCTCCTCTGCGTACGGCCCTCGTCCGCCGCATCCCACGCACCTCCGCTGTGGCGGGATCCATGGTCGCGCACAGTGGGATTCATGTAGGTGTGGCCACCATAGCTCATCCCCCTCCACCGTTTCCCCCCTTCCTCCCGTCCCAGCCCTTCTTCCCTTTCATATTTGCTATAGAACAAAAGGGATGTTGATGTGTGACTGATCCACGCCATCTGTTGTAAAACAAAAGGGATGTTGTGGTCACAATCTTGTATGAAGTACCCAATCCTTCTGATCACAAATAAGCTTTGTTAAAATTTTAATCTATTTCTTTGTATTGTGAGTTTAATAGTTCTAGAGTTGGATATTAATTTACCTCGTGCAAGCACACCAGGCAAATGATTTTGTTTCTTGACGATGCTCCTATATTACTAGCAACTGAAGACATCTGTAATATCTCAATCTTCTCTGTGTAGAATGTGGAGAGATACACAGACCTGCAAAGGACGGAGGAAGTGACTCGATGGTCAACTAATAGTTAAGCACACAAACATGCTTGATATTCCCTGATCTATTTGTATGTCTTTGATGTTTAGGCACTGAGAAGCATGCAAAACAGGCGAGCAACGAGCCCGGGCAGGTTGCCAAAGGTGAGGGCACTCATAATCTGTGCCGCAATGTCCGAAATCTTCCTAATCCAATTTGTCAAACAAACATCAAACCAATCTGCAGATTTATGATTTATTCCCTCCCACTCTATGTAAGTAGAGCTTTCCAATGCATTTCTTTTCTCGTATGTAAACCAGATTCACATGGCTTGGATATGCAATTGCTTAATATTGTTGTTATCACATGGAAGCTCTTGTTACCTAATGGGTAAAGTGTATGACTCTAATAAGGTGATTTGAGTACCACCAAATGTGATTACTTCTGTGTTGCCTCAGTCTTCAGGCTTGGCATATCCTGCTCAAAGCAACATCCTAGAGACCGACCACTAACAAGTGATACGGCAGCAGAGATGCACGCAATCAGATATGCGTACCTCAAGTTCATAGAGGAGCATGGAGCAGAAAGAGAAACCTCGACTCGAGAAATTTGAAACAACATTGAATAAATCAGTCAGTACAAGACATGATCCTACATAACAATAAATGTATGTATTGTTTCAATTAGTAATTTTTCTCAGAGCTGTGTAGGTTGCATTACAACTGTATCAAATAATTGCAGAAAGATGGTGTTCCGCAATAATAACACTACAACAAGTTCTAGAGAGTTTCAGAAACAAAGCAGTGTAATTGTTTTTCCATTCTTAAAAGTGTACACATGGATGGAACATTATTAGTTCATGCTTCAGGCAAACCAATCGACCTGATGACCATGTAATGTAACTTACGCATCTAAACTTAACTTATTATTATTATTTTCTTATATATTTGATTCTATGTTTTTTTTATTGCTTGCACAGCTAATTGAAACCCCAATGGAAAATTTCAAGGATTATATTAAGGTACATGCTCGACTCTTTATGTTCATTTTGAATTTCTCATGTTTTATGATGGACGTTTCTATACGTAATTCTCTTATTACACTCTGCAAACATGCATTGGTTGTCAATATCGTTAGATGTCCACACTAACAACTTACCTTAGTAGTGCACTTCTATGTAATAACAGCAACGTTGTTGGACAAGCCCTTTCATCTGGACCCATCAGTTTTCTACATCTCAAGAAATCTGAACATGAAGTTTTCAAACTTTAGTAACTGAATTTCATTTGTCCAAATGAGAATTGTGTAAGTCGTACAGACTTCCTATGACTTCTTTACCCAATTCATCTTATAGATATCCTGTCTAGGGAGAAAATATACAATCCATTGTTACACTACTGATGCTAGCATCACACAAGAGGTTGTTCATGTCATCAAAAAGTGCTAAAATAATATAAAGCCCAATTGAAATCATTTTTTTACCCAAAGTGCAACTGTGTTGTAGCGTCTTTTCGGCAACTCTACACATGTTGATACTCTCCTATCAAAGCTGGTGTACTAAGATGTTAATTAGTGAGTACTGCTAAACATGCAATGTTCTATATGTAAATTAGTTGCATGCCATGATGAGTACTTGCTTTCTTGGTTCTTAATTTCAGAATTTGTTGTCTGGTTCTATAATTTTTTGGATAATACTATTGAGATGCAGTCGTGTCACTTTGCCTCTAATATTTCTACACATCTTTATTTTCCCTACCCGTGTGCTCCTATTCTGCGTGACTCAATGTCAAAACATCGTTGTCTTAGTGCTGGCCAAGGAAATTCAGATCGTTGTCATCTAAGTGATGTCTATGTTAGCTTCAAGGGCAGCCTTAACAGTCAATGTGAGGTTTATCCCTAATAATAAAATATAATGTGGAAAATGGAAATATATTAGGTCTTGTTTGTTTAGGTAAGCAATGTCATGACTTGAACACCAAAAGTATTTAATTCCAATGTTGTTTTATGTGTAGGCTTACCCGAGTGCAATTATCATCTACGTTTATGAACATGATTTTCAAATTTTAGTAAGTTTGGAAAGGCTATAATGGGGTTGCTCAGAGTAAGTTTTGCATTGGTGTTGTTAGTACATTGACATGTAAAATATTTTGTCTTGCGATGTTTGGTATTAAATCACATTTCCTTCCTCTTCTGCTATATAGCAGGGTTGAAGGCTTCCTAACAAGGGACCATAACCCTATATAGCAGGGAGGCTTCCTGACAAGGGACCATAACCCTATATAGCAGGGTTGAAGGCTTCCTGACAAGTGACCATAACCATTGTTCAGGAAACTGCTTGTTGCTCTTGAGGAAAGTGACGCTGGAGGATCAAGGGTGTTTCTCAATCAAGTGCTGTTAGTTACCTTGACCATGTTGTATCTCTTCTGATTTCTTTAGTTAGAAGGCCATTGATTGCTGAATTGTGTCTTCTATGATACAATGAATTATGATTTGTATATTGTTAATGCAAAGAAATGAATTCTATCAGAAAATGTGGACAAATGAATTCCACAACTACGTTAGCTGTCTTAACTAGATGTTGTTACTTTAAAAAATATACGTGTGCAAATATATGTGTCAATTCCCATAGTTTTATTACCGGGCGCAGCAACACGCGCCATCAATGATCTAGTTCTCCTAATGATGTGATCTTGTTCATCAAATGACAACACATGTCTATGGTTAGGAACCATAACTATCTCTGATTAACGAGCTAGTCAAGTAGAGGCATACTAGAGACACTATGTATTCACACATGTATTAAGTTTCCGATTAATATAATTCTAGCATGAATAATAAACATTTATCATGATATAAGGAAATAAAAATAACAACTTTATTATTGCCTCTAGGGCATATTTCCTTCACTGTCATCATCCTCCTCTTCTTCATTGTCTTCCATCATAACCCATCTTTCTTCGTGCTTGGTCCAAACATTATAGTGGGTTATGAAACCGGACTCAAACAGGTGGACGTGAATGATTTTTGACTTAGAGTAATTCCGATCATTCTTACAGCCAGCACATGGATAAGACATAAAACCATCTGCCCGCTTGTTTGCCTCAGCCGCAAGCAGAAAAGTACACACACTATTAACAAACTGGGGAGAGCATCAGTTATCGTACATCTATTGCCGGCTCATCTTCATTACACAACACCGAAAAGACCAAATTAATACAAGTTCATACATAAATTTTCATACACACTTATTATCATAAAATAACTTATAAATTCTCTAGGTAAAGCATTTAAATGCAATAACAAATGCGATCAAGATGAAAATTAAGGTAATAATTGATCCAACATCATAATGATACCAAGCCTCACTATCAATGACATATTTTCTAATCTTCAAGCGCATTTTCTCTATCTTGATCTTGTGATCATCGACGATATCGGCAAGATGCAACTCCAATTCCATCTTCTCGTCCTCAATTTTTTTCAAAATTTTTAAATACCCATTTTCATTTTCAACTAAATTTAACCTCTCGACAATAGGGTCGGTTGGAATTTCCAGTTCACATACCTCCTAGATAAAAATATCTATGTCAACTTGATGGGCATAATTTTTCATAAACGCGAAATGCAACAAATAGTTATAAAAAAGAATATACCACATCCGAATCATAAACTGGACGAGGGCCGACGGGGACGGATATCAAAATCATAACACTATGTATAACAAATAACGTACGGGTAAGATAATTATACAAGTAACTATATATCTAAATCACATAAAAAAGATAAGAATAAGAAACTCATCATAAGGTGGTGCCGGCGACGGGACGGTGCGGGCGATCGACGGTGGGTAGGACGGAGACGGGAAGGCACTAAGTAAACCACACCTATATATGCAAACTAAGAGTTATTTTAAGCTCAAATTGCATATAAATCAAATAAACTACCACATATAATTCCTTCCAAATTTCTAAAACCCACAAATTAATCACTATATAGAGCATTGCAATGAGAGATGAAAGGATAAAGTTGCTAACCTTTATGATCACTTGAATGGATGGAGACCTTCAAATCTTGACAAAATTTGAGCAAAATGTGTGATGAGCTCGAGAAAGAGGGGAAGAACAGAGGAGAGGAAGGAATGAAACGGGAAGAACAAAGAGCTCGGGCTAGACGAAGGGTTTATATAGGATGATCTTTAGTCCCGGTTGGTTATACAAACCGGGACTAAAGGTGCATCTCTAGTATCGATTCATGCCACGAACCGAGACTAAAGGTGTTGGTGGGGCCACGGCCTGCCACCAGCCTGCCACCACCTCTTTAGTCCCGGTTCGTGGCACGAACTGGGATTAGAGGTTCGCCACGAACCGGTACTAATAGTCACCGCCCGTCTAGCCATTGGAACCGACACTAATAGCCACATTAGTGCCGGTTCAACCATAAACCATGCCTAATGTGCTTCACATTAGGCCATTTTTCTACTAGTGAGCGTTGAACCAGCCATAGTTTAGAAAATCAGAGCAGACAGGCGATCCAACCGAAAAGAACCGGAACCAGCCACCTTGCCGGTCTTTTAAGCCAAAAAGACCGTTCGTGCAATGGACTTGAGAAAACTGATTTAACCGTGCTAAAGTGGCCGGTTTGTTTTATTAAAACGGGACTAGGAAACTAGCGAATGTATAGCAGATCTAAAAAAATAGGGTGCTCAGATAAGAGGCCGAAGCATAAATCCAGCCCAATAACCAATTTGTCAAGACCACGTTGACGTTAAATTGAAGGGACACAACTCCTTTGAACTGTTTTTCCTCTATAATTTTATAAAAAATGTTTTATTTTACGCCATAAAAACCAGCAATTGAACCAATGAACCGGAGGTTCGACCAGAAAAAACTCATCACCGCAGGTCTCCTCCTCAGCCACTCCGACTTCAGAAAACAAACGCGGTGCTGCATTCTTTGTACTGTCATTGAAAAACAATCTTTGTACTGTCATTGAAAAAAAAAGACGCCCCTGCAAGGACGACGGGCTTCCATTGGTTAGTTTCCGTAGTAGATCAAGTGGGCGGTGTTTTGAATCATAGAGATAGTAATTACCTTGTCGAGGTTTATACCGAGAGAATTATAGCTCAATAGGCTGTTGCTTTATACCGTGCTTGCCGCACGGTGGAACAGGCTCCCGAGCGTCACCTTTTATGCTGTGAGGTGCTACCCAAAGTTGGCGATGTGGTACTAAACAAGTAAACATCATCACGCCTCACGGTAAAACGGCGATACGGAGTAATGGAGGCACAAGCACGTAGGAGTATCAAGTATGTTCCCGACGTGGATCTCGACTCAGGCGGCGTGATCCGGCGGCGGTGCTCCACGGCAGGCGGCCCTCTGATGAAGATCAGGCGGCGGAGTGGCGACGGCGCGGTCCCTTGGTGGCTGGCGGCGGGGTTTGGCCGTCGGCGCCCTCCAGGCCTTTGGGCCCGATCTGGGTCGGGGCGGGTCGTCTCGGCCTTCAATCGGTCGCCTCCGGCAGGTCTTGCGAGCCACGGGAGAGGGGGGCGGTGGCTACTATGTTGCTTCTGCTGCAGCGGCGGCGGGAGCTTAGCGGGCCCGATCTACGCCTGGCTGGGCAGTTGGCCCAGCGTGCTCTTGCTCCGCGTCCGATCTGCTACCGTCTGAGCCGGTGGAGGTTGTTCCCTCCCACGTGGCCGCGGTACTGCCGGACCCTGTCTATGATGGCTTCGTTTGGCCCGGCCGGCCTTGCGGCGTTTGTCGTGGTGAGAGGACAGTGGTGTCCTCGTGGTTGTGGTGGTGCATGTTGGTGGGCGGTAGGCAGGGTGGAGCCGACAATTGGTCCTGGGCGGTGGGTATGAGAGGTAGGGAGAAATCTTTGTCGGGCCTGCCCGGCTTCGATGCGGTGACGTCTATGGGCGCCGCCACCCTTCTTGAAGGGCGTCGGTTCTACCTCTCCCCGCCTCCCGTCCGCGTACCAGGAGAAATCTTAGGATTCGTCCGGGTAGCAACGTCGTCGTCGTCACAATCCTTTTTGAAGGTGTTGCTTGATACGTGGCGATTTGATGACATTGGAGTGTGGTGGAACTCTCCGGTGGGTGCAGCGCTTGCGGGATACTACAAATTTCGTTGACTCGGTGTTGCTCGCATTTTTTTCTCTTGTTTCATCTTGTTTTTTTTGGCATGATTGTGTTGTCTGCCTCAGCGTGAAACTCTCTAATGTATCGGGTGGTTGCTATATTGATATAGCGGGAGAAAGCCTATTTCGAGAGCATCACCATTGCGTGCAGCTGGCAAACCCGATTCGAGCTGCTGTGAGTTTGCACCGACTCTCGTGGCTTGTGGGGAAATGCCGGGACTGGCCAGAGCACGTGTCGGGAGTGCCTATTCTACGCTGGCTGGCCTCCCGTGTGCCGAAGCCCGTTGTTTCTGCCATGCTCGCCGGCGCATCGGCTAGGCTGGGCGTTGGAAGTGTGTCGGGCTGCTGGTGGATGACCTTGGGGCAAGGAGTCGGCCAGCGTTAGGGTTAACTACTAATAGGCATTAGAGCATCTACAGTCGGGCACCCTAAACCCTCCTCAAACATACGGGTGGGCCACTCGGTCACTGACCGATCATGATTTTTTGACCCAGACAACCCCCTCAAAGGAGTCTTAAATGATCGGGCTGACAGGCATCCCTCATATGCAGCCAAAAAAGGGGGCGGATATGGGGGCGCCCCGACGCGCCCGGGCACACCCGCCATGTCGGACGCGGCACTTGCTGGCCCACCCAACCCCACATATATTTCTCCCCATCCGCTCGCCGAACCAAACTCTAGCCATTTCACTCCACTCCTCTTCACCCCCCATCCGCAACCCGAGCTCACCTCGGGCAGTTTCCGACCGTCTCCGGTATGGCAGGCAGCGGATTCAAGTCCTACACCTCCAGATCCGTTGACCCCGAGCTCATCCCACGTGGCCCCAAGGAGGAGATGGTTGTCCAACTTGCGCTCCACCGCTCCCAGGAGGAGGCACGTGCACTGCAGCGCTCAGACTCCTTACATTGGGAATTCATTTCGTCCGCCCAAATGGCGCATGGATCCTGCGCTAGGGCAGCCGTCGCTGCCTCGCCGGAGGCAGTGCAGTCTGTCTAGCGTCCGAACGCGATGGTGGATGCGCAACCCCTCCGTTGGCGCGCCGAGCATTGGGACGCACCATGTGCCTCATCCGACGAGAACATGGCACGGGGGCAGGCACCGGGTGCGGGAGGCGGTGGCAGCCCTCGCGGCGGTGGACGTCAGCGAGGCGAAGTCGCATTCTCCGGTGCCTCGTATGGTGCATCAGTCCGGGCGCCGCAACCGCATCATGGTGGATGTCGCCAGCTCATCCCAGGATGGATCCATGATCGATCTGACATCCACCGACACCGTTCAGGTTACGGGCTCCGACGAGGAAGAGTAGGGCATTAGAGATGGCGGCGCCTTGAGTCCTGTGAGCGGGCGCGTGTCCATGCTCTACTCTACCTTGTTGGCGACCGGACCAACACTATAGGGAGCACAGCCGGCCGCCGGACATGGCCACATCGGAACAGGCAAGCTCCGATTAAATTAGGTTTCACGTTGCATGTAAAAATAGAAATTTGAGGTGTCCAGTTATAGAATAAGATATTTGAGGTTTGACTGGTCAGTGTCCGCGGATGTGTCTGGGCGTGTCCGCGGGTGGTTGAGGGGCCGGATTTTCCCATCGCGACTGTAGATGCTCTCAGAGGATCGGCCTGGCTAGAGCCAGGAAAGGCTTATGTTTCTCTCAACGAAAGAAAAAAGAGCCAAGACCTATTTATTCCCCATTCCCCTCAAAAAGCTATTTATTCTCAATGGGTTTGTCTGTAGAAGAAAATTCTCCATGGGCAAAATGACCCCGATCAAGACTCAAGACAAACACACTGGAGAAAGGAGAAGATAACACCTAAGGCCCCGCTTGGATTCCCTGTAAAGTTTTACAAGTGTATATTGATTACCCCTGTAAATTACTGGAGATCAGTAAAATACAACCGGATATACAAGGGGAGTCTACAGCGCGCTTGCTTCGTCTTGTTTCTCACTTGGTTCAGGGAGTGTTCCCATGCGTTGTGTCGTTGGCGGCGGGAACACAATGAACTGCAAGGCCGGCGGCCGGCGGTGCCAGCTAGACGCCCCCACCATGCCCGTGTTCCTCGGCCCTCCCTGTGGCGGAGCGGGGCCACGACGGCTGCGGGATCTGGCTGCAGTGCCGGCGCGCGGAGGTGCTCCGGCGGCGGTGCGAGAAGGCGCTCCGGCGACGTCACGGACGCGGCGGCAGCGTCAGCCCGAAGCTCGGCGGCGATGTGGCAGGACTGCAAGAGGCGACGGGCCGACGGCCCTTGAGTTTGACAGTGGTGTCTCCGGTGAAAGGCGGCGGCTGCGGAGCTTGCTTTGGTTGCTGATACGAGGAAAAACGACGGAAGGAGCAGTGTTTTGGAAACAGGCGGATTACCAGTGGATTACAACTGTAACGTAAAACCAGAGGTAAAATTTACAATGCGGAAACGACAATCCAAGTACTCCGGAGGTATTTCGTTACGGAGGTATCTTTTCCACGTGTAATTGGCTGCAAAACGACCAACCAAGCGGGGCCTAAGACGGATCAACTACGCGTTGGGAGCAAACGTACAAGCACGTCAGTAAACCATCATCGCGTAGTCGGGCCAGTGGTCACGCCGCCATTTTTGTACTCCAAGTGGCCAAGTGTGAAACTTCCAAGTGGCGCTATGCACAAAAACAAGTTGCTTGTACGCGCCTAAATTCATGAACGTGTCGAAATACACGCTCGATCCTCAGGCGGACACACCAAATACAACGTCTGGCTCATCGCAAAAGTAATAATAATTAATTAAAAAAAACATGGGCCAGCCACTTTCCTGTATTACGTTCTTCAATCAGCACTGTATATGATAATAGCATGCAGAAATCCTGGGCACCTGACAGCAGGAAAACAGAGGTGTGACTGGTATGTAGAGTGTCAGCCACTTGCCATATTGTTTTCTCAAACAGAGAGGAAAAATCATTGACCACTTGTACACTGCTTTTTTTTCGAGAGGACGCCAAAAGCGTACCGTATTTTTATAGAAGAGAGAAACAGTTAATTACAAGAGACCGTATAAGACGACGAATCATCAAGACGGTACCTCCAACTCTATGCAAACGAAAACCAAAGACTACTCTCTCACAAATCTAGCTAAACCCTCAACTCCTACTCCCGTCAACTTCCACATTTTGATCTCTTCAAGAATTTTAAGCACTAGGCTCGACTCCGACCTGACTTGATCGTTCCTATTGAACACCCTAGCGCTCCTTTGCTTTCACAGGTGCCACGCGGTAGCAATGACGAAGGAGTCGAAACCTCTTTTGATCTTTTCATGAAAGGAGGTGCGCATCCTCTCCCACCAAGCCATGAACGTATCGCCTTGGTTAGGGATTTGTAAGTTGACTTGTAGGGCCTCGAAGCATCCATGCCAAACTTGTCTCGCATAAACGCACTAGGCTAGGATGTGATCCACCGTGTCCTCCTCCTGCTCGCAAGTGTAGCAAGGTGAAGTAGTCTCTTGAAGCCCGTGTCTAGCTCTGCGATCCGACGTCCATATCCGGTATTGGGAGGCCAGCCATGCAAAGATTTTGCATTTGAGCGGCACCCAGTTTCTCCATATATGTTTAGCAGTGGTGAAACGGGTTAGGCCGAGGCACAACCTCTCGTGCGTGGACTTAGCCGTGTAAGTGCCTGACTCGTCGCACGACCAAATGAATGTGTCAGGCTCCGCCTCATTCCTAATCACCGGCAATAGCCTGCTGGAGGTGAATGAGCTGCAAGTGGCCAGTGAAGGAGAGTTGGCCTATGATGTCCTGCACCCAGGCGCTCTGAAAAAGAGCCTACTGAATAGTTCTCTTGCTCTTAATCCGCTTCTCAACCATTGCAGCGATCAGAGGGGCGATGTCCTTGATTGAGAAGCCATTTATCCACCTGTTCGTCTAGAAAAGGATCGAAGAGCCGTCTCCAGCTTTGATGAGCACCATGCTATCGAACACTGCTTTGGCTTCCTTGTCGACCATGAGATGCAAGCCTCGCCAAGGCCGGCTAGTATCTGTTCTTCTGAGCCACTCCCACCGGATACGCATGGCCAACCCTTGAAGCTCCAGGTTCTTAATGCCCAAACCACTGAAGCGAGTAGGCCGGCAGATGGTCTGCCAAGCCACCAAGCATTGCCCACCATTGACAACCGTTTTCCCTATCCAGAAAAATGCTCTCATCCATTTATCCACCTCTTAAAAAACCCATTGTGGTGTGTCCATAACAAGCAAGTGGTGGATCGGCCTCGCCAAGACCATGCTTTTGGCGAGCACAAACCTGCCCGGCCTCTGAATCAGCCCTCACTGTCATGCCGGGATGAAGTATTTTACTTGGTCGAGCATAGGTTGCCATTGGGTTTTAGACAACTTGTGGAATGGATACCTAGTTGTAGACCCAGATATTTGCAAGGAAACACGCCCAATTGGCAGTTAAGGACTGCTGCACTCTCTCGGCATCGCCTGGCTGTCCTTGAATGATAATTGCTGAGGTTTTGCGATAGTTTACTCTCAGTCTGGAAGCATGCCCAAAAGCCTGGAGCACCTCCCTAACACAAGCAAGATCCAGCTCCATGGGTCGCATAAAAAGTGCAACGTCGTCAGCATATAAGGATAGTCTTTGATTCGCCATGATGTCGCTGAATGAGGACAACACGCCCATGCTAGTAGCTTTGTAGATCAGGGTGGATACAACTTCCATCGCTATTACAAAGAGGAGTGGCGAGATGGGGTCTCCTTGTCTCAATCCCCTTGCGTGATCAAATCTCTTCCCTTGGTTGCCATTCACAATTACTCTAGTGGATGCAGATTGAAGCAAGACCGCCGTCCAGTGCAGGAACTTGGAGCCAAAGCCCTTGGCTCTGGGGACTTTGAAAAGGAATGGCCATGAGATAGTGTCAAACGCACAGGAGATGTCAAGTCTGAGGAAAACACCGGGCGCCTTCCGAGCGTGAATTTTCCTAGCAACCTGCCTGACCAGGAGAAAGTTGTCATGCAAGCTTCGTCCATGAATGAATGCTGATTGGTTCACGTTAACCAGCTCTGGAATTCTCCTCCTCAATTTGTTGCCATAATCTTGGAGAAGAGCTTCCTGAAACTGTGGGTCAAGTTGATAGGCCGGTAGTCTCCAATTTCCTCAGCATCGCATCTCTTAGGGATGAGAACCATCAGAGTCCTGTTAAGTTGGGTAAAGCCTCTTCCGTCACAAACGAATAGCTTAAGGATGGCAGCCATAATATCGTTCTTGATGATAGGCCACGCTCGCTGGTAGAACGCGCCAATAAAACCGTCGGGACCTGGCGCACGGTCCGGGTTTAGTTCTTTGATAACCTGCCAAACTTCATCCTCAGTGAAGATCTCATCTAACTCGTGCAGATCGATTTGCTGAATACCCAGGAACTCAAGATCAAGGGTGAAGTCCCACGCTTGGTCAGATCCCAACAAGTTCTCATAAGCCGAGGAGAAGGCAGCTTCTATTTGGGGCTGATCGGTGATCACATCGTCCCCAACTTTGATGCGCGGGATGAAATTCTTTGTACTCCTACCATTAGCAAAGGCTTGGAACAACTTAGCGTTCACGTTTCCTTCTCTTATCCACCTCATCCTCGAGCGTTGCCGCTCAATAGTCCGCTGTAGGGAGGCCATGCCCAAGAGTGCTAGCTTGAGTGTGCGCCTAAGCCAAATCTCCTGATTGGTGAGAATGCGATCTTCATACGCCTTGTCAAGTCTACATATCACATATGTAGCCACTGCCATGAGGAGCTTGATATTGCCCGTCGTCCTCTGACCCCAAGCTTGCAATGACTCAGCCGCGTTTCTGAAAAGGGCATCCAGTCTCTGAAAAGGGTCGACAATGGTGTCACTGCAGACCCATGCCTCACGAACTGCATCATCAAAGCCTTCGAGCTTCGTCTAGTAGATCTCAAATCTAAATCTCTTCCTAGGGAGATAGAGTGCCCCAGTGCAAAGGTGCAGAGGCGCATGATCAGAGACTCCGGTGGATAAAGCCTGCAAGAGACAGTCGGGGAACTCTAACTCCCAGTCCATAGAGACCAGCACCCGGTCAATCTTAGTCATCGTAGGTGCGTCCCTCTTGTTGGACCACTTGAACCTTCATCCGTGCATATATACTTCTTCCAACTCATTGCTATCGATGAAACTCCTGAACTTGGCCATCATGGTCCTATTTAGGTTAGTGTTGCTCTTCTCCGATGCATGCAAGATCATGTTAAAATCTCCGAGAACCATCCAAGGTCCCAGGCAAAGAGCGCGTATCGCGTGCAACTCCTCTAGAAAGGTTGTTTTGAGCAGATTGAATTGAGGGCCATTGTTGGGGATATAACTATTGAGTATAAACTGCCCAGGAGGGGCCGGTTTACACTCAACCGTATTGAAGCCCACGAAGACTCGGAAGATGGCGTTTTACTATGAAGCTTAGAGGCCCGAAGCCCAAAGGCGGATTAGGACCCATAGTGGTAAACCGCCATAGTCGTGTAAACTTATGTTGTAAGATAAGGAAGGGAGAGACTGAGCCGAACACTTGTACGAGTCGGCCTCGGGACTCTGTAGACCGGCCGGGCGTCAACCCGTGTATATAAGGGGATGACCCAGCGGCGGTTCAGGGACAAGAAACACAACTCGATAGCCAGGCATAGCTTGTTTAGCTCCCTGGTTAGCGAGACCCCAATAATCTCATCACAACTAGACGTAGGCTTTCACCTTCATCAAAGGGGCCGAACTAGTATAAAATCCCTCATGTCCTTAGTCCGGTTTAACCCCTTTAAGCTAACCCGTCGCGATGGCTCCACGACTAAGTCCTTACACGAGGACATCTGACGTGATATTTCCATGATAGTTGGCGCCCACCGTGGGGCTATCGCATGATGGTTTCGAGTTCTTGAAGGGCAGCTTTGAAGGACTCAAGGGATACGTGACGGGTCGGATGACCAAAAGTCGTCGCGGCAAGCTCTATATCGACGATGCAGGCTGGGGCCCCGAGGCCGGCTCAATCGAGTACGGGTACCGGGTCCCCTTCGGCGGAATTCACGTCTTCATCGGCAGGATCGGCGAACCGGGCCCTAAGCCAGACATCTACACCGACCTCGTCGAGACGGCTCAGCGTGCAAGTCCCGCCCGGGTTCAGACTCCCGTGAAGCGTGCGTTCGTAGGATGTGTCCATGGGATCGGATCTGAACCGGTGTCTAAGGGTGACACGATCGCTTATTCCGACGGCGAATCATCTGGTAAAACCGAATCCTTGTACCAAGTTCAGGATGGCGTGTTTGAAGGGTATTTCGATGGCACCAGTATTCCGGAGTTCCTTGAAACGTCGAACCACGTTGGAATCTTCATGGCTGGAACACAGCCAACTTTGCAAAACTCTACTGCAGTGGCGTCTGGACCGGTAGCAGGGGCAGGAGGCTCCGTGCGCCGGCCGGCTCAAGTTCTCTCCGGTTTGATGGATGCCTGGGCGGTCTTGCTAACCACTACAGTTACACCAGCCGCGGGATCAGCACAATGCGGACATTTCTAGCCTGAAGGATTGGATAACACAAGCCAAAGCGGACTTAGCAGCTGAGGAAACCAAGATGGCTGAGGAGTGGGCCGCTTTAGACGCCCAGGCGCAAAGAATTCAAGCTGAGAATTATCGGCTTTTGATGGATCAGAACGCCTTAAATCAAGTGTCCGGGAGGAAACATCAATCTCGCTTGCCAGCGGATTACAATGCAATGTATCTCTTTGGAACACCGGGGGCAGGAACTAGTAACCCGCCAGCAGTAAACCGGAATACCGATACAAGGACCAGGGCTCCGGATCAACCTCAGATGATGGGGCCGCCTCAGCGTACGGACAACCCGCCGCGGTACACCACACCGCCCCCGGGTCACTTTTCTACCCCATTGGACAATATGATAGCAGCAGCATCCCGGTTGGCTGCTATTCCGATCGAAGGTGAATTGTCGGCAGCGGTTGAGACACGGCGGGCCAGGGATCTTATTCAAACAGCTTTGACACGGCAGCAAGCTTACTCGTACAGCCGAGACAGGGTTCACTCAACCCCACGACCGAGCAAAAGCTATAGCAGGCATATCGATGAACCAGAGGTGTCTAGCAGTGCGCGGCGCCACATTCTCCCTCAAGGGACTAATCCGGTGCATGGAGATTTGAATGCTCAGGACGTGGTGGATAATGGCAGGGCATGAAGGCAGGCCACTTTAGCAGCGCAACATACGAGTCGATACCAACCCGCCCCGGTTCAGCCAGCAGCATCAATAGACCGAGGTGTCGGAGTTGCTTTCAGCTCATGGGGAGTGTCGTGCCTTATTCCGGCTCTCCATAACGTGCGACTGCCTAAGTACTTCAAGGGTCCGCGTAAGGTGCCGAATTACACCGTTGATCAGCCACCCGAGGCGTGGGTGGAAAGCTATGAAATGGCAATGGAAATGCTAGACGTTGATGAGGCAGCGTGTGCAAAATACTTCACGATGATGTTGGAGGGAACAACTCGGACTTGGTTGAAGAACTTACCACCTAACTCCATCGAGTCATGGGACCAGTTGAAGGCCCGGTTTATAGCCAATTTCAAGGACACATGTAAGCAGCCTATGTCTATAGTGAATCTTGACGCCTGTGTACAAGGGGAGAACGAATCAACAACTCATTGGGTGCGCCGGGTTTCAGAAGTCTTGCACTCATCGGACCGTATTAATGCCAGCTCAGCAATCATCATGTTGGAGCGTAATTGCCGGTTTAAGTCACTGAAGATGAAGTTGGGACGTCTCAAGCGTCACTGCAATGACATAGGTACCCTCATGGCCGCTTTGGTTAAGTATGCCGATTCTCATAATACCAAGGATCCCGATTTTGATGAGGAGAAACCGGAGAAGGGAAAGAAGAACGGTGGTGCAAAGGGACAGCAGCACAACCAAGGAGGTCATGGGAATAATGGTAAGCGTAAAGCAGATTCAGATTTTGTAGCTAATGCTAATGTGCAGCGCCGTAAGGGTAAACCGCCCCAGCGTGGTGGCACAATGAATCTGGAACGTTTGTTGAATCAACCCTATCCAAAGCATGGGACCGAGGAGGCTCCTGCGACACATGTCTGGAAAGATTGTAATATCATGAAGGAGTTCAAAAACTCTGATCTTTTTCGGTATGATCAGGGTCCATCGGGCGGTTTAGGTCCAGGCTTTCATGGCGGCGGCGGTTCAAACTCCGGATTTCAGAATAACCAGGGCAACCAGAACAATCAAAGTGGTAATAACCAGCAGAGTAATCAAGGAAATCAGCAACAGTCGGGTTATCAGAGTCACCCAAAGAAGTTGAATGGTGGGCAGTATCACGTGTTCACCACTAGTTTGTGCAAGCGCTATCAGAAGCTTCGCAAGAGGGCTGTTAATGCTGTTGAACCGGCGGTGCCACGTTACCTACGGTGGTCTGAGCAACCTATTGTATGGAGCAGAGAGGATCATCTGCCCTGGGTTGACAATCCGGGTCACCTGGCGTTGGTGGTGGCACCTCAGGTGGGAGGTTATAAGTTCACCAAGGTACTCATGGATGGAGGGACCAGTATCAACATTCTGTATTATGAAACCTTCCATCGCATGGGGTTGACAGACAAGAGTCTTAAACCATCCAACATGTTGGAAATATGCCCTAGAGGCAATAATAAAAGTATTATTATATTTCATTGTTCATGATAATTGTCTTGTATTCATGCTATAACTGTGTTATCCGGAAATCGTAATACACGTGTGAATACTTGGACCACACTATGTCCCTGGTAAGCCTCTAGTTGACCAGCTCGTTGTGATCAACAGGTAGTCATGGTTTCCTGACTATGGACATTGGATGTCGTTGATAACGGGATCACATCATTAGGAGAATGATGTGATGGACAAGACCCAATCCTAAGCATAGCATAAAAGATCGTGTAGTTTGTTTTGCTAGAGCTTTGCAAGTGTCAAGTATCTCTTCCTTCGACCATGAGATCGTGTAACTCCCGGATACCGTAAGAGTGCCTTGGATGTATCAAACGTCACAACGTAACTGGGTGACTATAAAGGTGCATTACAGGTATCTCCGAAAGTAGCTGTTGGGTTGACACGGATCGAGACTGGGATTTGTCACTCCGTATGACGGAGAGGTATCTCTGGGCCCACTCGGTAATGCATCATCATAATGAGCTCAATGTGACCAAGGTGTTGGACACGGGATCATGCATTACGGTACGAGTAAAGTGACTTGCCGGTAACGAGACTGAACAAGGTATTGGGATACCGACGATCGAGTCTCGGGCAAGTAACGTACCGATTGACAAAGGGAATTGCATACAGGGTTTGATCGAATCCTCGACATAGTGGTTCATCCGATGACAACATCGAGGAGCATGTGGGAGCCATCATGGGTATCCAGATCCCGCTGATGGTTATTGACTGGGAGAGTCTCGGTCATGTCTGCATGTCTCCCGAACCCGTAGGGTCTACACACTTAAGGTTCAGTTACGCTAGGGTTATAGGGATATGTATATGCAGTAACCCGAATGTTGTTCGGAGTCCCGGATGAGATCCCGGACGTCACGAGGAGTTCCGGAATGGTCCGGAGGTAAAGATTTATATATGGGAAGTCCTGTTTTGGGCATCGGGACAAGTTTCGGGGTTATCGGTATTGTACCGGGACCACCGGAAGGGTCCCGGGGGTCCACCGGGTGGGTCCACCTGTCCCGGGGGGCCACATGGGCTGTGGGGGGTGCGCCTTGGCCTAATGGGCCAAGGGCACCAGCCCCACATAGGCCCATGCGCCTAGGGTTTAAGGGGGCAAGAGTCCTAGGAGGGTAAGGCACCTCCTAGGTGCCTTGGGGGGAGGGAAAACCCCCCTTGGCCGCCGCACCCCCTAGGAGATTGGATCTCCTAGGGCCGGCCACCCCCCCTTGGCACCCCTATATATAGTGGGGGAGAGGAGGGACTTCATACCTGAACGCCCTGGCCTTTGGTTGCCTCCTTCTCCCTCCCCAACACCTCCTCCACCTCCATAGTGCTTAGCGAAGCTCTGCCGGAGTACTGCAGCTCCATCAACACCACGCCGTCGTGCTGCTGCTGGTGCCATCTCCCTCAACCTCTCCTCCCTTCCTTGCTGGATCAAGAAGGAGGAGACGTGGCTGTTCCGTACGTGTGTTGAACGCGGAGGTGCCGTCCGTTCGGCGCTGGTCATCGGTGATTTGGATCACGTCGAGTACGACTACATCATCACCTTGCAAGCTTCCGCACATGATCTACAAGTGGTATGTAGATGCAAACTCTCTCCCTAGACTCGTTGCTTAGATGAACTCATAGATGGATCTTGGTGAAACCGTAGGAAAAATTTTAATTTTCTGCAACGTTCCCCAACAGTGGCATCAAGAGCTAGGTCTATGCGTAGTTCTCTTTGCACGAGTAGAACACAATTTTGTTGTGGGCGTGGATTTTGTCATCTTACTTGCCTCTACTAGTCTTTTCTTGCTTCGGCGGTATTGTGGGATGAAGCGGCCCGGACCAACCTTACACGTACGCTTACGTGAGACCGGTTCCACCGACTGACATGCACTAGTTGCATAAGGTGGCTGGCGGGTGTCTGTCTCTCCCACTTTAGTTGGAGCGGATTCGATGAAAAGGGCCCTTATGAAGGGTAAATAGAAGTTGACAAAATCACGTTGTGGTTATTCGTAGGTAAGAAAACGTTCTTGCTAGAACCCAATTGCAGCCACGTAAAAGATGCAACAACAATTAGAGGACGTCTAACTTGTTTTTGCAGCGATTGATCATGTGATGTGATATGGCCAGAAGTTGTGATGAATGATGAATTGTGATGTATGAGATCATGTTCTTTGTAATAGGATTCACGACTTGCATGTCGATGAGTATGACAACCGGCAGGAGCCATAGGAGTTGTCTTTATTTTTTGTATGACATGCGTGTCATTGAAGAACGCCATGTAACTCACTTTACTTTATTGCTAAACGCGTTAGCCATAGAAGTAGAAGTAGTCGTTGGCGTGACAACTTCATGAAGACACGATGATGGAGATCATGATGATGGAGATCATGGTGTCAAGCCGGTGACAAGATGATCATGGAGCCCCGAAGATGAAGATCAATGGAGCTATATGATATTGGCCATATCATGTCACAACTATATAATTGCATGTGATGTTTATTATGTTTATGCATCTTCTTTACTTAGGACGACGGTAGTAAATAAGATGATCCCTTACAAAAATTTCAAGAAGTGTTCTCCCCTAACTGTGCACCGTTGCTACAGTTCGTCGCTTCTAAGCACCACGTGATGATCGGGTGTGATGGATTCTTACGTTCACATACAACGGGTGTAAGACAGTTTTACACAGCGAAAACACTTAGGGTTAACTTGACGAGCCTAGCATGTGCAGACATGGCCTCGGAACACGGAGACCGAAAGGTCGAACACGAGTCATATGGAAGATACGATCAACATGAGAATGTTCACCGACGATGACTAGTCCGTCTCACGTGATGATCGGACACGGCCTAGTCGACTCGGATTGTGTAACACTTAGATGACTAAAGGGATGTCTAATCTGAGTGGGAGTTCATAATTTGATTAGAACTTAATTATCATGAACTTAGTCTAAAACCTTTGCAAATATGTCTTGTAGATCAAATGGCCAACGCTCATGTCAACATGAACTTCAACGCGTTCCTAGAGAAAACCAAGCTGGAAGATGATGGCAGCAACTATACGGACTGGGTCCGGAACCTGAGGATCATCCTCATAGCTGCCAGGAAACAATATGTCCTAGAAGGACCGCTAGGTGACGCTCCCATCCCAGAGAACCAAGACATTATGAATGCTTGGCAAACTCGCGCTGATGATTACTCCCTCGTTCAGTGCGGCATGCTTTACAGCTTAGAACCGGGGCTCCAAAAGCGTTTTGAGCATCACGGAGCATATGAGATGTTCGAAGAGCTGAAACTAGTTTTCCAAGCTCATGCCCGGGTCGAGAGATATGATGTCTCCGACAAGTTCTACAGTTGTAAGATGGAGGAAAACAGTTTTGTCAGTGAGCACATCCTGAAGATGTCTGGGTTGCACAACCGTATGACCCAGCTGAACATTAACCTCCCAGATGAGGCGGTCATTGACAGAATCCTCCAGTCGCTCCCACCAAGCTACAAGAGCTTTGTGATGAACTACAACATGCAGGGAATGGAAAAGACCATTCCTGAAGTGTTCTCGATGCTGAAGTCAGCAGAGGCTGAAATCAAGAAAGAACATCAAGTGTTGATGGTCAATAAGACCACTAAGTTAAAGAAGGGCAAGGGTAAGAAGAACTTCAAGAAAGACGGCAAAGATGTTGCCGCGCCTGGTAAGCCAGTTACCGGGAAGAAGTCAAAGAATGGACCCAAGCCTGAGACTGAGTGCTTTTATTGCAAGGGGAAGGGTCACTGGAAGCGGAACTGCCCCAAATACTTAGCAGATAAGAAGGCCGGCAACACCAAAGGTATATTTGATATACATGTGATTGATGTGTACCTTACCAGTAATCGTAGTAACTCCTGGGTATTTGATACCGGTGCCGTTGCTCATATTTGTAACTCACAGCAGGAGCTGCGGAATAAACGGAGACTGGCAAAGGACGAGGTGACGATGCGCGTCGGGAATGGTTCCAGAGTCGATGTGATCGCCGTCGGCACGCTGCCTCTACATTTACCTACGGGATTAGTTTTGAACCTTAATAATTGTTATTTAGTGCCAAGTTTGAGCATGAACATTGTATCAGGATCTCGTTTAATACAAGATGGCTACTCATTTAAGTCTGAGAATAATGGTTGTTCGATTTATATGAGAGATATGTTTTATGGTCATGCTCCGATGGTCAATGGTTTATTCTTAATGAATCTCGAGCGTAATATTGCACATGTTCATAGTGTAGATGCCAAAAGATTTAAAGTTGATAACGATAGTCCCACATACTTGTGGCACTGCCGCCTTGGTCACATTGGTGTCAAGCGCATGAAGAAGCTCCATGCCGATGGACTTTTAGAGTCTCTTGATTATGAATCGTTTGACACGTGCGAACCATGCCTCTTGGGCAAAATGACCAAGACTCCGTTCTCCGGAACAATGGAGCGAGCAACCAACTTGTTGGAAATCATACATACCGATGTGTGCGGTCCAATGAGCGTTGAGGCTCGCGGAGGATATCGTTATGTTCTCACTCTCACAGATGACTTGAGTAGATATGGGTATGTCTACTTAATGAAACACAAGTCTGAGACCTTTGAAAAGTTTAAGGAATTTCAGAATGAGGTGGAGAATCAAGGTGACCGAAAGATAAAATTCTTACGATCAGATCGTGGAGGAGAATACTTAAGTCACGAATTTGGTACACACTTAAAGAAATGTGGAATCGTTTCACAGCTCACGCCGCCTGGAACACCTCAGCGAAACGGTGTGTCCGAACGTCGTAATCGCACTCTATTGGATATGGTGCGGTCTATGATGTCTCTTACCGATTTACCGCTATCATTTTGGGGATACGCTCTAGAGACAGCTACATTCACTTTAAATAGGGCACCGTCTAAATCCGTTGAGACGACACCGTATGAATTATGGTTTGGAAAGAAACCTAAGCTGTCGTTTCTAAAAGTTTGGGGATGCGAAGCTTATGTCAAGAAACTTCAACCTGAAAAGCTCGAACCCAAGTCGGAAAAATGTGTATTCATAGGATACCCTAAGGAAACTATAGGGTATACCTTCTACTTAAGATCCGAAGGCAAGATCTTTGTTGCCAAGAACGGATGCTTTCTGGAAAAAGAGTTTCTCTCGAAAGAAGTAAGTGGGAGGAAAGTGGAACTCTATGAAGTACTACCTCTTGAGCGGGATATTGACGCAGCACAGGAAACCGTTCCTGTGATGCCCACACCAACTGAAGAGGAAAACCATGATAATGATCAAGGTACTTCAGATCAAGTTACTGCTGAACTTCGTAGGTCCACAAGGACACGTTCCGCACCAGAGTGGTACGGCAACCCTGTCCTGGAAATCATGTTGTTAGACAACAATGAGCCTTCGAACTATGAAGAAGCAATGGCGGGCCCGGATTCCAACAAATGGCTTGAAGCCATGAAATCCGAGATAGAATCCATGTATGAAAACAAAGTATGGACTTTGACAGACTTGCCCGATGATCGGCGAGCGATAGAAAACAAATGGATCTTTAAGAAGAAGACGGACGCGGATGGTAATGTTACCATCTATAAAGCTCGACTTGTGGCTAAGGGTTATCGACAGGTTCAAGGGATTGACTACGACGAGACATTCTCTCCCGTAGCGAAGCTAAAGTCCGTCTGAATCATGTTAGCAATTGCCGCATACTATGATTATGAGATATGGCAGATGGACGTTAAAACAGCATTCCTTAACGGGCATCTTAAGGAAGAACTGTATATGATGCAGCCGGAAGGTTTTGTCGATCCTCGGAACGCTAACAAAGTATGCAAGCTCCAGCGATCCATTTATGGACTGGTGCAAGCATCTCGGAGTTGGAACATTCGCTTTGATGAGATGATCAAAGCGTTTGGGTTTATGCAGACTTATGGAGAAGCCTGCGTTTACAAGAAAGTGAGTGGGAGCTCTGTAGCATTTCTCATATTATATGTAGATGACATACTCCTGATGGGAAATGATATAGAATTTCTGGACAGCATTAAGGCCTACTTGAATAAGTGTTTTTCAATGAAGGACCTTGGAGAAGCTGCTTATATATTAGGCATCAAGATCTATAGAGATAGATCGAGACGCCTCATAGGTCTTTCACAAAGCACATACCTTGATAAGATTTTGAAGAGATTCAGAATGGATCAGTCCAAGAAGGGGTTCTTGCCTATGTTACAAGGTATGAGACTGAGCTCAGCTCAGTCACCGACCACGGCAAAAGATAAATAAGAGATGAGTGTCATCCCCTATGCTTCAGCCATAGGATCTATTATGTATGCCATGCTGTGTACCAGACCCGATGTAAACCTTGCCGTAAGTTTGGTAGCAAGATACCAAAGTAATCCCGGCAAGGAACACTGGACAGCGGTCAAGAATATCCTGAAGTACCTGAAAAGGACAAAGGACATGTTTCTCGTTTATGGAGGAGACGAAGAGCTCGTCGTAAAGGGTTACGTCGACGCTAGCTTCGACTCAGATCCGGATGACTCTAAGTCACAAACCGGATACGTGTATATGTTGAATGGTGGAGCAGTAAGCTGGTGCAGCTGCAAGCAGAGCGTCGTGGCGGGATCTACGTGTGAAGCGGAGTACATGGCAGCCTCGGAGGCAGCACATGAAGCGATTTGGGTGAAGGAGTTCATCACCAACCTAGGAGTCATACCCAATGCGTCGGGGCCGATCAAACTCTTCTGTGACAACACTGGAGCTATTGCCCTCGCAAAGGAGCCCAGGTTTCACAAGAAGACCAGGCACATCAAGCGTCGTTTCAACTCCATCCGTGAAAATGTTCAAGATGGAGACATAGAGATTTGCAAAGTGCACACGGATCTGAATGTCGCAGATCCGCTGACTAAACCTCTCTCGCGTGCAAAACATGATCAACACCAGAACTCTATGGGTGTTCGATTCATCACAATGTAACTAGATTGGTGACTCTAGTGCAAGTGGGAGACTGTTGGAAATATGCCCTAGAGGCAATAATAAAAGTATTATTATATTTCATTGTTCATGATAATTGTCTTGTATTCATGCTATAACTGTGTTATCCGGAAATCGTAATACACGTGTGAATACTTGGACCACACTATGTCCCTGGTAAGCCTCTAGTTGACCAGCTCGTTGTGATCAACAGATAGTCATGGTTTCCTGACTATGGACATTGGATGTCGTTGATAACGGGATCACATCATTAGGAGAATGATGTGATGGACAAGACCCAATCCTAAGCATAGCATAAAAGATCGTGTAGTTCGTTTTGCTAGAGCTTTGCAAGTGTCAAGTATCTCTTCCTTCGACCATGAGATCGTGTAACTCCCGGATACCGTAAGAGTGCCTTGGATGTATCAAACATCACAACGTAACTGGGTGACTATAAAGGTGCATTACAGGTATCTCCGAAAGTAGCTGTTGGGTTGACACGGATCGAGACTGGGATTTGTCACTCCGTATGACGGAGAGGTATCTCTAGGCCCACTCGGTAATGCATCATCATAATGAGCTCAATGTGACCAAGGTGTTGGACACGGGATCATGCATTACGGTACGAGTAAAGTGACTTGCCGGTAACGAGACTGAACAAGGTATTGGGATACCGACGATCGAGTCTCGGGCAAGTAACGTACCGATTGACAAAGGGAATTGCATACAGGGTTTGATCGAATCCTCGACATAGTGGTTCATCCGATGACAACATCGAGGAGCATGTGGGAGCCATCATGGGTATCCAGATCCCGCTGATGGTTATTGACTGGGAGAGTCTCGGTCATGTCTGCATGTCTCCCGAACTCGTAGGGTCTACACACTTAAGGTTCAGTTACGCTAGGGTTATAGGGATATGTATATGCAGTAACCCGAATGTTGTTCGGAGTCCCGGATGAGATCCCGGACGTCACGAGGAGTTCCGGAATGGTCCGGAGGTAAAGATTTATATATGGGAAGTCCTGTTTCGGGCATCGGGACAAGTTTCGGGGTTATCGGTATTGTACCAGGACCACCGGAAGGGTCCCGGGGGTCCACCGGGTGGGTCCACCTGTCCCGGGGGGGCACATGGGCTGTGGGGGGTGCGCCTTGGCCTAATGGGCCAAGGGCACCAGCCCCACATAGGCCCATGCGCCTAGGGTTTAAGGGGGCAAGAGTCCTAGGAGGGTAAGGCACCTCCTAGGTGCCTTGGGGGGAGGGAAAACCCCCCTTGGCCGCCGCACCCCCTAGGAGATTGGATCTCCTAGGGCCGGCCACCCCCCCCTTGGCACCCCTATATATAGTGGGGGAGAGGAGGGACTTCATACCTGAACGCCCTGGCCTTTGGTTGCCTCCTTCTCCCTCCCCAACACCTCCTCCACCTCCATAGTGCTTAGCGAAGCTCTGCCGGAGTACTGCAGCTCCATCAACACCACGCCGTCGTGCTGCTGCTGGTGCCATCTCCCTCAACCTCTCCTCCCTTCCTTGCTGGATCAAGAAGGAGGAGACGTGGCTGTTCCGTACGTGTGTTGAACGCGGAGGTGCCGTCCGTTCGGCGCTGGTCATCGGTGATTTGGATCACGTCGAGTACGACTACATCATCACCTTGCAAGCTTCCGCGCGTGATCTACAAGTGGTATGTAGATGCAAACTCTCTCCCTAGACTCGTTGCTTAGATGAACTCATAGATGGATCTTGGTGAAACCGTAGGAAAAATTTTAATTTTCTGCAACGTTCCCCAACACAACACTGTTTTCCATGGTGTGGTACTAGGTAAATCGGCATATCCTGTTGGCAAGATCGCTTTGGAAGTTGTGTTTGGTGATGAACACGATTCCCGGTCTGAGACATTAACCTTTGAGGTGGTGAGGATCCAGAGCCCGTACCACACACTGTTTGGGCGACCGGCTTATGCAAAGTTCATGGCGAGGCCTTGTTATATTTACTTGTAGCTCAAGATGCCGGGTCATAAAAGGACCATTACGGTTCACGGAAGTCATAAAATTGCTTTGGATTGTGAGGAAGGTGATGCGGCCTATGCTGAGTCGGTTTGTGCTACAGAGGAGTTAAAGTTTTATAAGGAAAATGTTGATCCGGCAGATATGACGCCTCTGAAGAAGCCCACCACTGAGCACGACCCAACCCTGCATTTCAAACCGGCTGATGAGACTAAACTTGTTGACTTTGTTCCTGGCGATTCATCCAAGCAGTTCAGCATCAACACAAATCTGGATCCGAAATAGGAAAGCGCACTCATCGAGTTCATCTGTGAGAACCGGGACATTTTTGCATGCAAGCCTTCTGACATGCCAGGTGTACCGAGGGAACTCGCTGAGCACACTCTCAATATTGATCCCAAGTTTAAACCGGTCAAGCAATTTCTTCATCGCTTTAACGAGGAAAGACGCAAGGCAATTGGTGAAGAGGTAGCCCGGTTGTTGGCTGTTGGGCTTATCGTTGAAGTGTTTCACCCTGAGTGGTTGGCTAATCCGGTGCTTGTTCTTAAGAAAAACGGCACTTGGCGCATGTGTGTGGATTACACCGATTTGAACAAGGCTTGTCTGGCCGATCCTTTTGCTCTCTCGCGTATTGATCAGATCATTGATGCGATGGCGGGATATGAGCGTTTGAGTTTCTTGGATGCTTACTCAGGCTATCATCAGATCAAAATGGCAGTTAAGGACCAGGAGAAGACCGCCTTCATCACTCCTTTTGGAGCCTTTTGCTATGTTTCTATGCTCTTTGGGCTCAAGAGTGCCCAGGCGACTTACCAGCGTTGTGTGCAGAATTGTCTTCACACTCAGATTGGGCGCAACGTTCATGCCTATGTTGATGACATTGTGGTAAAGTCCAGGAAGAAGGAGACATTGATAGATGATCTCAAGGAGACCTTTGATAATCTACGGGTCTACAAGATGATGCTCAATCCGGATAAACGTGTCTTCGGTGTTCCCGCGGGCAAGCTTCTAGGTTTCCTGGTGTCCAATAGGGGGATAGAGGCTAATCCAGAGAAGATTAAAGCGATTACCTCTTTGGCTAAGCCGGCATGCATCAATGACGTTCAATGTTTAGCAGGTCGGATTGCAGCACTAAGCCGATTTATCAGCCGTTTGGGAGAGAAGGCGATCCCGCTGTATCAGATGTTGAAAAAAACTGACACCTTTGTCTGGAGTGATGCGGCTAATGCGGCGTTTGAAGACTTGAAGCGCTAGTTGGCTGAACCGCCAATCCTTGCTGCTCCGGTCGACAAGGAGCCCTTATTGTTGTACGTGGCTGCTAATGCTCGTGCTGTCAGTGTGGCAATGGTGGTGGAACGCAAAGAGGCTGGTAAGGAGTACCCGGTTCAACGGTCGGTTTACAATATCAGTGAGGTTCTTATTGAGTCAAAGCAGCGATATCCGCATTGGCGGAAACTTGTATATGGGGTTTTAATGGCAAGCCGGGAGCTCAAGCAATATTTCCAAGGCCATCCCATTACAGTGGTCAGTTCAGCTCCATTGGGTGATATAATTCAGAACAGGGAGGCAACTAGCCGGGTTGCAAAATGGGCAATTGAGCTTGGTCCACATGGTCTAAAGTATGTGCCTCGAACAGCTATAAAATCTCAGACACTTGTGGATTTTATCAACGATTGGACTGAGTTGCAGGCGCCGAAGGACAAACCGGATAATACGTACTGGACTATTCACTTTGATGGGTCCAGGCAATTGGAGGGCTCGGGGGCTGGTGTTGTTCTTACTTCCCCTCGAGGTGATAAGATCCGTTATGTCCTCCGTTTAATGTTCCCCTGTACTAACAATGCAGCTGAGTACGAGGCTCTGCTTCATGGACTCCGCGTGGCCAAGGAGATGAACTTAAGCCGGGTGCAATGCCTTGGAGACTCTGATCTGGTGGCTCAGCAAGTTTCTGGTACTTGGGATTCTAAGGATCCGCTCATGGCGGCTTACAGCTGTGAGGTGGATATTGTGACGGGTTACTTCAAAGGGTATCAGGTTGAGCATATCGACCGGCGCAAAAACGAAGCAGTAGACGCATTGAGCTGGCTTGCATCTCAGCGTAAACCGGTACCTCCCAATACCTTTCTAGATATCTTGCATACCACCGAAATCCACCATATAGCCCCATTCTTGGCGTGCACTTGGCCCGTGATGAAATCCGAGTCCAGGCAGAAGCGATCGATCATTATCATCACTACATCAGCACATCATTATCATCTATTACCTCTGTTCCGAAATGTAAGTCATTGGGGGAGTACAGTTTACACTCCCCCCAACGACTTATATTTCGGAACGGAGGGCTACAAAATAATAATGGCACAATGTTCCCAAAAGAAATGTGATTCTGAACACTAATTATCCAACTAATAAAGTATTTAAACTATACCTAATGCATGGTTAGGTTCCAAAGGACCATGTCCACACAGCACAAGTGTTCTCACAACCACAAGCTGACAAGCATCAGAGAAAAGCGATCAACCAGCCGGCCTGCCAGTGCCAGAGCTCGCACGCTACCAAGTTCCGAATTAAGACGACAACCACATTCCATGGTGCGAGTTATTTACCCAGAACCACCACACTTGGGGCTAAGGTAACTGGTCAGTACCACATTTGAGCCAAGTCACAAAAAACTACCAACTATGAGCCTAATTGGTAACGCGGAGCACTGACGGGCCGATTTGGCCGCGAAAACAGCAAAACCGACAGGTGGGACCCACCTGTCGGGCCGACATGGCACGGGCTGACGGACGCCGTGAGACGGAGGTGGACGGCTGTTTCCATGCCCGCTTATTAGGTCACGCACTCGCTGTTTCCCTATTCAACCCCGATTCAGTTTCCTCCCGCACGTTCCTCCCACTCCACTCATGGCGACCAGCTCCGGCGGCGGCGATGGCGGAGAAGGAGTCGACGGCTCCGGCGGCGGTGGCCGCCGCCCGCAATGCGACCCCGCCGACCCCAACCCCAATGGCGATTCGGACTCGACGGCGGCTTGGGGTAAAGCTATCCTGCCGCCGTCGTCCCAATATGCTGCGGAGGCAGTGAAGGCAGTTGTGGACGCAGAGAAGGCGTCGGCGGCAGCTGATTCGTTGGGGGAGGAAGTACCCCCTTTGCATCCTTCTGAATCCAGGTAAATCTCAGTGCAAAATAACTAGGGTTAGGGTTCTAGCTGTACCTAGGGTTAGGCCCAGTTGATTGCAGCAATATTGTGGTGAATAGAGTACTCTGCTGAATATGTACGTAGGGTTAGGCCTAGCTGTACTGAATGAGGAACTGCATTTTGTTATCTGAATGAGGAACTGCATTTTTTTATCTGAATTTTGTTGTCTGTACTGAATATTGCTGTTATTCAGAGAGGTTTGTAATGAATATTGTTGTTATTTAGTGTTGTTTGTACTAAATATTGCTGTTATTCAGTGTTGTTTGTACTGAATATTGTTGTTATTAAGTGTTGTTTCTACTGAATTTTGTAATTGTACTGAAAATGTTGTTATTTTGTTTTGTATTGTGTAGGCCTGAGGAGCAATGGTCATTATATTTTCAGTTTCCTTCTAAAGATGTTGCCAGAAAGTATGCCGTTGTGAAGATGTATGAGAGAGACATCACTTATGGCAGTTTGCTTAATGTGATGGTCAGAAATGGATATGGAAGTGATGACAGTATTTGCTACCTGAGGAAGGATGGCATAGGGATGCAAGGGATATCTGTCATCACAAACAACACTGAAGTGGATGATATGATAAATGGATTTAAAACCCGTCAGACATTGTGTTTGTATGTTAAAGAGGGGAAGTTAAATAGGAAGCAAGCACCAGTAGAACCTGAAGAAGTGGACCCAGCTGAAACACTTGCAGATTTGACAATGGACCAACCTGTTGTTTTTGCTGTCAATGAGTCGGGTGTTGTGCACAAAACAACAGATCATTGTGGTGGCTCATCATATGTTCTTGGTACACAAAAAAGTGTTAACTATATGCCAATTAAAACAATTCCTCCACCATGCCAGCTTGTTGAGCCAGAGAAGGCAGATGCAGAGCATGAAAATAATGCATTGCAGCAGGTAAACACTCAAGTAAGTGTGAATTATGCAGATTTCCAGTTTGATACAAATGAGGAGGAGCATGCAGCAAATGAGGACACATCTGATGAAGATGATGATGACTCAGTATTTGATGAAGACTTTGTAGTTGATCTGGACATCCCAGATGCAGATTCAGATTCCATGGACTATGAAGAAGAAGATAATGTAGCTAGAAAAGAAGAACAGAGGAGGAAAGTGAACAGTGATCTGAAAGACACAATTGCTGACATTAAGAGGAAGAGAGCTCAATACATGAGCAGTACACACTGTTGAAGGGGACACAGACCCTGAAGATTTATATGACATAGACTTGGAGGAAGAGGATGATGAAGGAAATATGCCCTAGAGGCAATAATAAAGTTATTATTTATTTTCTCATATCATGATAAATGTTTATTATTCATGCTAGAATTGTATTAACCGGAAACATGATACATGTGTGAATACATAGACGAACTTAATGTCACTAGTATGCCTCTACTTGACTAGCTCATTAATCAAAGATGGTTATGTTTCCTAACCATAGACATCTATTGTAATTTGATTAAAGATATCAAATCATTAGGAGAATGATGTGATTGACTTGACCCATTCTGTTAGCCTAGCACTTGATCGTTTAGTATGTTGCTATTGCTTTCTTCATGACTTATACAAAGTTCCTACAACTATGAGATTATGCAACTCCCATTTACCGGAGGAACACTTTGTGTTCTACCAAACGTCACAACGTAACTGGGTGATTATAAAGGAGCTCTACAGGTGTCTCCAAAGGTAGATGTTGAATTGGCGTATTTCGAGATTAGGTTTTGTCACTCCGATTGTCGGAGAGGTATCTCTGGGCCCTCTCGGTAATGCACATCACTATAAGCCTTGCAAGCAATGTGACCAATGAGTTGGTTACGGAATGATGCATTACGTAACGAGTAAAGAGACTTGCCGGTAACGAGATTGAACTAGGTATTGGATACCGACGATCGAATCTCGGGCAAGTAACATACCGATGACGAAGGGAACAACGTATGTTGTTATGCGGTTTGACCGATAAAGATCTTCGTAGAATAAGTAGGAGCCAATATGAGCATCCAGGTTCCGCTATTGGTTATTGACCAGAAACAGTTCTAGGTCATGTCTACATAGTTCTCGAACCCGTAGGGTCCGCACGCTTAACGTTACGATGATAGTTTTATTACGAGTTTATAAGTTTTTGATGTACTGAAGGTTGTTCGGAGTCCCGGATGTGATCACGGACATGATGAGGAGTCTCGAAATGGTCAATACATAAAGATTGATATATTGGACGACTATATTCGGACACCGGAAGTGTTCCGGGTGATTTCGGACAAAACCGAAGTGCCGGAGGGTTACCGG